>NC_085034.1:5062787-5423053 GCF_963692335.1 Osmerus eperlanus
GTGCTGTAAAAAGAAATGGGAATTAAGTGCTGGGCTGGGTGGTGTGAATTTCCAATGATGGGAAGCCTGTCAGTTCTTCTCTCTTAAAGGTCGTGAAGAAGGTTAAGCACAAACATCAACCGTAGATCAGAGAGATTACGATTATGAGATACTCTTAAATGCTAGTAGGAATGTGAACAGAACAGCAGGAGATACTGTAAGTTCAATGGGTTGTGTATATGGATATCATATCAACTCCACCACAGACCAGTGACCTGGGGTTTTCAATCAGATGGGGGGGGGCTTGGTTCCTCTGCAGTAAGTGGCAGTGTAGGAGCAACTGGTAGATTTGAAACTCAGGTTTCCTGGATGTCATGCTGTATGTCATGTGTTAGTGTCTCGTTAGGAAGGGAAAGCCATAGAGTCTATCTATTATGGCTGTGTCTGTCATGGCAAGAGGATAGCACTAGGCTTGGAGAGAGAGAGAGAGAGATAGAGGGAGAGCGAGAGAGCGAGAGCGAGAGCGAGAGCGAGAGCTGAGAGCGAGAGCGAGAGGGAGAGGGAGAGGGAGAGGGAAGAGAGAGAGAGAGAGAGAGAGAGAGAGAGAGAGAGAGAGAGAGAGAGAGAGAGAGAGAGATGAGAGAGAGAGAGAGAGAGAGAGAGAGAGAGAGAGAGAGAGAGAGAGAGAGAGAGAGAGAGAGAGAGAGAGAGAGTGGTTTGGCTTGGTGTAGGAGGTATCACAACCAGCACTGACGTACGTTTCCAGAGAAATTTTCACGCATCTCCTTTTTCCCATCTGGTGAAATATTTCCATGTTCTCTTCCTCAGCAGACATGAGAGACATTGTATTTCCTAGAGATCTCTGTGGGTCTCCCATCCAGAGAGGAGGGCTTTTGAAATGGGCTGCTGATGCACCAGAAGGTCAAGGAAACAATTTCACCACAACAAGCTGAAAATGCCATGATAATACACACAGCAGCACTGCAAAGGTCACCGGGAGCTCTGACTTTAAGAGACCTGACACATAACAGTCTTTGGCCACAGAGCCAGGCTACAGCCAGTCTGCCTCAGTGACCCACTAATTCCAGTGCAGTCCACCTAGAAGAGCTGTTAGCAGCCTTCCTTCCAGGCCTAACTCACTCAGGTCCCTCTCTCGTTAAACTTACTGAGGGTGGATGTCCAAAACAGAACCAGGAACATGTATGAAGGGGAAATGATTTGTTATTGTTATTACTTGTTTCAAACACCCTCCTTGCTGGATGAGATACCTATGGCGTTCACTAGTTAATAATAAAAGCGTGAAGGATATGGTGGCAGATAAGAAGTGAGTGACACAGACTTTCTCTTTTCAACTTAAACATCAACAAAATGAATCAAACCACTGGTTTCCTTTAAAGCAGGAAAGTTGACAGCCTCAGCTTTGGCATCAGAAAAGAGAGAGAGAGCGAGCTGTCGGATTCAAGGTAGATTTGTCATTGGTGAGGATAGACAAGGTTGTATACTCTAGTCTAGACGAGCAAATACATGCACACACACAAATTCAGAGCTGCCGTATGTGTGTGTTTGTGTGTGTGACAGAGATAGAGACAAAGATAGAGATAAATACATAGCGCCAGAAAGTTATAGAGAGAGAGAGAGAGAGAGAGAGAGAGAGAGAGAGAGAGAGAGAGAGAGAGAGAGAGAGAGAGAGAGAGAGAGAGAGAGAGAGAGATTATGTGTCTCCCTCTTCCTAGACCACACAGCAGGATGGGGGGTGACAGATCTCTCTTCCCTTGAGTGCCAGGGACCTGGTTCCTGGGTGTGCTGATAACACAGGCCGGGCTAATTAATTACCTGCTTCTTGCTTCATCCACCTGAGCTAACATCCATACCCAGTCCCAGGGACAGAGCCTGCAGTACAGCCAGAGATGAGGAGGGGTAGGAGAAGGCCTTCTCTGGACCAGGCTCACAACCCCCCATCCCCCCCTATGCTGTCTTCTCTGTAGACAAAGTCACCCACTCTGGGCCTTACTACCTCACTGTCACCACAAAAAAAAAAAAAAAAAAGAAAAATTTAGATGCAAAAAGGGCATGTTTTTTGTGGTTCTATTCCAGCATTCATCACGTCGACACGCAGAGTGACAGTACAGTAATTCACTCGTGGGTTTTCTCAAGGATAGCTCTTCACAGGGGCGGAATCCCTGCACTGGCGCCTGCCCCAGACGGTAATGTATAGCTTCAAAGTGTGAATTAATTCTCTCGGCTTTGCGGGTTATTTACCAAGGCTGTCTTTACGACGATGTGTTGGTTTGATGTGTCTCTGTGATTGGGTTGCAGCCCCCTGCCCCCGACGCCCCTGCTCCGCTGTGAATCTCCAGCGTTTTATGCTCCGGCGTTTTACTGATGACTGAATTAAGATGGAGCCCTGCAAACCTATCGTCGAACGCTCCTCAAGCTCAATTTTACTTTTTCATTATCCTGGAGAATAAATATTCCGTAACGCACAGAACGCGAGCCTCCCATTCGTCATATTCCCATCTTTCATCAGGTTTTTAGACCTTGTAGAAAGAATAAGTGTGATAACTGTGTGTGCGCCTGCCTGTGTGCATGTATGTGTGGAAGGAGAAAACTTGACTTATTGTTTCGATGCCCAAGCAGACATAATGATCTGCGAAGCATCGTTTATCACGTTCTTTGGGGCCATCAACCAAAGTCGATGGCCCCAAACACACGCCAACACACACTCACATGCTCTTGTATAGTTATTTGAAATGATATGTAAAAAAAAGGTACTTAGGACTTCACTCGGGTCCTCTATCGGTCATTAAGTGATGTCTGGACAGGTGTGTCTCTGTGTGACCATACCCTGATGATGACCATGGTGTTTTGGACTAATCCCAATACAAGGAAGTAGAGTAGCGGACTCAGCAGTCAATCACATCATCACTTCAGATACAGAGCTCTGCTTGCACTCTGAAGTGTCTGTCTGTCTGTGTGTGTGTTTGTGTGGCTGTGTGTATTTGTGGCTCCATTGCTGTTACACCTAGTAGTAGTCTGTCTGAGCTGGCCTGGGAGTCCTAATCTACAGAGATCACAAACTCAGTTTTACAGAGGATCCTTATCGGAGCCAAACCCCACACTGACCCTGGGACAGGGCTCACACCAGCAGCCCTTATCCACACACGAAGAGGACCGATGATAATTACAGATCTCAGATCCACAAAGTAGATATGCTAGAATTAAATCAGGTGGCTGAGCGGTTAGGGAATCGGGCTAGTAATCTGAAGGTTGCCAGTTCGATTCCCGACTGTGAAAAATGACGTTGTGTCCTTGGGCAAGGCACTTCACCCTACTTGACTCTGGGAAATGTCCCTGTACTTACTGTAAGTCTCTCTGGATAAGAGCGTCTACTAAATGTAATGTAAATCACCTTTTTTCTGTCTGCCTATTGCCTTCCCCCCTTTCAAATATGAGTCTGTGTCCTTAGAATGTTCTCTGCACCTCTCAAAACCTCTCATTACTGATTGTAATCAGCCTGAACTTTTGCCAAGACCCTGCTCCTCCAGAGCTCTGTCCTGGCAGGGTGCATGATAGGCTCTCTCCCAGAGATACAGGCCAGGAGCTGGGAGGGGGCCCAAGGGACTCAGGTGCATGTTGGCCGGCCCGAGCGTGATCTGAAGGGGGAAGGATGGTTGGACTGGGGATGCATGTTCCCAGGGATGGAGAGGAGACAAGGAGACATAGGAGGGCTGCAGGGAGTGATACGAGAGGGAAAGTGTGTGTGAGAGAGGGAGAGAGGGAGAGAAAGAAAGAAAGAGAGAGATGGGGAGAGTGTGAGACAGAAAGAGTGCTATTTCCTAATTACTTTCCGGGAGTAATCCATAATTGTTTACACAAGCTGCTCATACTTAACACAAAGTCATTACAGTCAGCAGGAGATTAGAAATGAGGCATTGCCCAAACACAAAAGTGTGCATTATAACTGTTACAGGGCACTGACTATGTAGGTGCGTGTGTCAGATGTGGCGTGGACTGAAGTCTCATTGACTCTTTTCACCCTCCAGGTCTGTCACTCTCTCTCTCTCTGTCTACACCCACGCAGCAAACACAATTCATGTTCCCCTTGCGCTCCAGTTCCTCAGGAGACACACTGACCAGCATTCTCATGGCTAATTCAACATGCAGTGCTTCTCATTCACAGTTCCTCACTTGAAGAAAACGCTAGAAGAAACGCTAGAAGAAACGCTTACAGAAGAAGACAAATTCAGTCAGTATAGAAGGTCCCCGCTCTTCGCTTGTGGTGTATTTTCTTTTTATGAATGATGGGATGTTATTTGAATCAAATGTGTAAAGGAATGTCCTGAGAAATAAGTCCAATATCACTTTAGAATGACATTCAGCAAGGCCATGTGATTGTGGGCAGGTGTCTCTAAGCCTCAAGGTCTCAACCCTGTAATAGAACAGGTCCTGGAGGTAATTCAATCATTCATATTTAATATGTTGGAAGGTCCTGACTGGCTTTAAGTGATAGAAAAATAGCACGCTTGGCAATTGACGCAAGATTCTTTCTTGATCTAGATTTTTTTGGTCATTCGTTTTCAGGTTGAGTAAAATAGCAAGTTAGTTTGTGAATTCTGCATGTTCGTAGCTAATGGAAAATCTAAGGAGAATCCAAGGTATTATGTCAGTTTCTCGAACTCAAATGGCGAATAATACAGCGATGAAGGAGTGGAGAATCCATACTGCCATCTAGTGTTCAGAATGTGAACGACTTTAATTTGAGGTTAGCTTCTGAAATGTGAATGTCTTTTGAAAGGACAGTAACATACAAAAGCATGAATGTAAACGTCCACAAACACACACACACATACACACGCACATACAGTGTAGTCATCAGGGTTTAGGATGGGTCATTATATCCTATTGATCGAAACACATTCCATAGCACTCATCAGTCTACATTTTCACATTATCTTCCATTGATTCCTGTCATCTCGACTGTCTTCCAATCGTGGGCTTATCAGGCCTGATTAACGCTACATTTCACGGCCACTGCAGAGCCCAAGGCTCATAACAGCTTAATCCACTTATGCTTTTCTAATTACTGGAGTGCGACAGAATTGTGAACGGAGAACATTTCAATTCCTCAGTGTGGAGCACGCTCAGAGAACCCCCTCGTCCTCCCAGGGTGCAACTGTGATAGGACGTGAGTTCTGATGAGCTCCTCGGACAGACCAAGGACATTGTGTGGAGAACGAGACCATCTCGACTGTCAGTAAACAAGGAAGCACAGTTGAGTCGTGATGGGACTGATGAGTAGGATGCTGGAGGGACCAACTCCCTCCACACACACTGGTCTGTGGTCTCACAGGTCTCCCTGAGCCTTTATGGTACACAAAGGGACATGTTCATCCGACGTTACAACACACCTGTGTGTATAGGCACACACACACACAATTCAGGCTGTTTCTGAGGAGTCAGGAACATACAACCAGACATGAACTTAACCCTTGTGTTATCTTCGGGTCGTTCTGACCCATCAGTCATTGTGACCCACCGTCGTATTTCGACAACTTTACCGCATACAAAAACAAAGTGAAGCATTTTCTTTTAACCGTTGGGCTGTCTCAGACCCCCCACATTGCGAAGGTTAAAAGAAAATTATTTTTATTTGTTTTTGTATTGGGTAAAATTGGGTAAACACAACGATGGTTCGTTATGAACCTTTGGGTCATGTGACCCGAAGGCAGCACGAGGGTTAAGAGCCCAAGGTGAATAATGGATTTCATAACATTGAGTCTTCGGCCCGGTTTCACAGAATTAATCCGATTACCAGTTCTGGTTCAAGCAGGGCTACACAAACATTCAATTAGAGAGAGCCTATCAGCCTACCAGTGCTTGTCTAACAAAGTAGCATTTATCTAGACAGGAGGCCATTTGTTTCTTATTTTTATTAATTTTCCCTGAAATGGAACTGCAAGTCTAGTACTGCAGCAAACAGGCAGCCAGAGAGACTGGGTCATAGACCTCTCATCTTCTCATTGGCAGGATGATGTCAATCATACATACTCTCTCAAGCATGTCGTTGGATGCTGTACCGTTTCCACGGGCAACTGCCACTGTTATCTCATGGAAAATGGCGCTGTGCCATCGCGCTCTAAGATAGGAAGCTTTTAATAGCGTGTGTGAAGTTTACCGCTTCTCTGTCAGTTAACAGCCACAGAGAGAAGAGTCTGAACGGCCCACTGGCCTGGGTCGGTCTCTTCACCTGGTTCTGGAACCAGGCCTGCTGTTCACACACAGCACAGGCAGGACAATGGCATCCCTGACTGTCAATATGCTCTCACTGCCAGAGCCAGATGATGTGGTTGTGTTCAGGTGTACTGCAGGCATGTCTGTGTTCAGGTGTACTGCAGGCATGTCTGTGTTCAGGGCTACTGCAGGCATGTCTGTGTTCAGGGCTACTGCAGGCATGTCTGTGTTCAGGGCTACTGCAGGCATGTCTGTGTTCAGGTGTACTGCAGGCCTGTATGGTCTAGACCACCTGCTAACCTGTGGGTGGAACACCTGTCTCAAGAGGATATGCACATGAAATGTAAAGGCCTACATATATAACATCTCTTCTGATACCTTCATTAGAAAGGGGCCATCTGGAACTAAACAAGCACAAGACGAATGTAAAATTCCCAAGTATTTGAAATACCTGAAATATAACATGGCTGGCTTGTTTTCTGAAGCTGTTTACACAAGGTCACACCATGACTTTTCATTTTCTAATGAAGTGTTTTAGTCATTTCTGCTAATTGCGTGTTGTGTCCCTCCTACGTTACACCATGCTGATGCTCATATTGTTTTCCAGTTTTAAGCCCCAGAGGGACAGCTAAAAGCTTGTCTTTCAGCCAGTAACATTTCTTCTTCTCTTTTTTTCTTGTAAAAGGCTGTTTGAAGGTTATTTTTGATGTGTTTACCATGAAAGTGTTGTAATGAAATCCTATTTGACATGCAAATCTATATTTGGAGCTAACCCGCCAAATGTACCCATGAAGACCTTTCTTTCACACTCCCCTCCCCCCCCCCCCCCACCTCCGCACTCATTAGCAGGGCTGAGCTGGCCAGCATTACAAAAACGCCTGATGCAACCATTCAGCTTAAGTGTCCTCCTTAAGTAAAACAATACAGACAAATATTCCAAACAAGGTTACACAGAGGTGAATGGGATTTTATTCAATTATTTCTCAGCTTTGGTTTAAGTTGTTGGGTAGAGACAGCCATCGAGCCAATCAGCTCACTGCTTAGCATGAACACGTTCCACTTTGAAGCATTCATCACGTGACAGAGTAACAGTTGAAATACACTGCCTCATGGCTGCAAAACAGTAGCTTTTATTTTCTAGATTGACAGCTTTTAAATAGCTCAGCTAAAGCATCAACATGGACCTCAACATGGACTGAGACTTTTGTCCAGTCAAATGTGAACGAAGTAATGGTAGTGAATTATTTATGTATTTTATCATGTGTAGAGTAATCAACCTATTCTATACAGAATGCAAAAGTGCAACGATTCTGGACGAAAGTGACATAAAATCGAAGGCGTGTCTTCATTCTCTACAGAGAGCAGTGTGGAAAAGTTCCATGGACATCCTTTAGGGGGAGCTGTGAGTTAGGGAGTCAATGTTCACTCGATTATTACTGAAAATCCCAAGGGAAAAGGACCACAGTATCTGTTTTGCCATTGCATGCGCCTAATTGTAACTCTATTTTGATAACAAGCACATTGTTTACGACTGTACACTTAGCAATTATATCACCTCAGTCTCTCTCCCAGAATAAGTTGCTAATGTCCAGCAAACCACTTTGGACAGACAAATGGTTATTTTCTCGTGTTTAAAAAAAGTCTTAGTGTTGTTATCAGTCTTGTGTCAAATACACACACACACAAACACACTCTCAATCACACACACGTACACTTTTTGCTTCCTTCCTACTTTTAATATCCAGAATGCCAAAGATGGGAAAAGAAACCAATCATAAGCCATTATGAATAATGTATCTCCATTTCCACAGAAAGGAGATGAAGGAGCTGAAATGAGAAAAATGGATAATTACTGTTTCTGTGTATTGATTTTACTTTGCCTTGGAGAATTTGTCCCTTCCGTAATTAGGTTTAAGATTACACAGGAAGTGCCTCTAAATGAACAATTATCATATTAATTATGGATGAGGGATGCCTGGACACATCCCAGGCACCCATAAATCACTGTAACCATCTACGCTTCTGTTGTTGAATAGATATGAAGAGCTGGGGATGTACTGGGTAGTAAACAGCATGACCCCCTTGGATACTCACATAGTTGAACTGAATGCCTCTGCAAAGTGAGTCTCTGCTCTTGCCTCATGACTTCCAGGATGTGAAAGGATGCAGTACACCCCCAGGTGCTACACAATGACACCAACGGAAGTCTTGTGGTTGAACACAACAAGCAATGTGACAAGTTTTTCTTTTTTAGAAGGTAGGACAAAACAATTATTTTGTGCCACAATCAGATGAATAATGAATGATCCATTCACAACTCCACTCCACCCACCACTACTCTGCCAGCAGGGAGACTGTCTTTGCCCTGAGCAGCCCAGTGAACACACATGGATGTGCGTGTTCAAATACAGTTGTTGGGGTTTCAATTCATCATCATGACAGGAATGCAGGTACCATTACGTCCTTGAATAGAACTGCGACTTGTCTTGAGGAGGGTGGGTGGGTGGAGTTCATGTCCACATCAGATCATGTGACTGCAGTGGGCACACAGGAATGTTAAGAGGCTGGATCGTTTTTTGTCTAATCCCAGATATGTGACATCAAAGCCAGTCTTTCTCAGTGGGCTATTGTTCTATAAAGGGAACATAACATTGAACGGCTCAGCTCTGAGACTAACCTTAGACACGTGTGCTGTTTTGGGCTTTCTAAGAGCTGATGTCGACGATAGGCACAATCGTGCATTTATGTCAATATGTTCACATGCGGACCGCTTTGAATACCAAGGCAACTTGTTCAGTTGGTCCATAAAAGCAACAAGAATTCCACCTGATCGATAAAGACTCAATGCTCCCTGTGGGCAGAAAATAGCCTGGTGACGCCAAGTTTGTTTCATATCTACCCTCGTCGTCGGACACGAAGAAACATCAGGAGCTATTTATAACATGTCTTCTGGGCTGCCGGGGGCTATGCCAGTCTGTAGGAACATCTCTCTCCCCGTTGCCATGGAGCCCGGAATCGATGACATCACGAGAAAACGGGGGAGAGGGGGAGGAGGAGAAGGATGCAGGGCTGGGGGCGCAGAGGTTTGAAGATGAAAGTGACATGGTGTGGGTGGAAGGGGGGGGGGGGGGTTGGAGAGTGGTGGTTATCATGACCAACCCAGAACAGGTGATGAATAGCAGCAGCGACAGTGGGCATCCAGCTGAAGAACTCAGGGGCCCTCATAGACACACGCATGCACTCAGGTGAGACACAAACATGTGCAACCATATCACAATATAATGCACCACATGCAAATACTCACCCACACACACACGCACTCACACACAGAGATAATAAAGAAGTACATTTACATGAACATAAAGTGGATTATGTAAAAACAACAGGCCAAAAGAGAACAATCTCTCTGTTGTCATGTCTGTTGTGAACACAGAGCTCTGCTGTAGTGTTTCTGTACACAACATAAAAAGTTTCTCTCAAGTTTACATCTGATGAGTCTAGATAGCACTGCAGTCAAAACAACCCCAACAAACAATCGATGGTTTCAGCAACTTCTTCTTTCAACTTATGACTCTTCTAGATGTTCTGACAGACATCTAGTTCCACCATGCCACATGAGCTCCGAGCAGATCAAAGATAAACAGACCAGAGTATTTTCATATAAATTAATTCTCTTTAACACTGGCTGCTCTACAGGCAGCCGACTCGTTCTCAAATCACTAATTTACTGCAAAGGGCCTGATAAATGACTGTCTGAAACAAACATTTGGTTGGAAAATTGTGTAAATGTTGTCCTTTATGATTCTCTGTGATGGCTTATGGACTTGCTAGCAGAGATGTAGCTAGATAGCAGAGATGTTGACTGACGATCATGTTTTTGCTCTATTTGCAATGAGAACTCATCTTTGAGAAGGCTATTGTCTCTCTAACTCTACAGCTGTACTTACTCATTTTGATTTAATCACTATGTTTGTCTACTGTACTTGAAATATAATGTCTATAAAGGAACAACTTGTTTGTACATAGGTGTTTAGGATTGTTATCATTTGAATAACATTTATTTTGAGGCTTTTCACAAACAGTAACCGGTCACACGTTTTTAGTTTTGAATCGTGTGTTGATGTAACTCAATGCTTTGGTGTGTGTGTTCTGCAGGGTTTTGTGTGTGCGAGTGAAAGAGACTGAAAGTGTGACTTGTGTTCCAGCACAGCCACAGCACCGATAAGCCCGTCTAATCTGTCTTGTGGCCAACTGCTGCACATAGAGATAGCAGCTTGGGGAAAAAACAATGGGTAAACACTAGCACAACAATAGCAAGGTAGACAAGCCTTATTGTTCCCCCTCTCCCTCGCTCACACTTCAAAATGTCCACACCCTCGGTTCCGTGGTAGAGAATTCTCAACAGTGTTACTACTGTTTCACACAACAGCATCATGGCATCCCACAACCCCCCTCACTCATTCTCTTCCTCACTCTCTCACCCTCTCTCTCTCTCACCCTTTCTTTCACCACTACCGTACACACGCTCTCCCTCTCCCACATTCTCTCTCTCACTGAGTATTATTTTTTTCCGCTGTCATTTTTTCCAGATTCTAAAAATACCATCCCCACCACCAGCCCCCCCCCCCCTTTTCTATGGTGGAGCTAATGGGAGGCAGATCTCTGAGCTCTGCTTCACACAAACACAGGCCTCGCCTCCCTCACTGCCATTAATTGCAGTTGAAGCATGCAAATGTGTCTTTCACACTCTTGACACTCTTGCATCTGGCAGTTTGCACAGTTTGGGTACAACTCAGTACGTCTGACGTCGAGTGTGTAAACAACCTACACATCATGGCAACCATCCACATGGGACCCATTTAGGAGGAAGTGTAAGTCAATGTTAGGTAGACAGAATAAATAAATTAGTATTGCATGTCATTATGACAAAACATGGTAACACACACTCCCCAAGTCACCCACCATTCAACAATGGGTTGTCCAATCACAGTCCCAACAATAATGATGGATGTACACTGCACAAGACTTGCGCTGGTCTTCTCCCCTAGCAACAGTATGATATGACAGCACCTAGGTATTTCTGGCATAAATGTCAACAGCAGTTGAACCGTGAGTTGCGGGAAATACGATTTATAACTAGAAGGCCAATTCAGATTGGCGAGGAAATGTCAAGATAAAGACCAATGATGTAAAAACAGAAGAAGATGATGGACATATTCAAAAAGCATAACACTCATGCGATAAGAGTGAAACATACTGCAACTTGTGGTTTGTAAATGGCTTTTATTAGCAAAATAAGGGAGATGAGACTACAAATATTCCCCATTCATGGAGAACACAAACAAACAGCTGTGGCAGTCTGTGTTTTTACAGACCAGAACTGTGTTTGTCCCCATTCATCCATTCATCCATACATCCATCCATTTTACTACACGTAGTTGGATTTTAAAACTGTCACTCCAGTGATTAAATCCTTAGGGAGACACCAAAGCCTCCAAACTCAAAAATACATTAAAATATACAGTAAAATGTGACTCCTCTGATCCTCAGTCTTTGACACTGGAGCATAATATAAGCTCAGTGACCCACCAAGCAGTCTCCATTTTCAAAATGGCTGATAATAGTGGATAAGTTGTTCTATTAAACCCCTTTCTGGATGTGACAGTGTACATCTCAGTATCGGACAGCTTTATTGGCTGTGTGGCCTCAATCTACAGGGGGCTGTCTGGGCTACGTGTTGGTCACCATGGTGACCCACATACCTTTACACCAATGGGAATACCACTTGATTGGTCGTGGAAATGTGCACACCAACGATATAGGGGCATTAACATATGAAACATTTCACCTTAATGTTGAAAGTGTTCAGCAGGCAAAAGAAACAAGCATTTGACAAGGAGCCCAAGCATGCGAAGGCACAAGTACCAACAAACTGGACTCAAACTTGATCCTTTTCCCCCTGACAATAAGGAGGGAGAAAAGGAGGGTCTCCATCAGAGGCAAGCATCCTTTTCCAGAGGCCGGCGAAAAGCAACGTCGACAAAATAAAGAGAGCTCCTTCTTTCACAAAAAAAAAAACAGAACAAAAAAAGACCTTGAAAAATTACTTACGCTTTTACAATAATACGAACATTCTACACAAATGTTGTAACGCTATTTCAAAACGTTCCAAGACAAAAACATAAATAAAGCTGTTAAAAGTGGCATATAGTACAGCACTGGTCCGTAACTGATCTGATCCTCCAAACCCGACTGCTTGTCATCTCCACCCTAAAATATACACATCACTCACTCTGGTTCTGCTGTCTGAGGAGAAAGAAAGAGAGACACAAGGAGAAATAAGATACTCCATTAGATACGTTGGTAAGCTGACCCTTGTAATGAAAAATATGTTAATGCTTGGCCTTGGCACCATCATTTCACAAACACCTACAGTAAACACAGCAGAATCTGAAGTCCAGTTATTTAAGGTGGCCATGATTATATTACACAAGTTTGCTGTACAATAACAAGGCATAATGCTGCCGGGTAGAAGCTGCACTCGTGTCAAACATAGCAGGAGGACTCGGAGCACAGGAAGGAGGTGGAGATCAATGCTCTGGAGATATCCTATAAGCGCAGCCTGTGGCTTTATCTCAATAACATTTATGGTAAAGGCACGCAAAGGTCATGTTTATGTGAACTGTATACCCCTGCCCCGAGTGAGACATACAGTACACCCTTGTTCATGATCCCAGCATTGATCACCAAACCCTCCCTTTACTCCTTCCCTACGCGAGCACACCTCCACCTAGGATGGTCCCACGCGACCCCTGACCTGCACCGAGACGACGGGACTCGAGAGAGGAACGGGGAACGAGCCTCACCGGGACGTGGCGGCCTCGCGTCCGCCCCGCTTCTAGAACAAGCCGCAGTCCTTCAGGTTGTTCTTGATGATGACGTCGGTGACGGCGTCGAAGACAAACTGCACGTTCTTGGTGTCGGTGGCGCAGGTGAAGTGGGTGTAGATCTCCTTGGTGTCCTTCCGCTTGTTCAGGTCCTCGAACTGACACTGGATGTAGGCTGCTGCCTCCTCGTACGTGTTGGAGCCTGAACCACAGAAGAAGAAGCCTTGAGAGTGCAATTCAACAGGAAGTGACCTCACATAAATACAGGGAGAAGTGAGGGAACGCCAATGCGATTCTTGTAGAGCAGCCAAACAGACGGTTACACCACATCCTGCTGCATTGCTTCCCTCTCTTTGTTCGCCTGTTAACAAGGTGGACTGAAACATCTTCTGCGATTCTTAAACTGACAATTGTTTTGGGACGTACACTTCAGGCCAATGTAAACCAGTTCCATAAGCTTTTATGGCCACGTCAATGTAGGATGAAGAGGAAACAGGTCTACAATAGGTTGGCGTTAGTGGTTTCCTGATGGTCTCACCGGCGTACTCTGGATAGCAGATGGTAAGCGGACTTCTCTTGATCTTCTCCTCAAACAGGTCCTTCTTGTTAAGGAACAGGATGATGGAAGTGTCTGTGAACCACTTGTTATTGCAGATGGAGTCAAACAGCTTCATGCTCTCATGCATACGGTTCTGTGAAGAGGAAGAAGATTTTTTTTTAGTGGGTGCTAAAACAAGTGTTTTCAAGGAATAGTCCACACCATGCTTCACAACGATGCTTTCATGTTTCACTGGTTAGAACAGTTGAGGTGCTGCCCCCTGCTGGCAGGCTGACCCAAGGTGGGAAGCCGGAGCTGGGAGAACCTAACCCCACAGGTGGACGGGTCTCAGGGGGGCAGACAGACAGCAGACAGAGCCCGGGTTTGCAGGGCAGACCGGAAGAGAGGCAGACGGAGGCAGGGCAGCCAGAATGCACTGATCTCTAGAGTGATCTATGGAGTGTACTGGAGTGGCTTGATTTCTGATTGATCTCAGGTCAGAAGAGGGAACTAGATTAGGCCCCGGAGGGCCTGAAGAAGTTCTGCTGGTCCGGCTCTCTGATTGCTCGTTGTTGTGATTACAACTGGTATCAAATCTAACTGTGATTATAACTTTACCAGGTGACCGCTAAGTACTGCATGTCTAAGGAGCTTCAAGACATGTCTGCGTACCTTTCCCCAAGACTAAAGGGCCGGTAGTAACCAAGGTGCCAGTAGTACTGGACCCAGGTGAACAGGCTGAAAGGAGAGAGGACACAAAGTGGGTTGACATGATCAGGATCCACGGTGGACACTGGTTGGGCAGCCTCTCACCATCTCCTCGTCCTCGGCCAGGACCAGGTCGTAGTCGCTCAGCGCCACGCAGAAGATGATGGCGGTGACGCCCTCGAAGCAGTGGATCCACTTCTTCCTCTCCGACCTCTGACCTCCCACGTCGAACATCCTGAGGAGGTGAGCGGGACGCCATACAGTGTCAACTGAGAATGACCCCGGGCGCACGCACGCACACACACACTCACTCACGTACACACAAATGTCTAAGCACACACAAGGTTTCTAGAGCATAGATTCTTACTTACAGACATCTTTTACATTTACATTCAGTCATTTAGCAGACGCTCTTATCCAGAGCGACTTACAGTAAGTACAAGGACATTCCCCCCGAGGCAAGTAGGTTGAAGTGCCTTGCACACAACGTCATTTTGCACGGCCGGGCATCGAACCAGCAACCTTCGGATTACTAGCCCAATTCCCTAACCGCTCAGCCACCTGACTCCCTTTATCTGCTAGTCCCAGGGCATTCCCCAAGGATTCACATTTTTGCTTAGTCTGACTCTGAAACTAATCAAGGGGGATGCTTAGCCAAGACGCGAACCAATAGGATAATGAGGATGGTAATAAAGAAGCACTAATAGACCAGGCTTTATATTGTCCCTGTCGGTAGTGGAAAGCGTAAGAGCTGTGCTAAAACCAAGGCCTTTTTCACACTGAGACCCCTATCCCACTGGTTCAGCTCACAGGAATAAGCCTTGTTCTTTTGTCCACTGGCTCAAGACACTTTATCTATGGTGACTCCCACTCCAGAGTGCAAAGGTCACCAGCTCTAATACACTTGGATAGGATTTACATTGTACGGCCCCATGCAGTGGAGTGGCACTAAAACTTAGCAACACAAACTATTACAACATGGCTTGAAAAGCTGCTTAGTTTTCAATTCCACAAAAGAAGGGTCATTGGTGAGGAAACAGCCAAGCAAGGCCTGCAGCTATGGGGCAGCATTACTCACTTCCTGTTTATGTCTCTCAGCGGAAGGTCAGAGCTGATGTGACTCAATGATGATGTCATGCAGAGTACTCACACACACACACACACACACAATGTTGTAATATAACAGCTGGGAAATCACAAAGGGAATTTCTCCAGCTATGGAATGACTCGCATACATTTGGCAAGAAGGTAACCTCAGGTCTTCCAGTTAAGACTGTCAACACTTTGGACATTTTGATCGATTGTGAGGAAGTGGTTCTCACTTGAAGTGCAGGTCCTTGAAGGTGAAGTGTGTTTCCACAATGCCTGTGGTTTTAACCCGGGTCCTCAGGACATCCTGCTGAGTAGGGATATAGGTGGCCTGGGATATCCTGTCCAAATCGTTCAAGTAACTAGGGAGAGAGAGAAACAAAGAGAGAGACAGACACAAAGAGGGAGAGAGAGAGAGACAAAGACAGAAGGAAACAGAGAGACAGACAGATTGAAATGTTTGTTTCACTGACATTTCCATGTACTTTCACAAGGACAATGGAACAATTGTTAATCAAATGCCAGCTTCACCTCTGTGTCTGATTCCATATCTGGAATTGAGGACAAGTCACACTGTGACCCTGACTGTCTCCCTAGACTGTCTGCTGCTACTTCTGAACACCCTGATGGCGCAGCCTACATCAGGCTGTGGTCGGAGATAATGGGATGACAGGCTGTAAACGAGGGTAAATAAGCGCTACATCTGTGCCATGTCCATCACTCGATCCCTATGGATCTGTTAGCTAATAAAGGTCACCAGTAAGTCCAGATGACTCCTGACTGGACACGTGTGAAACCATACCGAGACCCTCCCAGGGGCTATTCAGCGTGGGCATGACGTGGAATTTAGAAGCCTCCTCCCATCACAAACACACACACACACAGTAAATCTACAGTAATCTCCCTCACTTCTCAAATAGCCCCACTGTGCGTTCCTCTTGCGAGAGATTACCACAGAAAGAGAGCAACCATTTCCGCACAAACCAACAGCTCCATGGGCAGCCTTGCAGAACCCCTGTTTGGCAGGACGCCAACAGTGACGCAGGTGGGAGGCACTGTGGCCATCGATTAGGAAAAGGACCCACAGCTGTGGCTCTCAAGCCTGGCCAACAACAACAACAACAACAAAAAATCGGTGACAATCGCTCCGTTCAAAACAAGGCATTGGGGTTTCCCAGAACACCACGCAGGGGCTACCTCGGTGAGACTACTAAATGGAAGAACATGAATAAAACACCTCAGTGAAATCAATGAGCGATTCCACAGAACGGGACTTTGCCATGTTTTCGACGGCTGGTCAGATTTTCCTCTGGTTTGTTTACTGCCTGAGAAAGGTTCAGACAGCGACAGGTCCTACATGAAAAGTCAAGGACTCCACACTGGCTTGCCTGCGTGTTACCGGCCTGATACCACAGTGCAAATATTGACAGTCTCACTCAAGGTTCAAATGGAGGGCGGACGGTTGCGGTGGGGAGTGTTGACATACTTGTCGGCAGACCTAGACAAGCTACCTGTGGGGGAACTTGGTGCGTCTGACAAGGTATTTCGCTGACGGATGCATCTGCAGCAGGTGGGTCCACTTGTTCCATAAATAAGCACTCAAAAAGGAGTGCTGTGCACATCCTCCCATTGGAAATAGGTCTGAATAGAATGCAGGTCTGTGTGTTTGTGTGCAGGCATATTTATACCCTGCATGTATGTACAGTATGTATGTGTGCATGCGAGTGTACGGATGTGTGCTTGTGTGTGTGACCGTGGTGACTCACTATGCTGCAGAGTCGTTGAGCTGGTACTCCCGTGAGCGGCTGAAGCAGGCCTGGACCCCCCCGTCCTTCCAGAGGCGTTTGATGACCCCCGCGAGCTCTGCCGTCATGAAGCCCTCCTCTGCTGAGCCCGCCAGCACAAACAGCTGCCGTGCGTCGTCCTGGCACACACACACACACGTTAGTGTGTCTTCAGTACGTTTTGGAACAGCAGTTCTTATAAACCCTAGATGTTAAAAGAAGCGGATTCGTTCTGAGCAATAACCACCTTTAAAAGCCCCCAAACAAGCCTCCCTTTCTAACAAAGGCCTGATCTCAATACAACCGTGATGGCTTCAGCTGTGTGGACGAGTACATGTTTGCACCCAACCAGTAATTAGAGATCCGAAAGAGAGACGATAAAGAGTTCCAGATGGGGCCCTGGACACGAGCGGTGCACAGATTTATCCAGGAAATGATGCCAGTTTGCTGATGAAGTCCCATTGGCTCAGCTCCCGTGAGCCCCCCCACCCCCATACTCACAGCCCTGGAGGCGTCTCCAAAGTCGATCTTGAGCCGGCCCATGGCTCGGATGATGGCGATGATGGACTGGATGGTGTTGCTGTAGACCACGGCCTTGTACTGCCTGCACTCCTCCTCTGAGTAGCCTGCCTCATGGATGATTCTGCATGACACACGCGTGCGCAAACACACACACACACACACACACACACACACACGCCAAACAAACGCCAGAACATCAGTTTGACTCTCTGTGGAATGGATGGGGTGCTTCTCCAAGTATGATGTCTGTTGACAATAACATTACTCAGAAATGATTGGAACTGCGTGAAACAAATGGGCTACGTGGCGATGAAGATAACTAGTCTAGGACGATGACATTAGTCATATCTGATGAGATTGTCCACGAGGTACACACACAATGGTTTGTTTTGATTGTGAGAAAGATTTGAACGGGCTGAATGGATGGGTATATTAGTGGACAAACAGATACTCACTTCATCTGCTTGACAATGGTACTCTTCCCCGACTCACCAGCACCTGAGACACAGAGAGAGAGAGAGAGAGAGAGAGAGAGAGAGAGAGAGAGAGAGAGAGAGAGAGAGAGAGAGAGAGAGAGAGAGAGAGAGAGAGAGAGAGAGAGAGAGAGAGAGAGAGAGAGAGAGAGAGAGAAAGAGAAAAGAGAGAGAGAGAGAAAGAGAGAAAGAGAGAAAGAGAGAAATAGAGAGAGAGAGAGAGAGAGAGAGAGAGAGAGAGAGAGAGAGAGAGAGAGAGAGAGAGAGAGAGAGAGAGAGAGAGACAGAGAGAGAAGATAGATATTGTGGGAGGGAGAGAAGAAGGGGCAGTAAAAAACAATGTAAAATTGCTCATTTTTCACAACCAAGAGCTGTTTATTTTATTTTCCTTGACATGATTGAAAGCTGCCACAGAATACAATACAGTATATCATGTGTTATACAAGCACTTACCTTTGCTAGACACTTAACAACGCTAAGAAGATGACTATTCCAAGAACTCATCTAGATGGACAAAGTAAATGGTCCCTGATTGTCCTTCCTGAGTTTGATATGGACTTCCCGACCTCCCCCCTCGAGAGATGCTGTGTTGCTGCCTGCTCGATAATGGCCCCTCCCTGCAGCTCTCTTTATTGGTCTGTTCCAATGGCAGCACTTACAGCACATTATCTAGCCATCTAGCCCAGCCAAACTACCCATCCAGGCCATCACAGGACACTGCCTGAGCACCTCGTGCCATAGCAGAGAGAGAGAGAGAGATGAGGGAAGAGAGAGATATGGGAGATGAGAGAGAGAGATGACAGAGAGAGATGAGGATAGAGAGAGAGAAGGAGAGAGAGATGAGGAGAGAGAGAGGATTCATAAACACTCAGGCAATAAGTCACAAGCTGGTATTCTTACAACCTTGATGGAGCAAATGCTCATCTACCATGCTGTTGGTCTGTCCGCCTGCCTGCATACAGCGCTCTGTTCAACAATATAATGGGAAACTTTCCAGACAGCCTTCTCATATTCATTTGTTTTTGTTGTCGGTGCATTCATGCGTTTCTTTATGATAATGTGATGTTTGAAGGAGAGAGATGGTGTACATGAAATGCTTCCCCCCCCCCATTGTCCTGGAGAAACAGCTGAGTGTTCCGGGGCTCAGACAGCCCTGGCCTGGGGGGTGAGAACGCCAGACACAACATCCGACCAGCGGAAACTCTGGGAGGGGAGGAAAACTTCCCGGACAGACAGCCAATGAGAGTGGAGTAGGACATATGTCAGCCAGCCCAACAGCACTAGCAGAGCAGCAAAGAGCTCACGAAGGGTAACAGTCAACTGGCGGACGCAAACGCGCTCTCTCTCACACACGTCACACTGCCATGGCAACGATACCTGGAACCAGACATGCGTATAGCGTGTGTCCTCGGTCACCTGGGCGGAGTGGGGGAGCGTTCAGTGTGATGGTGGATTGTCACTACCGCAAGGAAGACCAATGTATTATTTATCAACTCATTACGGCCTCGGAATCCACGCAGAGAGGCCTCTTCCGATGCCTTTGCTCTCGCTAGCCTCTGCACATAGAAATAACAGCCGTGTGACCAACATCATTATCGGTGCTCAGCCCCCTCCTGGTGTGGTGCATTAGAGACATTGCCACAGAGACGCTCTCAGATCCTCCTCCTTGTAAGAAACGCTCACTCACAGGCCAGCAGGGAGCCCTTATTGCTCTCATCTCTCTTTCTCGGCTTTTCGGATGTTCCACAGTCAGCATGAAGGAAGTAGATCGGACCGTTAAGTCGGATCTGCCCCGTGATCCAGAGATATGAAGGAGCTAAAGGGGGACTAGTTCTTCGGCAACGGCACGTCGCCTGCTTGCAGGTCTGTATTAAGTTACAGCCCCAAACAATGACCACACTCTCGCCTGTTCTTCCAGGACACACACCACCGCCAAGTGAACCTGACGCCCCAGCCTTATGCCCCCTACAGGAAGCAGCAGGGAGTGTATGTGAGAGAGCGAGAGGAACAAGCAGAATTCCTGTGGACAGGGTTTCCTCTGGAGATGGATGAGGCGAGTTGAGACAGGAGAGGTGACGTCTCAGCAGAGAACTGACTGTGTAATTGGATAGCTTTCACCTAAGGCCCTATTGTTTTGATTATGTGTTACCTCTGTGGTGCTGAGCAGCCCTGGAGAAGGTGTCTTTAGTGTGTGTGTGTGTGTGTGACTGGCACTGTAGCAGTGCTCCAGGGCTTCACATGAGCCAGTGAGATTCCCAGTGGGACAGTGAGACAGCAGATACACTGTGCTACAGAGAGAGAGACAAGGCTAGCAGGCGGGTGGATGTGTAGGACCCCCGGGGTCTGGCTAAGGGCCTCTTATCACCGCTAACAACACAACACAGCTTCACTCCATACCCACACTCACTGCCCAACACCCAGATCTCTTGAAGCCTCACCCTCAGACGGCCTGAGAAGACTTCTGTGTAAACGGACCGCTCTCTCAGCGAGATACCTAACAAGATTTTCTTGAAAATCAGTTTGGGACAAAAGTTTGTTTGAAAAACACCACAGAAATATTGCGATATCCAACCTTTATTCAATTCCATTGACTGCTTTGCCGGAAGCTGGAAAAATCACCACAACTTTGCTCTACTCTGATCAATGTGAATGAGATAAAGAGAGCAGCGCTGAGGTCTGGTTACATAACTGATCCAAGTGAGTCCTTGATGCTGGGGATATCTTGACCAGGGGCGTGATCTGCCAAGCTTCAAAGCCTTGCCTCAGAGAGACCAGTGGGCCTGATTTGACATTTGGGCCATTAAGTGAGTAGAACCACAAAGCTGACCTCTGGCAACCTGCATCACAACAGTGAGTCATGTTACACACACACACGCACACACACACAAACAAACACACACTTTGATACACCCACCATCCCAACCTAGGTCTGGTCCAAACCACTAAGCCAGCTGCTTTCTGTTTCGGACGGTTGGAAACTATTTTAAGAAAACCCACCAAGTCCTCCAGACAAAATGGAGGATTGTAGAGATGAGTGACGTGTTTCTAAAGCCCACCAACATATCTCTCCTGGAATCCCCCCTGGGTATAATTCACAGGGTTTCACAGAGGTGGAAGGAGAGGAAAATGTGGTACGGTTCTCGTTGGTGACAACAAGGGATTGCTATGGAGAATGTGATTAAAATGGCTACAGGTCCGCAGTCCAATTATAGCGCCGCGATAGCCTAGTTAAATGCTAATTCACTTGGAGCTTTTATATAATACTGTCTCGCTGACTAGCTAGAGAAAATCTGTTGGGTTTTCTGCCTTCCAGAAACCCATTTGGTCTCCACTGCAGTTCTGGAGAACTGTCAGATCAGATCCAATAGTCCCAGGGTTATCTGTCTGGGTCTGCAGGAGCGTGGCCTGGGGTTGGACCGGCTAGCTGGCTGTCTGGCTGACCAACACATGCCATTGAAAGGGCAGTGCAGGAGAGAAGAAGCAGTGCAGGAGAGAGCGGGGTGGGGGGTGGGTGGGTGGGGGGGCTACTTGGCCTCTGCTGCCCAACAGCTCAGCACCCACATAAGTGGCACCACTTTAGCAGAATGAGCCATCCCCACACCAGCATCACTTCTTCTCCCTCCTCCCCTCCATTCTCTCCAGCTAACCCACAAAGATCCACTCCTGGAATCTGTTCTGCGAACATCGACGTTGGCAGGATAGGTTTTAAGCTGCAGCCAGCATGGAGGGAGAAGAATAGACATTTCTTCGTCTTACAGCAGGACACGCACTCCCTGATCTTACAGCAGGACACACACTGCCTGATCTTACAGCAGGACACACACTGCCTGATCTTACAGCAGGACACACACTGCCTGATCGTAGATCAATGTTTAGGACTTTGGTCGTTTATATTGAGATCTAAATCTCTTTCATTCATATCCCTCCAGGAGTCTTTTGCAAGCATGACTGAACACCCACAAATCCACTAACTCCCCGCTTTACCCATCAACAATCAATGCAGCAAATCATTGGGATGGATCTAAAGACAGGCAGATCAATGGACCGCAGACTGTTTTCCCACACGTACATGCTGGCTAATTTGGTGACAGGGGTGATGACTAACGATTGTGACAGTGAGGAAGCAATGAAGGGTATTCAATTACATTTTCTCTATATTATCATGTCACATCCTCTGGTCTCCGCTGATGGTTAGTTCTGTGTGACAGGTCTGGTCTGTGAATCTCCCAACATCTCAAAGGATTTTTCATCTAAGAGCCTACAGGATACATTGAGGATGCAAGTGAGATGTTCCACAGAAGAACACACCTGGACAACGTTATGGTACTGTATCTCTGCAACTTTACTGCATGAATACAGGAACAAGGCCCATAAACCAAGTTGTGCCTTTTTGCCATTTTTCAAAGCATTTAAAGCAAGATTTCCAGTAAAGATGTCATCTACACAATACAGAATTGACACAAGACAAGCTGACAGACTGTGAAAACTAGAAAGCGCTTTCGAAATTCAAATCAGCCCTCATGCAAATGACACCTGTTTCGACAGGTGCATGGCTACACGCCACTGACGGCTCACACGGAACGACATGCTCCCGCACACTCACATACACACAGGTAAACATGCCTGTACACGCCACACGCACGCACAGTAACACACAAACACGCGTACATACACGAATGCATGCACGCCCGCACAGAGCAACGACAGGTGGTGTCTATTTCACAGGCGTAACAGCAGAACATCTCGACCAGCATCTCAAGCACTGCTAATGTATCACACACACCTTACTGTGAGCTCTGAGCTACAGTGCCTTAGAACTCTCAACGAGGTTAGTCGCTCAGAAAGAGGACATCTCACTCAGACTGGTCGGGCAAACACAAACAAGAGTAGAGGCTCTTCACCTTAACACCTTCTGAGCACATGGTGCTCTCCATTTTTAATGCCCCTGTCACTAGGGTGGGATCTTAGCACACTCTCTCTCTCGCATTTCCTTTCTCCTGGCAAGGCCTGCCTGCCTGTGCTGTCCTGCCAGTAATTTGAAGAGGCCATGTCTGTTACCTGGTTACTGACCTTTATGAAACACAGAACGCATGTTATGGTGCCAACACAAACTTTCAGCCTGCAGTAGTAAATACTCCAGTGGCGCACAAATGCCATCAACATGATCATGTTCTCATGGGAACAAGAACCATTAAGTTAAAAGCAAAATGCATAGAAAAATATATATACCTTGGCATTATTGTAAAGGGAAAAACAGGTGGACTGACATTTTCTGGAGGAAAATGGAGGAAAATGTAACCTCTGTTGCTCCCTGGAGCAAAATAACTCTACTTGACTGTACTTGCTTGCCTCTAATCAAATCTGCTATGTCTGCCTGTACAAGTTACAGTGGAATGTGTCTTACAGTACGTCACTCAGAGAAAACCTGACAACCCAATGACAGACCATTTGTCATTGCCCCAGCAGGTGTGGACAGTCAGATTTCTACTCTTATGATGTATTTGGGGTGGGAAGATCATTGCAAATATAAAGGCTGAGATACCAATTCAAATATTTTACAGGAAAGTTCATTAAGAAAAAATAAATGTATTTGTAAAATGTACGATGTTCAATTAAAGTACAATGCTGCCAATGCCATCAAGTCAAATAGACAAGTTGTTCTTGTTATGCATTTACTCATGGCTGTTCTGGTAACCTATATTGTCTTTTCAATAATACCATGGTGTGTGCATGTAAACATTGACTTGAGCCACATTCTCTTACACAGGGCAAGTGGAAACAAGAAAAGTAGGTATGCGTGCTGATTTGAAAAACGAACTGTGTTGTAATGGGAAAAAAGGCACATTGCTATCAGGATTAAGCGAGTGAATCTGAATGGGCAGAGACGAATGTCTTGCATCAACAGAAGAGGAGACTGTAACTGTTCTCATGGGTAGTTATAGTTGACTCAAGACTATTGCATCATGAAGTACCTTTAGTTTGCATCAAAACATTCTTAAATCAGGCCTACCGTATACTAATTTTGATAAAAAACAGAATGGCTAGAATGGAAATCTAAGACGTTGCAGGTGTTTAAATAAGTAATGCTTTGTGTATTTGGGAACTTCAACGTCATGACGACCATAGAAACAGCTATTGTGAATTGTGTGGGTTATGCGGAAAGCGGACGTAGAGGAAACATTGTTACTGTAATTTTCACTTCGACTACGGTGAAGGGTCTACGTTATTTTACACAACTTAGAGCCCAGTGTCAAGTTATATAAATAATACGAACAATGGAACAAAGTGAAGTTCATCAACACCCGTTCTCTTTTCCTTACCGAGGAGTAGTAGCTTGACCTCTCTTGCGGCTTTCTCCCCGTCGTCCCTCAGATTCCTGTCGATCATTTTACTGCGCTCCACCGCCGCCTTATCCTCGGTACTCAGTGTACACCCCATCGTCAAGCGACTCCTCCGGACAAGGCGATGTAAAAATGCAAAAAGATACACTATACTACCAACATTCAAGGGCTAACCTGTTCCCCTGGACCCGTACACGCCCTGGAACAAAATCTATGTGTCTCGAATGGGACACTTTTCAAAGATAACATGGATTAGTGTGTCTCTTGTGAACACATAAACCCTACGGTTATCAATAAAAGTATCGTCGTCGCATAGATACAATTTTAAAAGGAGAACGATGTATTGGCCGTGTCTCTCCCAGCGCGTGTCTCTATCAGCTGCCACAGTGAGCTATGTTCTGACTAAGGTTTCTCTGACCACATTTACCAAGAGCAGCAACATCCAGACTTCCCGTTTCGGTTTTTGCTGTCATAATAAGAGTCTGTGGCCATGGTTGTCATGGCTTTTAGTTTGACAATAGGGACAACAATTTATCTGGGGAATGGGATTGATTTACTTTATAGGTAGTTGTACTTTACGTGAGAGGGGCTATTTAAGCATCTAATATTTAACTGGCTGACCGTTTCCAGCTTTTTACGTACATCTATAGACACTTCATCATTTCAGAAGATAAAACGTAAAAGTCTCTAGTGGATAGGTTGCGGACAATGCTGTAAGAAAAAGTTACATAACATCATAACGTCAAAAGGGGATGTGTACGAGGCGTACAAATCATTGATGGTGAACCATCAAATTCTATCATCATAACAGCCATTGCTGGGACACGTCAAGAGAACCAATTGTAAAAATGTAAAAGATGATGTTGTGTTATGATCATTATAGAGGATCAGAGGCAGAAACAGGTATCTACAGGTGTGACATATACATTACATATGAATCAACACAACAACACAAACATATGAAGGTTTGGACCAGTCAAGTAGGTGAAATGATAGTGCTGACCCCCAATGGATGAAGTGAGAATAGCAGAATATTTCAGGTTTAGAGGATGGCTATGGAGGCTCTTCACCGCAAGTTTAAGAATGGGGTGAGAATGACTTGGCAGTTCATTGAAGGAAGAGGGACTTTATTTCAAGATACTTAAGCCTTATATACACCTCTGCTCTGTTCTGACCTTATTGATCTGGTCAAGGTTATAAGTTATACTAACCCTAAGTGGTGTGTTACCACTCATGTGGTAATTTGTCTATATTCTAAGATGGATCATGGGCATGTTAGTCTATATAAATCTGCATGTGCGTAAATCTGCATGTGCTCTAAAGCAAAGTGAAGGACGTCCCAGAGGCAGCAGACATCCAATCGTCACTCCCCCCCAAAGTAGATGAAAATGAAACATAGTCAATCATCCAGTATGTTTAAATGCATGACTGAGATCAAATGTCTTGCACTTCTCAGTTGTACTGTAGATATCGTGGTGGTTTGCGGTTTGGCTCTTTAGTCCTCTTCTCTTTCAAACACGCCCCTCCAGACTGCTCTGATGAGCAGAGCATTAAAGAGCTCTGCGATAGTGCACTGATACCCAGGGGCAGGAGTGCACTCCTCCCAACCTTCAACCCTCGGATGTTGCGTAATCCCCACCACGAGCCGTGTCCTGGGCCACTGCCAGGGCAGTCTCCACCTCCACCTGTCCCCCAGTTTCTCTGCTCCTCTGACACCGCTGCTGCCTCGGATACTGCCTCACACACCGCCTGACACAGACAGAGACAGACGGACGGACGGAGGGACACACATACAGTACACACACACACACGGGCGTACACACACACATCCGCCGGCGCCATGGGCTGTTGTGACAGGAGGTGTGGGCTGATCTCTGGAGCTGTGTTTGGGGCGTTGGTGGCTGTGCTCGGAGGCATCCTCATCCCCGTAGGAAACATTGTCATTAAGGACACTGTGGAGAAGGTTGGTACCAGTTTACTATTTTGCAGGGGAGGTATACATATGTGAGGGGTGGTCTGGAGAGAGGAATAGGCAGACAACATACAGTCATGTGTTTGGGATGTGCATGCGATACGACGACTTGTACTCTCAAATCAGAGCGCAGCTTGACTCGGGTCGCAGAGAGATCCTGGATGGCAGACAGATCAAAGGGCCTTTATTAGCAATGCGCCGTTTTCAATACGGCAGCGAAGGAGCAGCTGCTCTGTTGGAAATCTTGAGCATTGTTTAAAAATAGCCATCCTCTGTGTCCGCCTGCTCGCAGGAGGCTGTCATCGAGCCTGGCACGACAGCCTATGACAACTGGGTGTCTGCTGGGGCAGTGGTGTATCGACAGTTCTGGTTGTTTGATGTGAAGAACCCCCTGGAGGTGCTTGAGCATGGAGCCAAGCCTGTGGTCATGGAGAAGGGACCCTATGCGTACAAGTAGGTGTGCCTTACTCTGGAGCCTAAGACAAAATATGTCATTAGATGCATGTGCATGCATCCTTGCATTCTATCACAATGCTATTCCTAAAAAGTATGTTCTTTTTTTATAGCTTTTTTATCATCTATTATTTCAACTGTGTGCCACTGCACGTGTAATGTCACTTAGCAGGAACATGTTGTGCAAAGCGTCATTCATACAGATAACGCTACTCAATCTGATTCTACACATAATAATCAGTTCAAAGGTTTATGCCAGGTGTCTGGAGTTTAAAGTTTTTTTAATTCCCCCCCCCCCCCCCCCCCCCACACCACCCAACCTGTCTCTCCCAGGACCAGGTACTTGGCAAAAGAGAACATAACAGCCTTTCCCAACCACACTGTGTCCTTCTTGCTGCCAGCAGGGGCCATCTTTGATCCCTCAATGTCTGTGGGACCAGAGGAGGACATGGTCACTACCCTCAACTTGGCTGTGGCTGTAAGTGGCTCCACTGTGTTGTCAGGAATGGGGTGGGTTTTTAGCATTGAGTGTCTTTGACTTTAAGATGGAAACCTGGACTCAAAACCCAGGAGGGTTTTATCTTTGGTCGAATGTTTGGGTTCTTGTATGGAATGTTGGAGGTACATCACAGTGGCATTACATGACATAAGTCATCAAAGTAATGAATTTCCTTCAGGATTACCAAAGTGAATTCAAATGAATTGATTTTTCTGTTTAGTTTCTCAGTTTAGTTTAGACTTTGGTATGAATTTAAAACAACGTGACGCTGTTGCTGAGTTAGCTACTAAAGATTGGACTGTGTTGCTGGAGATCACCTGTGGAAGACATCTTAACAGTTGATAAGGCTGATAAGCCAATATGAATGGTCAATTATATCTTGAGTCATAAAAGAAAACTGTTAATAACTCATATTATGCCTTTATCTCAGTGTTAAAGGGAATGATTATCATACCCATGTGTGCTCATGATAGAGTTTACATTTTAAACAAGCCAGCCATGAATGTGCTATGTAATATAGTTGTGTGTTGAATCTCATACCATGAGTGTTCTCTCTCCAGGGTGCGTACACATTGGTTCCTAAGCTGTTTCACCCGGTTTTGGAAATGTATATCAAGAACAACAACGCCTCTCTCTTCCAGCGCCGCACAGTCAAGGACCTTCTCTGGGGTTACACCGACCCCATCCTGAAGGGAACTGTGGGCATTTTTGCCCCTGTAAGTTAGGCTATATTGTGTTATACAGTACCAGTCATGCAATGTAGCCACACAATATCAGTCATTTGTTGGGAAGGGGTGGTTTAAATGATTTGATAACGTATTCTTACTCACACCGTCGTTCTCCAATCTGTTTCCAGTACAACGATACCTATGATGGACCCTACAATATCTTCACAGGGAAGGATGATATCTCCAAAGTCTCTACCATTGACATGTTTCAGGGTAGGAAGTAAGTTTCCCACGGAACCCCCCACTCTAAAGTAGCCAGAAAGTTAAGGTGAGACTGTCAATGCTAAATTGCTTGTCTAATAGTTTACGAATTGAAGTTGATTCTTTGTCGTTTAGGGCCGTGCCTTACTGGAATGACACATACTGCAACATGATCAATGGCACAGGTATGTGGTGAAGTTTATTTTTATTTTTATAGAAACTTATACTGTGGGAATATAATATAGAAGCACATTACCACGTACAAGTACCAGACTTACATACGTATTTCTGTTGTTATTGGTGTCAGAGTATGTTATTTTAGTGGAATTTAAGGAAAAAAGGCTTTTGGTAGAAGAGGTTCATCATTATTCTCACTAATATTAACTTCTATTATCTGATTGCACTATGTTGACCACCCATGCTGCTCATTTATATTTAAATGGTTTTATTCTTAGATTGTTTAGTTCTTAGAAATAGTTACACTTTGGTAGTTTTACTTAATTTAAGATTCGTATATGTTTTGTGTTTTGCACCTCCCTGCCACAGTAAATTCCGTGTTTTTATAACATACATGGCGAATAAACCGAATTCTGATTCTGATTCTTATCATCATTGAACTGTGTGTTCCAGATGCATCCTCGTTTCCTCCTTTCCTGGATAAGAAGAAGCCTTTGTTCTTCTTTGTGTCAGACATCTGCAGGTGAGGGGTTTTAAAGAATATGTTGAATGCTCCAATCACGACAATACCATAGCACCATGCACTGTGGAGTGTCCTGACACTCAATTTGAATCATGTTTGTCAATAGTACAATAATACAGGCTCACCATGATAAGGGAGTTTGGGTTTGTATCTTGCGTTTGTATCCCCCCCACCCCGCAGATTTCATGCACAGTTGTCAGATGATTTGGATACATCTGAATAAATGAATGAATTAGTGTATTTTGTGGATATTACTTTCCCATGTTATTGATGCTTCGGTGGATCGCCACTAGAGGTCAGCCTAGCACTCACCAAGCCCCGTAAAACAAGGTACAACACATGTCTACGGAGAACCCTCACACTTCTGAGCCCTCTTAGGTCTGTGTCTGCCCAGTATGAGTCCAGCCAGGACCTAAAGGGGATCCAGGTGTACCGTTACACTCTGAATGAGAAGACTCTAGCTGCCCCCTCGATCAACCCTGACAACCAGTGTTACTGCAAGGACCTTCTGTCCACGAAGAACTGCACCGTAGGAGGAGTCCTTGGCGTCGGTGAATGCCGTGACGGTGAGAGCCAGCATCAGCTATGAAAGCTAGTGACATCTGGGCCATGGGTTCGAATCCCACCCATACATGCGATCAATGTTCTGTCAAACTTCCAATAGAAAAGCATCAACGTTTAAATGCTTATGATGTTGTTGTTCCTCTCAGGCACCCCGGTCTACATCTCCCTACCCCATTTCCTGTACGGCACTCCTAGCTTGACAGAGGATGTACTGGGCCTGAGTCCTTCCATAGAGCACCACTTCACATACCTGGATGTAGAGCCAGTAAGCCACAAACAAACCTGGTGCACTAGTGCTAGTTTTAATGTCATGTATTCATTTAGCCTACATTTTTATTCAAAGGGATTTGAACCTGCAGAACCATTTTCTAGCACTGAGCTAGTTAACTGTTTAGGCTCTAGTTTACAGGTGATGTACCTGATGGGGATGTTTGCTTCTGTCAGACCACAGGCTTCACTCTGAGGTTTGCCAAGAGGCTTCAGGTCAACATGATGTATGGACCCTCAAAGGTTATCACGTAAGTTCAAGCAATGGAGTCTATACTTAACATTCACATTATTTACATTAAAATTTAGTCGACGCTCTTATCCAGAGCGACTTACAGTAAGTACAGAGACATTCTCCCCGAGGCAAGTAGGGTGAAGTGCCTTGCCCAAGGACACAACATAATTTGGCACGGCCGGGAATCGAACCAACAACCTTCTGATTAATAGCCCGACTCCCTAACCTCTCAGCCATCTGACCCCCTGATTTATGAAGGAACACTAATCACCCCATCTCTTTTTTCTACAGTGTATTGAAAAAAGTGAAGGACTACACCATATTCCCTTTAGTTTGGTTAAATGAGGTAAGTCATTCTGGACCATGCCACACATGGTTGCCTCATCAGAAGGTGTAGTAGCTTTCACTGTAACCCATTGAGTATGTACACCCCAAACAAGCATTCCCAGCAATGTTTCATTATTTTTTCTTTTATTCTGTACTCCTTACAAACATTAAATTATTAATGTAGAACCCAAAGTAAATTATTCTAGGTTCGCTCAACTGACATAGGTAGTGTATCACTATATTCTTGCTGTCATTAATTACGTCTTCATCCCTGTGTGTGTCTGTGTGTGTTTTGGCAGACTGCATCGCTCGATGATGAGACAGCAGACATGTTTAAGAAAGAGCTGCTGTCCCGTGTCCAGCTGCTGGGCATGGTGCAAAAATCTCTGATAGGCCTCGGGACAGCCATATTTGTTCTCTGTATGGTGGGGTACTGTATAATGAGACGAAACAAAAATTCAAAAATTGTGTGAGCTGAAGTTCCACAATCTATGAATGGCATAGAAGTCAACAAGCTGCTATTGTGCCTCTGACCTATTTTGACAAATATGTAGCCATTTTTGTAATTTTAGCATATAATGCTAAACGTTTATAATGTTCGAAAAGCATTGCTTTGATACGCAGAGGAAATACTGTGAGAATTTCAAATGATTTGTTTTAAACATTGTTAATCTGTTTGGTATGTTGGGATTTGTAGATGAGGTTTCCCCTGGACTGTTAATGTAATTCTCTGTGCTGGATTCCCACTGTGAGAGAAAGGTACTCTGATGGGGTATTAACGTTCAGATGAAAATATGTAAATTCATTCAGTTCAATGTTGAACTGTGAGTCATAAGTATTATTAAAAGGAAAATAGTTTCTTTTTTTTCATTTTATGCTGTACTCAAAGGATCTTTTAAAGGTCTTAACACGGCACAGTCTCAATCCAAACCAGACCATTTTGGAACAAAACCCTCCATTGTGCACTTTAAAGCAATATCATTCAGTTCACTTTTCACCCCATGCGGCCTGTAAATCAAAACAGGAATAAAATCAGTCTAGGAGATGATAATTCTGTGGTTCAGCATGTCACCTGGGTTTGTTTGGTTAAAAAGAATTGTGTGTTGCCCGACTGAGGAAACTCTTTAGTTTTATGGGTTTTAAATGGCCCACTGCAGGTTTCCTGTGGTTATGGGTCCTCAGTTAGTCTGAGATAGAGGCTGACATCCACATCCATTTATTCAGATTACCAGGGACATGTCTGGATGTCCTGACCACCTCTCCTCTCTCTGACCACGGCTACCATAACACAGTCACAGGTGCCCATCCTCTCACACAGTGTGTTCAGTGAAATATTTAGTCAAGGGAACTGTACAGTAGTGGCTTGGTTATGAATGACTCCTTTTTGGACAGAACGTGACTAACATATAAAAACTTTATTGTGGTTAAAAAAAAAAAGTATATGTTTCTATATTTTTAAGAACAGAAGTTAAGAACAGCAACAATAAAATTCACATACAGTTTAATGTATTTATTCAGGCTGACATTACATTAATAAATAGTAATACATAAGTTTCATGAGAGCATTGACACAACATTGACACAACATTAACTGTGATGATGACGAACCTATGGGAACAATATGTTAGGTATTAAAAAATAATTTGAAAATATATCTCTGCAATGTGCAGATACAGTCATGGTTACCGAATGAATATGTTGAAATTATATACAGTAGGGTCACACTGATGAACACATATCCACAAAAGTCCAACATTAACATAAGTTACAATGATGAAAATAAGAAATGAACTGTACACAAACCAAAGACATCTATATCTACATTGGCTATACTTGGCGAAACCACAATGAATGAATTATTCACACTATATAAAATGAGGAAGCTAGTTTGACCCTCTCCCAAACTTTGAGTCAAATGAGTAATTCACTATGATAGCTTTGATAATAGTTTCATTATGTCTTTCTTGATTCTGCTGGCTTTCAGGGAAAGGAAAAATATTCCCCTAGTTGAACAAAACACTGAATTATACTGACTACGAAATCCAAGACCATCTAAGACCAGAAACAGCCACAAAGGCACATGCTTCTGTACAGTGACAAAAAAACTAGCCATGCATGAATTGGTTGCTTGATGTGAAACACAGTGTATAAATCAAACAGATTGGCCAGAACGATTTGTCAACAAAGTAGCAATGTTAGCCAAAAGGTTTTGTGTTTTCCTTAAATTAAAGTTGAACTGTATTAAAATGCTTGAGCTAATTAGTGCATGCACAGCCAAGCTGCAATCAATCAGTGTAGCAACACCATGTTGCAATATGTCGGCTATAGTGTATTGATTCAGAAGTGAAGGCTTAGCAACAAGAATTCCTCAGTTTTGGAAACCTATTAGAATATTTAGCATGTATGTGTTTACCAATGTGTTTGTGTGTGGGACAGGGTATGTGCTAGGGTGTATGTATGTGAATGAGGGGAGATTCTGCTTTGGCTATTGTCTTGGGAGGCACATCTGCACTCATGGGATACACAGATTAAATGCAACCTAGCAACCACAATCAGTACATAGAGTACCCAATCAGGACATGGTATGACATTTCGATAAAGCGTGTCCACATTAACATGCCTCTGTGCTTAAACACAAGAACGTATCACCCGTGAGCGTGAGTGTGTGTGTGTGTTCAGGCATGTGTGCATAGCCAAGCTTCCAGGTTCCTGTTCCAGCCAATGTATGAGGTTTTTGCATATGGGTGCCAGCTGAACTGGAGGAGTACTTTGGCCTATCCACTGTGTTTTAATTTCCGACACCACAGTATGTTTTATTAGGACAACTTACACAGTACCACACCATATATCTGTCCTTTGTATAGACCGCCATGGTGGAACATAAGATAAAGAAACAGTTAGGAACCCTGGGAGGAGCAGGACTTTCCATGTCAACAGAACAAAAATTCTGAGCATACCTTTAAGAATACAAGTTAACAAGACAACTTGAACATAACTCTGTAGATTTAGCAAAAAGATTAAGTGAAGTAGATGTAAACAGAAACACAGTTTGACTATAATTGTACATGATCTTTTCAGGGCCGAGCCTTATAGCCAGTGTCCACAGTAAAACATACTCACACACTCCACAATGTGATTGACATTGACCAGCCATGATTACTTGTAGGCTGTGCGTTTGTTTGAAGCCGACCTAAAGCTCTCAAGCTGAAGAAAGAAAGACATTTGTGACGATCGATTGTAACTCATGAATCCACATCATTTGTATTGTGTTTGTGTATACTGCATCCCAGTCCTCAGGTGCGAGCGCCTCATGCATATAGTGTAAGACAAGAGAAAGCCCAGGCCATGCTCACAGTCCCTCACATTCAACTCCACCATACACGACATGGAGCAGGGACCAGAGTAAGCCTTTAGATCCACTGGGTGGAACATCAGTCTATGTTGTAGTGTGTGTGTGTGAGTGTGTGTGTGGGGGAGGGGGGGTAGTATGTGAGTGTGTGCGTCTATCACCGAGTCACCACACTCCTCCTAACCCTTTCGTTCAAACCCCGGGTAGGTGATTCCGGCGGTTCCGGCTCTTCCTGTGGTCCATCATGGGCTTGAGCTTGGCCAGGTCTCCCCGGAGGGATCCCTGGTGCATGCTCTGGAGCTGCTTCCTCTCCTTGCAGTACTGCTGCACGGCCAGGCTCTCTGCAGGGCTGAAGGCAGCCAGGAGGGCCTTGGGGTGGAGGGAGCTGGCCCACGCCCAGGGGGATTGCTGCTTGTCTGTCAGCACGCTCACCATGGCCTCGCTCAGGACCCGCAGACGGATTTTGGCCACGGTGCGTTTGAAGGTGTTCTCGGTAGCCAGGCAGTAGTACAGGCCCTGGTCGGACAGCTGGACAGAGCGTAGGAGCAGGCCGTACTCTGTGGAGAGCACCCTGTCACTCAGCTTTACCTGGAGGGTGGAGAGGAAGAGGGACACAATATATATCAGAGACAGACACATTCAGAGAGAGAGAGAGAGGGGGGTGGTTTCACAATCATACTTACAATAGAATATTGTATAAACTCTCAGTTTAAAGTACTGGCTGATATGCATCACTTGAAATAGCCCTCCCAGGGCATAATAATATTAGCCCCTAGTTCACTAGCTTCAGAGTCAAGCTGGATCTTATAATGGTTGGAAGTTAAAATGCCCAATTTACTGTAAGAATTTAATTAAATAAGGACGGGCTTTTCTACCCTTGAGTGAAACCAATACCAAAGTAATAGAAGAACTTTACGAGCAAGAAATAATTCAAGGCTAAATTTGTTAAAGATGTGAGTCCATCTCATGCGGCTACCCCCTGTGTGTAGTTCCATTTAACCATGGTATAAGGGGGAGTTAGGACAGTTTTAAAAAGTGTCGGTTATTTCTGAAATATTTCCCTGCAGAGAATACCACTCATTAGTTATGGCCCATATCCTGTTTGATCTTGACTGCAGCTGATTATACTGTTCGGTACCACCGCCAGTAAAAAAATTGAAATACCAATTCTGAAGCATCGCAAACTAGGATCAAGCTCAGAGCACATTCGTTTGAATGACTTGTATGACACAATATCAGACAGTAACAGTCTCTGGAATCCCTAATGTATCTCAATATGCTGGGGGAACTGGTCATTGGTCCCATTCATATCAAAGAGATTATATTTTATGGCTCGTCTGTTATTCATTTACAAGGAATTGGGAGTTTACTGCGTTTCGCATCAAGCTATCCACATCTGCGTGAACTCTGACCTCTTTCCGCCTGTCGTTGTCTCTCTGGATGAGCCAGCGGATGGAAGCCTGGGGTGATTTGGGCAGACACTCTAGGAAGGTAGTGTTGTTCTTCACTCCGTACTGCGTCATCTCCACTGCATTTCTGTAAGCTAGCCCCCACACACACACACACACACACACACACACACACAAACGTACACACACACACACGTACACACACACCCACACACACGTACACACGTACACACACCCACATACACACTTCAATATCACTGATCAGCAGATTGCAGAGCTGTATTCATCTCACTCTGTTCTGGGTATTTGTGTGTTAGGGGAGGGTGACCAGACCAAAGATGAGGATGTGACACTCGCATCCCAATCAAACCCCAACCTAATCATCAGGCGCACTGCTTCATTGGAGTTTGCATGCACAATGAAAAGCTTCCCGTTGCTGACAGACAGATCTAGGCTGACCTTGACTTCAGCTGTCAACATTGTCATCTGTTGTTTGTGTTCTGGCAAGTAATCTGTCAGTGTGCTGGATGAATGACAGCGTATAGACTAATTAGTGTCATGGCCATATGGTAAGATCTCATGGGACACATTCATTCACAGAACCCCTCGAGACTGAGGCTCCCTCTCTGCTGGACTGAAGTATGGCAGCTGACGCTCTGACGCATCGCTCTGAACAGGAGATAACCCCACACCCCCAAAACATAACAGTCATACACACACTCACACATACACAGGCACACGCAAACACAGTGTGAGTGCACCCGTTACTGAACCTTCATTCTTGGATATTACCAGAGGGTCTGGAACTAAATGACACCCTTTCCTAAACCAATGATTCAGTGGATGATTCAGTGGACCCCATCAGGTGAGCATGGTAAATATGAAGTTACTTCATTGATGGGATGTACCATACCTTTCAGATTGAATCCCCTGCACTGTGTTAGAGGGTTTCCATGGATAATGTCCTGCCTCCTGCTTCTCCTGGGTAGCAGATGGAACACACACACACACACACAGAGACACATCACACACTTTTTAATATTACTCTGCAAAGCCTGTTATCAAGCTGCAGAACACTGTACATCTGAAAGGATTAGGAGCTTTCCTGGCTGAAACCACGAATGGCAACCATTCTGTCAACCGAGAGTGAAGAAAGAAACATGTTGAGCCAGACTCTGGCATGTTTGAGGAAAATCTGACTGTGTTATTCCACCGTATGGTGCAGTCTCACTTCCAACATTTACAGGATGGCGCAGGATAAACAGCTGACACCTTTCAAGCAGATTGAGGCTAGAGAGAGTGGATAGGGAGGCTCTCTGTTCCAGGACCAAGCTGAACATGACCTGTGGCTGACTGATAGTGGGAGGGGGAGGGGGGAGGAAGTGCATGCTGGGCAGTCCTGACTCATTCCCTGAGCTGTTTACTTTTATCTTGGACAAAAACAACTTTAACCGAGTCAATGACTGTGTAAAAGTTGTCTTTTACTGTCAGTCATTACATGAGGTATGCTGAAGTGAAGGAAGGTGTTAATGTGTAACCTTTAACACGCAGGGCCCATCTGGAGCAGTCTGTGTTGCAACCAGAAGTGTGTGTACCATCGTGTGTTAGAGTCAGGAGGGTGTGTACAAGTGTGTGTTAGAATCAGGAGTGTGTACCTCTTGCCAGAGGGGTAGAAGCGCGAGCAGCTCAGGCCGTCCCAGGCACAGTAGGGGTCTCTGGCCAGACAGCAGTCAGCACATGCCTCCCCGTAGGCATGGCAACGGTGCAGGGACACCTGGGAGACCCCATGCTCGGAGCTGACGTAAAGTTGTTGCTGTAAGCCGACAGTTCAAAGGTCAACCAGACAGATGATAAATGACTTACTGACAGAAGAATGGAGCATAGCAATTATGCTAAAATATTGGGTTATTATACATGTTTTTGCTTTTTACAGTGTCCTTAAGAAGTGATTGTCACCAGTGTATGATACTGCATAGAAAGGTATGTTGAGTAGTGGTTGAGATACCAACATACTTTTTTAGACGATATCCTTAAGTTTGTCACTGGTGCCTGGTTCTGAAATAAAAACAAATAAAAGTCAACATTGGCCAAATACAACATTGTGAAAGTGAAACAATTGAATCCACAATGCAGTCCAGGTGCATTCAGACACTACTGCAGACTTTGCTCTGACAGATCTAGCATCACACAGGGGCTATCTGAGATCAACAGTCGAGGCCAAGAGAGCACGTGTGAAGATTCTGGAGTGGTGATAAAGTATCTGGATCTGGTGTGTATGTTTCTCAGCTGTCTCAATGGTGCCCAGGTCATCTATCTCCTGTCCTGAATGTGGCTCCCTGCATTAGCAGTCCAGCTGCTCCACCCCTCTATGCTGCACCCCTGTCTGCTCCATATCTCTTTGTGTTGTGGCCAAGCTTCCTTTGGTTGCTTCCCTTTGATGTGAAGGAAGAAAAAGGAAAGAGAAATGGAGAGAGAGAAAGAGATAGATAGAGAGTCAGAAAGAGATAGAAAGAAGGGAAGAAATAGCGAGAGACAGAAAAAGAAAGAGAGAGGGAGAGAGAAAGAGGGAGAGAGAGGACCGAACCTTAAACACTTCCAGCTCCTCCAGGATTAGATCCTCGTCCAGGGAACGATTGGTAGGCAAGGCTATCACCTTCTGCACTGTTCCTTTATCTGAAGTAGGACACACACACACACAGACACACACACACACACACACACACACACACACACACACACACACACACACACACACACACAGGAGACAGTCCTTAGACATTAGTCCAGTCCAGACAGTCCAGACAGACACCAACCTCACCACAGGCAAGTGCACCGAAGGGTCATGCGTGCGGTCCATGGGATTAGAATACAAAATGGAAACCACCCTTGAAAAAATAAATAAAACCAGCTCTGTTTCCCCTCTCACATATTTGTCTTTGAATTAAGCGTGATTGCTGTGACCAGTATCAACAGAGCCCAGTAGTGTGTGTGTGGGGGGGGGGAGTTCAGAATTCACAGAGGATCTGAGGACATAGGCCACAGGGAGGACAGAGGCACCACAACCCAGGCTCACGTCTGTTTATCCCCCCACTTCTGAGGGAGGAGAGAGAGCAGGAGTTACAGCCATGAGCTCCTGGAAATCCCTGATAAAATCCCCCCTCATCCCAGACACAAAGCACCCGCTGCTCTGCCAACCCGGCTGCAGGCAGACACTGCTGGCGTCCCTTCAGGAATCTGGAAGGCTGATAAACATAAGCAGCTGTGTGTGTGTGAGAGAGAAAGACTCCCTGGATTGTTAAACTCCATAGCAGAGTTCTGCCCCAGTAAGCATCCCTTTACCTCAAAACTGCTGGCTGCTGGACCAGGCCCCACTTCTAGGTACCTTGCCTATCTGTCACTGACAGTTCTAGCAGTGGGTGTATTCTCTAAAAACTCATAATTCACAGGAAAGGTGTATCGCACAGATCTCAAATCTCATTTCTCCGCATTTTTACGGAGTGTGTCCAAATGTTTGTGCCACATACCGGTGGGCTTAATGTGCAGGAGTGATGAAACAGCTGTGCACTGATTGGCCTTACACATCCGTACTCAAAGTAGAAAATTGCTTCCCTCTACCTTTGAGTCAGCATTATGGATGGAAAAATGCGTCAGCGGCCATTTGGATCAATTGTGTTAAATGCACAGACAGGAATTGCATTGAAACACACTGCACAGTCAGTAAAAATGATGAGGTAGTGAGAACAAAACAAAAGGCACAGATGGTGACACTGGAACTGTTCCAAAGACGGAAATGTTTCACAATATCAGACTGTCATTCTAACGTGACCCATCCTGGACGAACCCTGGTTCACGCCAACATTGAAGGTGCTCCAGAGGGTGCTTGGTGTCACAGTACCTGTTCCCAGAAACAGCACCTGGTAGTGGCCGTCAGCAGCGATGACCTGGTCCACAGCGATGGACGTGTACTTGTAGTCAGCGTTGGTGCGCACCACCAGGGGCCGTCTGCCGATTGGGTAGATGGAATTAAACATGACTGGGTGGTTTCTGACGAACGTCACCACCTCGTCTGGGAACTCCTTGGTTGAGTGGATGTCTGGAGTGAACGCCCCACCAGGGCACTGCACGCAGGGAGGAGAGATAGCAGGAAGAGATTGAAAGGTACGAGATGAAGAAAGAGAGGGGGATTTAGATAAGAGGAGAGAGATTAGCTCTGTGACATAGGTGGATATTTTTACGGTCAGACTTTTTGAGAAGAGCATAATAAACATAAAAAACATACAGTATATTGCTCAATCTCTCTTTATCACTGTTGCTAGATGTTAGGGGTGGAACAATATATTGTGGAACAAAATATCGCAATACAACATTTTTACAATATGTATCGTAGTTATGGCAATATATTTACAATAGGACGTCCGTTTGATACTTTGATACTGATATTGGTTGAGCTACCAGCATGAGATCTACTCTGCACCTGCGTCATGCTTGCATTCATTGCATTCACAGAAATCGCTTGAGTTCCCTAAATTGTATGTACAACAAAGAAAATGAGTGAAAATGTTTAATGTTTTGGAAATAAATCTGTTAATTGAATTTCAGTTCAATTTAAAATGTTGTTCAAAATATTGTGATATTGTACACTCAGTATCGTGATACGTATCGAATTGTGAGCTGAGTGTATCGTTACACCCCTACTAGATACTGAATATTTCTTTCAGTAATTCACGTGTACTGTCATGCAATGAGTGACAGAGGTTTTCTCAGGGCTGCTGAACTCACAGTCCCAGGCCGGGGGTATGGGATGCGGCCCTGGTAGGCCACCCACTGGAAGTTGGGCCCCTCTCTGTGTGCGAACGGCCCGTTGAAAACGGTCAGAATGTCAGCCATGTTGTACACACACACGGCCGAGCCCTTGAACACGGAGCTGGGGAGAGGAGACACACATTCAGGATCTGTGAATCCGCCCAGTTAAAACATCACAGTCCCTCTGAAACCTGCTGTTTTTCAGAGATCTAAGGCATATCATCTGGGTGGAACCACTGCCATCCTCCAGAGGGGACACCGCTCCCTGCTCCACACCCCCCTCCAGAGGGATATGGTGTGGATTGTCCCGGTCACTTCTAACCACACCAGTGTGAAACAGAAAAGCCCTTTTGTTCAAAGAGCAGACCACAGTCGTGTGAAGGAGAGGAAAAGGAAGAAACACGTTGTGGAAATAGAAATAACAAAGTGTACTGAGACCTCAAGGCTCCCTCTGTTTCGATTGGCTAGAGACAGAGAGGCCGGCAACACTACTGTAACCTTGATCTGGTTCTCGGGTTACCGGTGAAACAAGGGCCTTTTGCAAGGTCACAAGAGGTTAACTATGCAGACCAATTAGAAGACAGAATGACCTTGTTGATTAACCAGTACATATTACCACTGGATTGTTACTATGTGCAACATCGCTAAAACATGCAATATTATTGATATAGTCCAGTATAAGTGCACCTTCCTTTCAACAACACTCACTTTTAATGGGAAAGTGTTGCAGAGCAGTTTCTAGAGGTGATAAACAGTCTGCTGCAACCTTAACACTGCACATTAAGGTAGATAATAAATGTGAGAACCATAGAGTCGAAGTCAACAATCTAGCAGAGTATATATGAGTCTCTTGAGTAAGCCGTTACTTTACTGTAACAAGACACTGTCTCCTCTCTGCAGGGAATCCCCCATCACATGACTCCCACTTAGATCTGGCGCTGGCTAGCATAGTTAGCATAGCATCCAAGGCTTGAGAGCAATATTAGCATTGGCCTCACCTTGTTGACGTGAAGACTCCAAACACCAGCAGGCTTTTAGGCTGCTCAGTCTCCAGTAAAAACACACTCTCTGGTACGGACAGAACACATTCATCTTGTAAGTCAGCATTTAGCGGACTCTTCATCAGTCATGGTCATAAAGAGGGCATGAAGGGGAGTGGGGAGGAATGAACTAACATGCTGTGATAGGCCTCGAATCAAACACAAATGCATTGTAAGATAGGACTCTACTGTATTGTCTTTCATTACAAAGTCAGATGTACATATGGATACTGCTCATAAATGACCAAAACCTGTAAATCTGATAATATTGGGATTTGCAGGCCTTGACTGCCTGATAGTTTGCATGCTGTAGGTCTGGGCTGGTGGGATTCATTGATACATTCAGGACTGTGAGTGTTTGTCTCACCAAGCTCATCAAAGTGGGTCTCAGTGCCATCCTCCTCTAGCACTGAACACACCATCCGGGCCTTCAGGAAGGTGGTCCACTTATTCACCAAGCTCCGCTGGCCTCCAATGTCATTCTACAAACACAGACATACTTTATGGTTAATATCTAGAAGAGTACACACACACACACTTAAACAAACACACACATCCACATGCATCATTCTTCCTGAACACACTTACCGGACACACTCTGGCGACCATGGTGTGAATGTTCTTGGTATTTCCGCTGTTGTCTGTCAGTCTTTCCCGGAAGAAGAAATAAAGTTTTGCATCGTTGGGGTCCGATCCATCTGGTATCAACTGGGCATCGATGAAGATGGGTTCTAAGAGAGGCAAAGTAAACCTCTGCTGAGCGTCTTGCCACTCTTAGATGTACAGTACTTGAGAAAAGTAAGTATATCTACAATATTGTCGATAGTAGTTGCATCCATTCTAGTCAGCTTCATTATCATCTTCATCATCATCATTATCATCATCATTATCATCATCATTATGCTCATCAAAATGAGCATATGCTCATCAAAATGAAAATGAAAAATCAAATTATCATTATGTCATTGTTATGTTCATCAGCAGTCAGTGGAAGGATAAGGAGCATGACTATAGCTCACCACTCAGCCACTTGGAGTTGTGCTGGTCTGTCCTCACTGCGTTCCTGGTGGTGAGGCTCCTGAAGATGGCAGCATCTGTCCCCATGAAGTCAATATACATGCCTGAGAACAGCTCCTGGTCTGAGGAGAGCACACAGAGACACACAGTATGGCATCTGGACAGCTTCACACACACACACACACACACACACACACACACACACCTGGCCAAACAAAGCACTACAACTCCCACAATGCTTTTGGCGCTGACCTTTTAACTCCTTTTAACAGATAATAAAAAATATTTTCCCAGTGCAATAACAGTGATGGAAATTCTTCTGTGATTGATTGCTTCGCCTGAAACAGAGAGTCTATCCTGATGACAGTAAATCGCTAATGCAGTTAACCTTGGCCAGATTTACAGGCCTTGTGTTTGAGACTCACTTTACTCCGCTAATAGCCTAGCGCAGAGGGCAATCCTTTGGCAACATGCTTTCTATCATTCCATTACTCTGTCACTTCATCATTCCATCAGCCCCCCCTGGTCCCAACCTCCCCTCACGCCCAGCCTCTAACCCCCAAGCCTGCAGCTTTCTGGGGTTATGGCCCGGGTCCAAGCCTGGCCGTTCTTGGAGGGAAAGTGTTGACAGGCCTCCCGACAGCCCTACAGAGTCCAGTATGAGGGACTTCAGTGTGGAGACAGGGGCAGATACAGATAAGGTCTCTTTTATCTGGTCCAGACACTGGCTCTGATTGTTCTGGTCTGAGTCAGGGACTGCCTCTCCCCAGTGCTGGATCACTGCTCTCACACAGCCAGCCTGCCAGTGGTCTTGGGTGAAGGGGGGTGGCAGAGCAGAGGGGAGTGGGGGAGGAGGTTCAGTGTCCTCCCTGCTTGCTCGCCCCTTGTGACCGGACGTCCTACGCTGACAGGCGAAGCCGCTGACTCGGCGACGCTCGAGTGTCGGAAAGCCGAGCCGTTGCGTGCGACACCTCGGCCCCTCTGCCTCCGCTCTCTGACTGTGTCAACAGCAACCCGACACGCACGGACCAATCAGAGATCAAAGGACAACACGGCGTGACATAGGGGGTGTGCAGCCTGACCTGAGAGGTCGCAGATAAGGAGGGGTGAGGGGGGAATGGAGGGGGCCATGGGGGCATGTGTGGGGTGAAGAGATAAAAATACATCTACGGAGAGAGAGACAGAGACGAGACCAGAGACAGACAGACACCATAGATAGACCGGAGAGAGAGGTAGAAAGACAGAGAGGAAGGAAGAGAGGAAGAGAGACAGACATAGAGAGACCGAAGGATAAGTAGGACTCACTGAGCATGACGGAGACAGTGTTGACCTGGGGATTGAAGGAGCAGCGGCCCTTGCCAGATTCCGCTCGCGAGTCAATGTGGAACACTTGCTCCTGCAGGAGAAGAGAGGGAATTAGGAATAAAGAGATAGGTTTATATCGGAATGCTGGTCTCTGACCTATTTGGCAAAAAAGAAGAGATTAGGTGCATTCCACATCATCCTGTCCTGCGCCAGTGTTTTTTACAAAGACAGTCACTGGTCTGGATGGGACATTAAATTGAACATTCCATGAAGGAGAGGAGGAGGACTTTCTTCCTAATGTGTTAACATTATGTGGTTCACCCCCTCCCCTTGGGCCCCTAACCCCTCAGTCAAGTGGTTCATCCAACTTTAACAGGCACCTTGGTGACTACCCCCCCCCCCCTCCCTCCAAGATGCTTCAGTCACTGCGGGACTAGTGTTTAGGAAACCAGGCTCCTCTCCAAGAGGTGGTGTTGAGATCTGGTCTGTCTCTGGCACTGAACGCCGCCATTCCTCGCCAGTCTGAACACTGGCGTCACTCCTGTGCACCCGGGCACCCCTGTCAGTCTGGGACCATATCCGGGGGTCCTCCGTGCCGGGGAGTGACTCAACCTGGCGGGCCTCAGATACAGGCGGCCAGGCCTACGCATTAACATCCCATAATAGCGTCTTAGCATACTTACCAGAGCCAGACTAAGACTCTGACACGTTCTAGCCAGGAGGGGTAAAACAGAACTGCGGGCCTTTCAAACAAAACCCCACGTGACAAGAGACGAGGCCCAGCCGAGAGAGTCTGGCTCAGAGCTTCATGCTTATTAGCTTTTGGCAGACGCTGCTATGGTTAGACTGCAGGAAACGCACTTCTCTCCTGGAGGGGTTTCCCGCTCCTACTTCCAGGGCTCTTGCGGCCGGACACAAGGGCAGACGTCCCAGAAAGCAGTGCTCCTCCCTCCCTTCCTCCATCCCTCCCTTCTCTGGTCTCAGAGAGGCTGATATTTGAGGCTGTAAACTTGAGGATGTCATGGTGGCTTTTCCTAAGGAAGTCATGGATTTACAATGTGTCTCTTTGATCAGATTTCTGCATCTTTAATCTCACAGCCCCTGAAGGATTCCGGTTGTCCGAAAACAAACCCCCAAAAATCCATAGGATTTGCTGTTGAAAACAAACTCAGTTTAGATGTGACATAGGGTATAGGTGAGTACTGACCTCAGGTCTCCTCCCTCGGTTGATGTAGGCACACACAGGACTGTAGGCTCCACTCCCACAGATGAACAGGTGGGTTCTGTTAATGGGCTGAACCACTCGGATGAAGTTCCCACAACCATGCTAGAGAGAGAGCGAGAGAGACGGAGAGACAGGCAGATAAACAAAGTTGGGATGGAGGGAGAGAGAGAGAGATGAGAGGGATTTATATGGAGAGAAAGAAAGAGAGAAATTAGGGAGAGAGTCAATCATAAAGGATGAATTAGTAGACGCCAGGCAGCAATGCTTGATGATTGATCGAGTGGTGTATCTCTAGGTGGTTATGAGAACTTCAGCTTACAGGTAATTACGTTCCACATGAGCAATGTTATATTAGCCCATCACATTAGTAATAATTGGGATATGGAGTCACGTGCTGCATGATGCTGGTTGTAATATCCAGTTCTCCTTCTGGCAGTGGTGGAGGTGGAAAAACGATGTCAGGAGGGAAGAGGATACCCAGCCTAAGCTGCGGTGTCCATGCCAGATGAGTTCTGAGTTAACACAGGTCTGAGATCTGATTATGGACCTCTCCCCTCCCCTCCCCTCCCCCCCCTCCCCTCCCCCTCCCCCTCCCCCTCCCCTCCCCTCCCCTCCCCTCCCCCCCCTCCCCCTTCCCCCCCCCCCCTCCCCCCCCTCCCCTCCTCAACAGTGGGAGTGCTAGGATGTGTGGGTAATAAAGGCCCAGACTGCGTAGCAGGCCAGGCAGGACAGGAGCGAGCACCTTGGGAGTCATTATAGGAACTTGGCCATCGCCACGGAAACGGCAGCTGCGGCCACTCACACACTCCACACACACAGGGCTCCACACACACACACACGGCTCCACACACACACACACGGCTCCACACACACACAGCTCCGCAGAGAGCACCGGAGAAAAACAACAGATACGTCCCACCTCACACGCCCTATTCACGGTTACCTTCTAGTTCTCCCTCTCTCTCTTTTTTTCTGCTTTCAATCTCTCCCCTCCTCTCTATACCCCCCATCTCTCTCGGTCATTCATTCTAATTCTCCAGCACACTCACCATCAACTCTACACCCTGCAGTCTTCTCATATCCCCAGTCAGATCTACTTGACATTAGCATATATATGAACAAATCATCCTCTTATTGTATTATGTACGCAGCCACACACAGCCATGAGAACTCGGGACTTGCCACAGAAACTTAAAAGGATCCCATAGAAGTCTAATGACACAGTTTGAGTGGAATTCATGCAGAGTTCAAAGCGGTAAGCTATAAAATATGGACTTAATCAATGTCATACTTTTATTCATTAAATAGGTCATATTTCTGCTCCAATACCACCCGATGTAAACGATGTGTGGTTGTTGTCTTGGAGCCCCAGCACCTGCACCCGCTGTTCAACCAGGAATCACATATACACACATCAGGAAAGTAACCATAACAGACTGACAAAGGCACCGATTCAAGAACCACAAGTAAAACCTCTTTTGGACAACTGCATGAAACTGAAATTGAACAGAAAGGAAGGCGGAAAACTAGAGAACACAGGGGTGGAGGGAGACATGGAGGTTGGAGCAGAGAGAGGTAGAGAGAGCGAGAGAGAGAGGGAGATGGAAGAGAGAGACTTAATGAAACAGAGAGACAGAATAAGAGAGAAAGTGGAGGGAGACAGAGCCCTGGCAGGTCTAAAGGAGAAAGTGAAGGAGTAAAAGGGGTGACAGGAGAGGAGGAGTTGGACAGAGAGGAGGAGGAGGAGGAAACATGGAGGAGGCAGGGTGACCACTAGACAGCTCCACACAGACAGACAGCTCATCCAAATATTTGTGGTATCCTGTCCACTCAGAGGCATGACTCAAAGCAATACAAATCACCCAGTGTCAGGATACAGCTTCTTCTTCTACTTCCATGCAGCAGTGGACAGACTCGCTGTGTCTACCATGGCTGCTGTACTTGCCCACAGAGGGCTCTGTGTTGGTGTGCTATCGAGAGAGTTGAAAGAGGCTATCTATTTCCGTCTGTGCTCATTTATATTCAGTTACTGCACACCTACACAATTCTCAATTGTTGCACCCTCTAGTTCTCAGAACAGAACAGCCCAATTAGCTGAAAAACATAAACTAATTTGGAATTCAGTTACGCTATTTTTGTATCTTCATGATACCATTTCAGCCCGTACAGTGTTTCTTTGTAATGGCAAGTGGGTGGGAGCCACTAATCCTGTGGCCAGCCCGTAACAGACGGTGAAGCAGCAACTCATTTGTGCGAGCTTTGATGACTGTTTATTATCTCAGTGGTGGAGGTCTCACTCTCATTCTGTCTAAACAAGAGGCTGCCAAGAGGAACCAATGACCCATCCCAACCAGTCCACATCTGCTGCTACATGTGTATTTGGACCTGGCACCAGCACACTAATTCAGAGAGAGAGAGAGAGAGAGAGAGAGAGAGAGAGAGAGAGAGAGAGAGAGAGGTTGTGATAGAGGGAGTGGACATCACCATGAGAGTTGTCATGATAAGATGTGCTTTTGGATGATTCACTTATGGTTTTGTCCTGTTTAGCAAGTATTGTGGCATTATTAAAGAAAGCCCATGATATACCAAATGATTGCTTCAAATTCTTTGCCCCAGTGCTATGTTACCTCTTGGCATATGTGGTCATATCATGAAACTGTGACCATATAAGGGATAAACACTAAACTGACCCAAAGCCTCTTGGACCTACAGAGTTGTCCTGTGTGTACTTACCGTGGGGTCCTTGCCAGCCATCTGACATTCCTCTATCTTGCTGGTGGAGGCAGGCCAAAACACCTGATGAGAGAAACCACAACATGGCTTAATGAGGATCAGTGGCCACCAAGGCCTTGAAACGATAACTAGAACCAGAGACGAGAGAGAGAGAGAGACGCCTGGAAACTGAGAACAGAGAAGCCGAAAGAGAAAACCATGACAAAGATATGCCAGCTTTCCCAGTCAGTCTTACAGTCTAAGGCAATCATTTCTTTCTACAGATAAATGCTGTTTTCCTGACAGGTTTAACACAGTGAATGTGTGCTTGGGAATTACTTTGCTAATGGATCCGTTCCAGCAGTCTCCAGAGAAAAAGAAATGCATTCCCATCTGTTTCTGCTCTTTACGCTTGTCAATTATGGCAATGATGCATTGCTCACTGCACAAAAAGCTAGTTATCACTGAACTTGTGCCCGTGCCATGTCACCTGACATACATCTCATTCTTGTTCCCTTTAATGACGCTGATCAAAGATAGTGTACTTCAATCGGAATATTACCATTTTACAATTTGCATGATTAGACAAATACATTCTGCCACACCTTGGAAGGTAAGTGCAACAGAACAAGGGGTCATTTTCTCAGTTGAAGTGGAATTTTAACACGTGACGTGCAAATGGGAACCACTCATCCTAACCACCCAAAGCGTAACAGCAGGGGTTTCTTGAGCGGAGCAGCGGGAATGAAGGACTGGCAGCGCAGTGACACGACCCTCACCTTCAGCAGGCCCTGCGTGATGTTGTTGATGTCCATGGAGAGGACGTGGTCCTTACAGCCCACGTACATCCTGTCCTGGTCCTCGTCCACCAGCAGGATCCTGTAGTCCATGGGCTTCTCCGACAGGCTGTGGTGATCGAAGGCCTGAGACGCCCGGAGCTCTGGGAGAAAGGAAAGAGACACGAGGGAACACGATGAGCGGATGTGAAGGACCCGAAGACAGACTGGAACACTCAGGTCCCTTTTGAACACGAGCTGAGAGCAGTGGATCGAACGCAAGCGCATGTGTAATCCTGTTTATATACAAACACAAACGTACCCTTTAGTACTATACGTTCATTTTAGCTTTCAATCACTTAAGTCCAGCCTTTGTTTAAACTCTGTGGGCCGTGAGAAAAATTCCAGCACACTGTAAGAGACTGTCTCTGTGAGCGATTGAAAGCCCTTCATGTTGTGGAGGGATATATCTGAGGTAAACATCCTCTATATGTGCCTCGGACAAAGTTACCCTCAGAGTCCGGCGAGAGAGGGAGTACTTAGCTTTACCATCAAAGCCCCTTCACTTTCAAAGCCAAACTCATGCATATTCATCCCTCTCCATCGCCATTGAGAGGAGAAAGCAGTGAAGTGTGAGCCGATCCCTGCTCTCCATCCCCGCCCCACTCTGACCTTTAGTGGAGCTTTGCTTCTTCCTTTGTGTCCCCCTTGCTAATCAAGAAACAGGCTGGCCCTAGTCCTCTTCATTGCCCCAATGCTGAAGTCACATTTTCCATGATTCAGTTCTGCCTGCCCTCGAGGTGAAAACCTTTTTCCATCAATGAAGTGCCACCCCCTCTGTTTGATCTCAGCCTGATGTTAATTGATGTGGGGAATGGCATGTAAAGCCTCCCAAACAAAATTGAACAAGGCACTCAATTTCCCACAACTATTCGCTCTTTCTCCAACTAGCTTACCTAATGTTGAAATAACACACCTTTCATGGTTTTCTGACTCTTGGTTAGGGTTCTATAAGCCCAGGCAAGAGCATCTTGCAAGGACCCTAATGAAGAACACACACAAAACACACAGACAGAAGATACTTTGTTTCCACCTGAGTCTGCAAAAAAAGTCATTTTAAATGAAAGGCCTTGTCAAAATCCCTGCTGCAAATGTGTGTTTAATAAAGACAAGCCCATGGAGAAAAAGATCTCATCTCGGCCCTGGCCTCAGAGCTGAGGAGATAGCATCACGTTGGGCTCAGGGAGGCACTGTTGGAGCAGGCTGAAGATGTTGCTCCCCTCCCCTGCCAGAGAACTAGGAAGTGAGGCGTGCCACCAAGGGCGAAGGAGTAACTAACAACTAATTAGAAACACGCTGAGCTCCAAAAGCCGCAGCCAAAACCGCATTCTCACATCCTCCCCAAAGTAAGCAGTTGGAGAGATTTAAAGCACCAGTTGAAACTTGGTTTGATTTGATCTGTTTCTCATGCTTGAGGTAGCAGGTCTCCATTGACGTGCCCATGGCTCCAGTCTCAGTTTCCCCTGGAACACAAGGAACTGAATCCACACACAAGAGGATAAGATACCACCTACGGCTGATACACTTGGTACAATCCAACTCAATCCACAATACAATGTCCCTTCGGAACATTCCATTAGGCGAACACTTTGTTCTGAAGGGTTTGAGAAGGGTGCAATTCATTTTTTTATTATTATGAACTCTGTATTGTTTTTTCAGGGGAGGAACTGGAGACTTTCATGTTTCATCCTGAGGCTGGAACCACCTCTAACCCTGGCGTTATGGGGGAGCCAGCAGGGAGTAGGTCACATGACCCCCTAACAACCAGCTGAGCAGTGAAGAGGCTTGTCTACCCTCTAGTGTGTACATACCACGGGATCCAGTGTCTGGCCAGCATGACCTACAGAACCAAGCCCACGAGTTACGCCTGCATACGACTGAATCATAGCCCTGAATCACAAGGGGATGATACTGGATGGTGCACCTGCATTCTCTAAGTACGGAGCTCAGAGTTTCTCTCCTCCTCTTCTGTGCAGAGCCTGCTGAGAGGGACTGACTAGCAAAAGGTCAGCACACGATAGGCTCGTTTATGAGTGAGGCTGAGATATGGTCGCTGTTGGTGTTGATCCTATCATCCACTGGTCCAGGATCAGACGAGGGGTTGTGTGGGAGTCACGAAACCCCCCCCCCCCCAAAACCCTCACCCTCTGCCCCCCCCCAAACCCTCACCCTCTGCCCCCCCCCCCCACCTCCCCACCTCCCCCCTCCGCCACCCCCCACCTCTTGAAGAGAGTCGTTTAGTACGAAATATCTCATTGAAATTTAGCCTCTGCAAACTCGCTGTGTTGGGTGATGAAAGCAAACGTGCAGCTGTGGGAGGGGCTGCGTCCAGAGGAGAGTTCGACACTGTGACACTAAGTGTGAGTGTCATCAAAGCATGTTCCCACAACAACAGCTGTCATTGATAAGTTAAATCTTTCTCTCTCTTTCTCTCCTCTTCTGGTACATTACTGGGAGCGTTTGAGGACAGCTCGGCTGACAAGTGGAATATAGTACAATTATGTAAATCGAAAATTGCGCATAAAACAAAACCACGCTCCGACAACAAGCTAAAGATAATTTTATTTGAAAAACAATGAATTCTGAGCCTTCCCATATTGTTCTACATAATGAACAAAGCCACGAGGTCGTAATATTCCCTGACCACATGTGATTTATTAGTCATGCGCTCTAGAAGCATTCCTCCACACTTACATCACAAACAGAAATCCTGAGGGTTTGTCAGGCATGTTTGTGGACCTAACGCTGCCTGCTGCCTGCCTTTCTGCCTGCTGCCTGCCTTTATGCCTGCTTTAGGGTGTTGTTGTTTGTGAGTTTAATGACATAATGGCTCAGAAGTGGTTTAAACAGACTTAAAGTGAAATACAGTGTGGTCAAAAGTTATTGGCTGCACATGATCTCTCCACTTCCCAGAAATGTGAGCAATATGAGGACCACACCCTTGACAGTCAGCCACTGGGAAGGCTTGACATGCAGGATAAGCTGTAAGTGACGACAGTGGTGAGATCCCGGGTTGTTGTGGCTTCACTAAGAAACTGAAGACATGGCTGCCATTACTGCAGAGTGCAGAGAGATGGAAGGGGCGAGGTCCGTGATGAAGCCTCCAAGTATTGGATTATTTATGTCGGCAGGTGGGCTGTGGGTAACCTGGCAGGACACCGGAGGTCATTTTGACCGCAACCGTTCACCCATAGAGTTCTGCTGTGCACCAGGTTTTTCGACCGTGACCCACCATCCATAGAGCGAACAGGCATTTGGCACGGTAGCCTAAAGCAGGTAGATAGAAAACAGTGCCTTTCTCTTTGTGTCTTTGAAGTGGTTAATTTTTGTGGGCTGGTCCAGCGGAAACAGAACAAATTCATTGTGTGGGACCAGGAGACCACAGGGGTCATTCAATATTAACGAGAGGGAGTGTGTTGCGGCGAAACGGTGTGTGCATGGTCGAAAACACAGCCTCAGAGCACATGTACAGATGTTAGCTGAAGAAACGCAGAGATGACTCCCGTCAGGAACTACAGGGCAGAGATGTGCACCAGAGAAATACTTGTGACAATAAGGTTGAGACCTACAGTAGGTTCATCTTAATGAATGGATCTATAATTTCTGACATTTTTAACACCCTTAAGAATGCCTTAAGAATTTTGGAATCCCTATTCTATTCACATTTAAACGTATTCATGGTCAAACCAACCCTACAAATGAGTTGGAGTAGAAAAGGCATACCTGGCCAAGTTCAGTTGGAAACAGCATTGTTTTGCCACCACCCTAATCCAAGAGCAAGTTGTTGAGCTTTGATCATTCAACCGAACCGGCCAGCCTCCCGGGTGGCATGAGGAATTGATCCTTCAAGGTCTTTGTGTGATAGTGAAAGAAAAAAGACTGCTGTCTTCCCAGTCACACAGTGAGTTCAGAAGGAACAGAATTCTTGTGATGAACATTCATGTGAATACTGAAAGTCGAGGGCCGAGACTTGTCCTGTCATTCCTTCCATGTTGTCTTGGCTAGAATTAAATACAGACACAGTTTGTATTTGTTCTACCATTGTTGAGATGAGGGGGGGGGGAGATCACAGCAAGTGTTTTGATCATGTCACACTGATTACATTCAAGGAGACCACAGCTTCCTTTTGACTTCGATCACGGCATGCTTCTCGGAGCGAGGACTCTTGTTTGTTTGGTGCATCAAAGTAGCGTGGCTTTGCAATGCTGGCTCCTGCCAGTAAACAACACAGCAGTAGTTCGGGCTTGGCTCGCCTTACAAGGAGTGGTTTGTTGCTTCGAAGACAGATTTACTGTTAATAGGAAAGTATGCTGTCCCTGTTAGGGGAGCAGGTTGTGCTGTTAGAGTCACCCTGGATCCGGTGTGGGGACCTGGGGCCAGTGGTCTGGGATGGGTGGGTCTCTCTCTCTATCAACCTGACAGGTTAAGCTGTGATGGACACAGCTATGATTTAGGTGGACATTTCCCTACATTTTAAGTCAGAACATCAGATGGTTGGGTCTCTCATCTTTAAGAATGTAACCCATGGAATGCATTATTTATATCTTCCCACCCATGGTTGATAAACAATAAGCATCAAGGCAATCACTCTAGACAGAAAATTAAATGTGCAGATTCTGGCTTTGACTTGATACCATAACTAGGTGTACAACACAAGAGCAGCCAGTACTGTGAGCGAGGTGAGATCTCCTCATAAGAGCGGTGGAGACCTGCAGGTAGGGGAGCAGCAGCTGAAGTCAGGGCTTCCTGGATGAGCCTCCACGAGCCAAGAGGTCTCCAGACCCCATTAACACCACAGGACTGGGCAGGCGGCCAGTCGAGGAGCGGCCATTGTGGCTCCTCAATTCAAGACCCATCAGAACAGAGCACTTCAACTGGCCTGTGCCCTCAAAGGGCAGCACGAGGAAACGAGTCCCATGCCAACGAGGCCTCTTTTCCATTCACAGGGGGAGGAGCCTGTGCCACTGTTGTCAGGGGCAGCCGGTGGGAAGACCCCAATCAGACGCCTCGATAAATATTGAAGCAGGGGCTTAGCACGCCCCCTCCCATTCACAGACCCTCTGAAGATGGAGTGGCTTTCCTCATAAAGGACCTGACTTCAAACCTCTGCCAAATACCACTAGTCTTTGTCCAGACAATGCCGAGGCTTCTTGGTTGGACTTCTGCATGGCTGCTCTCACCTAATACAGTGTTGGTACACTCACACATGCTGAGAAACTCTCAGCCTTGATCCTGGCAACTCCATCCCCCCCTTCAGCGACCCCCCCCCCCCCCCCAAAACAAAAAGCCACCAGGCCTTAAAGGGATAGGGACTATCTCCTTGGACACATGGCCTGACTGTATACAGTAATGGGCTATGATATATTGCCATGTCGTGCCATAGCATATCACCCTCTCGTGTTCTCCTCCAACAGACCACCCAGGACGTCCGAGGCTGTGCGACAGAGTCGTCCAACTGTCTGTCTTCCTGACATTCTCCACATTCTCCAGCAGGCAGTGGGAAACACACACTCACCGCACAGACAGCAACACACTCTTCCCTGGCTAGAGACTGTGACCGCTTGTTGAGGAGAGGATCCAGCCCTCAACTGACGCATTCAATCTCATCTTCTGTTCTGTGCTCTTGTCCTTCCTCTATGGTCTGGTATTCAGTCGCAAGTAATGGGAATCATATGGGGTCGGATGCCTGTGGCCTGAATGATTGATGTTGAGTTCTGGAGTCAAGGATTTTTGTATTTTGACAAAGCAGGGTGGGAGGGTCTGAGGAAGGGTTTTCTGATCTGCCCACAGAGCGTTAAATTCTCCTTATTCTGGGGTTAGCGCTGATGATATCCAGCACCAGCGTCATCGCGGGCATCATTACACGGTTGACTTGCTGAGGTGCTGGGTAATATTCCCTCCAGAAAGCTGAAACCGGAGATGCTAACAGCTAACCAGTCGTTACGCTAGCAAGTCCAGAGCTCCCGGTGCTCCAATTAGCACCTGGCCTTCTCTTCACCTGTCATAAGCATGCCTCCCCCACCCACCCCCTCCAGGGCCCTTGCATGACCTTTCACCTAACCAGCAGGCCTCTGGTTACCTTTCACCCCCAACGGCTGTTAAATCAATTTATTTTTCACTGTCAGGCAAGCTACAGGCGCAGAGAGACTTTCAGGTCAAGGGAAGGTTATAAAAGGTTGACTCAAAGGATTCTTTGAGCATATGGATTTATTTGAGATGGAGGCGAACCAGAGGAAGGGTAAAGTTTGACCGGATAGGTTGACACTGCCCTTCTCAGATGGTTTTGTCAGATTAAATAGTCTCCTCAGGGACACAAAAGGCCATGTGGTCATCCTTGCTGTAGAAGGATGGCAATGTTTGTACCACACCTGTCGTTCTTATGAATGATTTCCCCACCTCTGAAACCCAAAACAGCATTGTGGTTCTATACAAAAAATGCATACAATGAAAATAATATGTGGTGTTTATCCGATTAATGAAGACAGTTCCAATAGTCTAATGAAACACACATTCCATCTAAGCCTGAGGTAACGACTGTAATCCAGCTCTCAGACGCTGGTGTTGCTTTAACCTTTCCCCTCCATGATGTTGAGCCCTGGCCTTCTCTGTGGAAAACCTTGGCAGTTTATGTGCCAGCGTTAGTCAACGTCCTAAATACATCCAGCCACTCTTCAAATCGGAAAATCCATCAGGTTGCATGCTAGAGCCAGGCTGCATCTTCTAGAGTCAGGCAGCATATTTTAAAGTCAGGCTGCATGTGCTAGAGAGACAGCAGAAGAAAACCTCACAGGTCCGTCTGTGGAAGATGTACAAATATTTTGTCTGGAATGTAATTGGATCAATATTGTTTCGAGGGTCAGCCAAAGGAATTTCCATTTGACCTTGCACATCTGAGAAAAGATCTAAGCATATTCCATATCGATGGGTATTGATTACCTTTCAGCGTGGCACAAAGGAGGGACAATAAAACATTCATCAGGGGCTGCAAGGTCACAGGCAGGACTGTCAAAACACAGACAGCAGAGAAAGTGCCCACAGACAGAGGGTCTGTCAAACATCTCAGACACATCGGCCCGCGGCATCACTGGGTCCACTAACCTTCACTAGAGAATGTCCACAGTCTGACTCCATCTCTGAGCTGTTAGCTAGAGAACACATGAGACTGATCTGAAGGTCTGGGAAACACACACGTGTTCGCACAAACACTTGTGCACACATACACACACACACACACACCACAAGCTGCAGCCTAGCCTGGTGGTTATTTGTATGTCTCAGTCTTCCCCTCTTCCCTTGCTGACAGCTTTGACATGCCTCTGGTTTGTGTTGCCAAGAATTCCCCAATATCACGGAGCATCACTGATTTAAGTTCAAAGCAGCCATATCTTTGCTAATGGCAAGATTAGATGTAAGTATAAAATAAGACTGTATTATTAAAACCAGAGAAGCGATGCTTCTTCCCAAAAGTACTGTTCAGATTGCTGTGCCCCCGAGCACAAACAGACATATTGGTCCACATCTGTCCCAATCAGCACTCCTCAGACCCTGTCATGACCTTTAACCTCAGCTTGACCCCACAGGGCACTGGCCTGCAGGCTGCGGGGTCAGGAATATTAGGTCCAGTCAAAGGTCAAACCCATCGAGAAGACATGACCATGAAATCCTTTAATGTCGAGAAAAGTTGTACAATTATTTAGCCTCTGTTTAGGCTCTACAAACCGAGCTCTGACCTTCCCAAGACGCTCACGTTTGAGAGACATTACCTTTGAGGTGGTGAAGGTAATATTTTCTTATACTAAGGGTTGTACTGTTAATCTATCACCTGATCTTCTTACAAAAGAATTCTGAAAATGCTGCCCTGGATAGGTTTTAGTTTCAGTGGCCACTATTGTTGACTTTCCACAGCAACGCTTCAGATGGTAATTTAGATTAAAATCCTGAATGTGGTCAAATGTTTTCAGGAGAGCTGAAATCCACTCGAATCCGCAACTTTTATAAAAAAAGACGATGGAAAACCATACTCTTTCTTCCAGTGGTGATACAGCGGAAAGTTTTAGGTTTCACCTCCGCAAAGAAATATGATGAACACTCATACGCACACACTAGCTGACACACAGACACAGATACACACACGCACCCCCACACACATGTACCCCCGCATTCTCACCATTAGGCAAACATCCTTCACAGTTGGACTCCCACCTTACGTCTTCCTATATGAAGAATGAGGGGTGAGAGGAGATTGTAATGAGCCATGATAAAAGTGTAGCCTAATCTGTGGAAGCAGACGAACCCAGAGCCTCCGCTCTCTGATAGGAGGCTGGGAGAGGCCCACAACGGCTGGCTCTGTTCAGGGGTTAGCTGGGAGCGCGGGCTGGTGGCTCCTAGCGCGAGGAGGCTCTCATTAGACTGCAGACATGATCTTAATCTTTCTCTGACACATCCCTGCAGCTACATTCAGGCAGCCTCCTGAAAACTACCAAGGGGATTTCAACACTGGGAGTATACACTGCTCTACGAGGCCCCAACACGTGCACGAGCATGCACACACTAGAACCTTCTCCCACTCTCACTCCTTCCGGCAAGCTCCTGCTTTTAAATAAATACACTCAATTGTTACTGTAAGCCGGCCAATTCTGATGAGGCTAAATGGACCTTTTCATAAATATAGGTTTGCACGCATGCACATACACACGCACAGACATACAGCGTACATAGACACGTGCATAAACATTGTCGCACGAGCCCTGTCAACTGTGTGACAATGACCATAAGTTTGAACACCCTGCGTGTCTCTGTGTAATCCTGACCCGTCCTCTCAGAGAGAAACAAGGCACAAACCAGCCAGTACACATCCAGCCTCGACACTTGACAAATACAGTCATCCCTCCTGGGCGGCCAGTCGTTAAAATGAACCTCACAATGACATCAAAGGCATCAACATGGAAAAGCATGTATGAAGTCAGTGACAGGTGCTGTCACTGACTTCGGTCACAGCTAGTCGAAATGACACACCACTGCCATATGAGGAAATCTAAGAGGCTGATTAACAAGAGGCTCACACTGATAGGCATCGGTGAGTCTCCTGATGTTCTTCTATTTGAGACATTAGGGAGGAAGAGAGTCCCAACATCTTTGTGGGGGTGTCAATTCACTGATAGTATACTTATGTGAAGAAATTATTAAAAAAAAAAAGAATATGAAAATCAATGCTAGAATAATCATGTTGAGACATAATCATTATAAAATAATGTATTTCATCACGGTAATTCCCAAACCAATTATGCAGATAGAAAGGAAGCCTGTGGTTATTATCAAGCTTTTCTGAAAAACAACAGAAGTATTTGAATGTTTATTCTTTGCCGGAGCTATGTTTATTATGCTGTTATGGTTGCTGTCCCACTGAGTTTGCCTGTGGAAGACAAGAGTAAGCAGTGTGAAGCGAGAAGAATGTCCGAGACAGCAACTTCTTCCTGAGACGGAACGCAAGCCAACTTACTTATCCCTCTGAACCTGCCTCACCCATGGATCCTGTTTCAGGAGTGAGGCACAGAGAAAGAGAGGGAGAATGGGAGAGGTAGACTTCACAAACTGACCCTAGCCCCGTCCTCTATAGTTTATTTTTCCTCAAAGTCTTGGTTTATATAGTTTCGGGTCGTAATAATAAAGCAGTCGTTCCCTTTGGGGGCTGAGATAAGCGGCCCACCGGGGTTGACCCTTTGACTGGAGAGCAGGTGCTGACCCACCTGTTCCTCCTCTTCCCTACAGGCCATCCTCTTTCTCTCTCCTCTGTCCTGCTCCCACTCCCTGCTTGTAGAGAGCGACCTTGGAGACCTTGGAGAGGGCCCAAACACCATAGGCTTCCTCAGTGAGGACCAGTGAGGACCAGTGTTTATGGGAGAAAAGAGCCATCTCCTTGGGACTAAGGATTCTCCACTGCCTTCTTACATCTGGGAAGTCCATATGAAACCCTGTCCATCTGCTCCAAAACTAATTTCTAACTCATCAACTGAGATCAAGTCTCAGCTCAATTCCCTAGACTTTTCACGTCTGCCTGAATTCTATAATCAGTTAAATAAATATGTGAGGGCTTCTCTGCTTCCATTTTCCTTCTAATTCTCTGTAATGTGTCCCTGGAGACAGAGTCAGCTAAAGTACCCACATGGATCATAGATGACAAACACGTACCTGACTCTCCACACGGCAGCAAACCAGACTCCCTCACAACACAGAAGTGACACAACATAAAACTAATCTTTGCACTTGTTTTATTAATAGTAGCTCGACATTGCGGTCCAGTCTGCTACAATCCACAACTCAGCCAGGACAGGAGAAAAATGTCACATACACACCTGGGAAACAGGTCACGTCATCATCAGGATTGACCCATTTTCAATATGGTGACCTTTGACCTCTGGGATCTGACATTTTAACAAGCCGGTAGGGAATACATGGACTCAGTGTATGACCCTTCTTATCTTGCTGAGTCTGTCTACAGAGACTGCAGACTGCCATTCTCCCACATGCAGTTCAAGCCTCTGCCCAGGGCCTGTCTGTGTCAGTAAACTCTGCTGGGTGGGCAGCTGGACTGCCAGTCTGCCGCAGGGGGAGTGAAGAAGAGAGGAGCAACACAGAGAGAGGGATGCAAAGAGCAGGCCGGGTGAGAAAGACGGAGACTGATTTGAAAGTCAAGGAAATGGCGGATTTTGGACTGTGGAGAACAAGATGGTGAAGAAAAGGAAGGTGAATGAAAGAAACAAGAGAGAGAACTTAATGTAAGGAGTTAGGAATCACAATCGACGGTTGGCAGAAGCCCACTTCTGACTGCCTCCTCCCTCAGACCACAGGCTCAGTACAGCACAGCCACACCGTTCGCTACCTAAGCCCCATGATAAGCCTGAGGTACTGATCAAACATCGCCAGCAGCCCCCTGCACAACATCAACCCAACGCTCACATCTTGCCTCACATCCATCCCTGGCTCTTGACATAGGCTAGAGGACGGGGCGGAAGGCCCCTGAGCTGGAAGAGGAATCGACCGCCTCACCCCATCCATCTACACAAACTCATTCCTAGTTCAGAGAGAGAGAAAGGGCAGGTTAATAATTCATATAATCATCTGTGTCAAGGAAATTAAATAAAACAACCGAATCAAAGGCAGATACAGAAACAAAGCCCAGAGGCCTAAGTACCAAGTCTCCATTAGAGGGTACTGTGATTAAAGTTTAACCAGGACCAGGCCCAGCCTGCCCTGGGCCATCCCTTATGCCATACACTGCAGTACCATCTCTCACAGAAATGCGGGCCGCACCAGTGACACCGAGCAGAACCCAACAATGGAACCCTGGCTCTCAGACACTTGTAAGGCTCCGACCATGAATGTGTCGCATGAGTGTGTCTTTGTGTGTGTGTGTCTGCGTCGTTTTCCATTGTCTGACATACAAAGCTGAATAAATACGTATTGTACGAAGATGAAAGGGCCCTTCAATGATTTACGACCATGAAGATTAGGTCAAACCTGAGCAACTCTTCACAAACTCTGGAATGATAGTATATCCTCTGGCACCATGTCTTATTTACCATTTGTAAGACATTAACACAGAATCAAATAATGGCCTCATCACAGCTGTGTTGAAACACAACAAACCAAGATGAGACCGAGAGCTCACTTAATGCCAAACATGTGTACTGTTGTAAAGGGGTACATAGATTGGGCTAGGTGGAGTGTGTGTTATTTTGCAATTTGTTCTCCGAGACAATAACAGGAAATGAACGTTGTTGTACCTTCAAAGGGCAGGAAGACTCTGGGCAGCGGCTGAGAGAGAGAGGAGACGCAGGTGAGGAGGAGAGAGAGAGTCAGGAGGGACAGCCCCCCAGGTGGACACGCCCTCATCACTGCCATCAGAGCTGGGGTCAGAGCCCCCTCTGGCCAGTCCATTACAGCTGGAACCACGCCCGTCCACACCAGCTGAGGAGAGAGATGGGTACAACAAGTTAGGTTTACAGCTCGGGAAATGGCTTGTTATAGAAAGTATCTTGTATTCTGACTTTTTATATAACCTTTTAAGATGTCAAAAATATACATCACCTCACATTATTACCAACTGAGAGGAAAACTGAAATTTCACTAAAACGATATAATGTGACATAACTACTGCCCCGCATGCATTGTGTAATCATACCTGTCTCCCATTTCACGTCCTCTGCCCAGCAATTCAATGATCGACATTAAACAGCAAGAGAGTGACGTGACAATTGAATCCACCACTTAAAAGATTCTTTTTACAAGCCTCACTCCTACACATGGATGAGGTAAATCTACACAAAAGAGCTCAAGGAGAAAGCCTCTTCTGGCTCCTCGCTCATTCCATTACTGGACAAGGAGAGCTCAATTATTGATAAAGACAGGTACTGTCAAGGGAGTTCACCTCCTGAATTGAGAATCTCACACACTGTCTACTGTACCACACGCAGGGACAGCCTAGACTAACCAATGGCTAAACCTTGCAACGCACTGTATACCACACTGTACTGTTTTACCACGTTTACAAAGAAGGAAGACACCGTTCTGTAGCTATGTACAAAGACAGATGTGTGTTCTCATGGTATATAGATGAGTCATGAAAGATTGATAGGTGTGGAGAGAAGCAAAGGCTGCAGGCTGATTTCGATGAAACTTTCAATTTGGGCAGCAGCTGGCGGGAACGTTGTGTAGAGCGCAGCGTGGACGATGTATCACAGCACTGCAGTGTTACTATGCACGAGAGGGCTAGGGTCTCATGACTGTGTGTGTGTGTGTGTGTGTGTGTGTTGTGTTAAGGAGAGAGATAAACCGAGAGTGAGATAGAGGGAGAAAGAAAGAGAGAGGAAAAAAGAGGGAGAGAGGGCGTAGAGGGAAACCATATGGAAAACTGCATCGAGTTGAGATCTCTTTGGCAGGGTCTGAAAGAGGTGGAACAGCCTTACTTCCTAATCAGGGCTGATACCTCTAGCCTCCATCCATATCCTCAGCCCGGTCCCCACCTCCCGTCCCAGCGCCAAAACAGCCCCGAAACCTGCTCCAGCATCAGCCTCAAGCCCAGTCTGTCTCAGCCCCCAAATCCAGCCTTAAATCCAACCCCTACTCATCCCTGTTCCCAGCCCCAGCCCCAGCCTTGCCCCAGCCATGCCCCAGCCCCAATTCTAACCCTAACCCTAGCCCTCGCCCAGCCTCTTCTCCCCTCATTCACTGCCTGGCCAAGGTAGATGTCTCTGGAAGAGAGCCCTCTCCTTGTCCTGGAGATGTCTGCCTCACAGCTGCTAAAGTCATCTCTGAGAGAGCGGCATGTTGCTCCTCGGAGCCAAGACTCGCTGCCTGAGATAAGACACAGGGCTTCCATGACACCCCAAACACCCAGGATTAGAATCCTTTACCTCACTGCTCGCTCTCCTCCCACCCCAACCCGACGCAGTCATACGACCCACCAGGTAATGCTGTAGCTACCAGAGATATGACTAACCTACAGACTCACTGCCTCCCTTCAGTATCTGAGAGTGGCCTCTGATGTAGATGACACACAGCTCCACACCAGCCCCTTAGTGAGCTGTGCACTGCAGATATGAACAAAGTCCCATAAAGGAATCATACACCTTCATGCTAGCCAGGCGATATACAATCCAGTCCAAAAATACTGACAAAGCCCTGCCAGGAAGCAGGGCAATATCAATTCAATCTGTCTGCACGATGGAGGTCAGTTGACAGTTTGAATGAATAGGGGAAATACTTTACAAGAGTGGTATACTAATAATTGAGTTCATTGTGGGATCCTTGGCCCTCCGCTTAATGAATTAATCATCTGGCTCCAGTCCAGAGGCTCTATTCTAAAACTGATATTGATGAGCAAATTAAATTTATTGGACGCATTTTTAAGTATCTGTGATCATCTGGTTTTGACTCAATGTCTTTATTGACAGGCAATAATTCCTCTTTGTCAACACATGTACACAATTTAACCTGTTTACACTGAAGTAGTTGAGTAGAAAGCTCTCCCATCTGGATTAAGGCTGGATCGCCCATCTTTGCTCTAGCCAAATATGTACAAAGATAATTTTAGCATGAGATAACCACCACATAATTGCATCATTTAAATGACAGCTCAGACACCAGATCTGAGTCATCACAGGAACAGTATTAAAAAAAAGGCGTAAATGAACTTCGATGGTAAACAACAGAGGAGAATTCAGGCTAAAGTAGAAGGGGAAACTGAATAGTTCTCCTAGTGTGTGTGTGTATGTGTGTGTTCTTGAAGGTTTGGGTTTAAACACGGTGACACATAATGTGTTCACAGTTTCCAACTCTCTTTGTCACTCAGTGGTCAACAGCTCGCTTACACCCAACACACTGCCAAGCACACACGTGACCAACAAGCTGAGAAAAACCTGGATGCTTCCATTTCCTAAAGCAAGAAGTAACTCTTGATTGGATACCAGAGAACACTGATTTGCCTGATATTATTTAACCCACCTTCCTCTTTCTGCTCAGGGGTACGAAGGCATGTTTGGCCTTGGAACAATTTTAGAAAATGTTTCTATAAATACATGACTGCGTAATTATTTTTATAAGAATGTTGTCATTGTGATTGGCCCAGTTTGAGGATGAAAGATGAAGTGTAATCATTATAACACGTAGCATATAATAATCATAATAACTGTCCCCACAGATAAAAATTAAATAGCAAAATTCTGAACCAAAACCCCACCGTCCACCTTCAAGCAGTTGACTAATTAACTATTAAACACTGAACAGATGCAGGGTTAAACAAGCACAAGTAGTTAAGTGTGTGTTCTGTCTTTTGGCAGGCCGTGTGCTGTTCTAAATGTGTTCTTATCCAGCCGCTTCGACTTCCTGCAGTCTCACCAGTGGGACTCTGCACCTGTTAGCCCGAGAACAGCACTCGCCCACCACCTCTTCTCTCTGTCTCGCTCTCTATCTACCCTTTCCTGCCCTCGTCCCTCAATCCACTTCTATCACTGAGCAGAGCCAGGTGCTGTGGAAGCCTGGCCCGGGACAGGACTTACCTTAGAAAGGCTCCCCGGTTCTCTGCTGGTCCAGAAGCCCTGGTTCCCCTGTAGTCCCGGTCGCTATCCTCCTGAAGTCTTTAGTCCCACTCTCGGATGGGTCCCCTGTGACACTTCCAGAGCAGAGAAGACAAAAACGCTGCTATTCCATTCAGCTGCCTACAGGACAGAGGGAGGAAGAGAGAGAGAGAGCAAGAGAGAAGGAGAGAGGAGAGAGGGAGGAGGAGAGAGAAAGAGAGGACTGGTTTCCTATTACACACTCTACCGAAAGTCCCCCTCCTCTCTCTCAGCTCCTCTCTACCTCCCCCTCTCTCCCCCTCCCCCTCCTTCTCCGTCCCTGCCTCTACCCCTCCCTCCCTCTCTCTCCCTCCCTCCCTCTCTCTTTTCCTTAGTTAACCAGACAGTGGACTGATCACCCAATTCTGCAAGTATACACAGTGGGAGGGTGGAGGGTTTCTACCTCACACAGGCAGAGACAGACAGGGAGAGGAGCATGAGAATAGAAAAGGAGGCTAAGCCAGTACCATTCTCATACGAGTACATTTTATTTAGCCAGGGACGACATTTACCCATTCCAAACACCTTCATTCATTACCCTTTAGTTATAGGGATTTAAACAAAATCAACATGTGTCCCTCCCCACCACTGCACATTCAATATTATTACTGGTGAATATTCCAAATCATAAATCTACTCACCGGAGACACAGCAAATATTGCATTTGTGGTGTCGTGAAATGTGATGTCTCAGGCATGCAGAGACAGAGGGACCCGTTTGCTCAAAGCTGGCATAACCTGGCTACAATGTGTTTCCCATATTTATAGCTATACCCTTAACCATTCATTTCCTCTATTTCCGTTTAGTTATGATTTTTTTTACTGGTGTTCCATTTTAATATATTGACTTGAAGTTTGGAGGAGACCGTAGCTTATATTGTAATTCACAACATCATCCAGCTGCCTTACAGACGCATAGAACATGTAAGTGACAGGTATATAGAAGGTTCTAGTATGTACTTTCAACCAGAAGCACTCAGCTCACCTACAATGGAGGAATCCTATCATCTTTCCAATCCTTCAGTACCACCTCCCATTGGAAAGGGGGTTGCTGGATTGTGGGCGCTTAGTCCTTAGTCAGCATGGGGGTTGGAGAGGAGTTAGGAACATGAGGTTAGGTTGCTCTCTGCCAAACCAGGGAGATGCTTTCATTTTCCACCACTGATGTGAGCCCTGACCTCAGGATGGGAGGTGAGATGCTGTCACCTCGTTTGTATCTGGTGCCCACAGCCCCGTGCCAAACCTGAGCCACTTGGCTCTGCTCTCTGATACACTGCAGCTTTGGCCCATAAATACATCAATGAGGTATGTGTTACCACATATAGACTAGGGGCCAAATGTCATTGTATATGCTCTATTTCCAGACAAGACTCCACAGCTTCAGAGGTAAACTTTAACCAAGTTTACAATTCCATTAATGGGCACAGTTGTGACAACTCAAAGTTGTCTTAGAGTGACATACTTGAATTGATTTTTTTAAAGGCGAAAGTGAGCATGTTAGATTTACCCTTAAACAGCAGGTTTAAAAGCAGCATGGCTATCATGTCATAAAGACTGTCTGTGTGTGTATGTTTCTGAATTGTGTGTCTGCGTGTGAGTGTGTGTAGTTTGTGTGTGGTGTGTGCGTGTGTTTTGTGGATGTGTGGTGTGTGTGTGTGTGTTAAAAGAGGGGGAGGTGGTAGATATCTGGTAGCTGAAACAGAGGGAAATAATTACCCGTCTTTCTGACAGTCTCTCTGATTTACGCCTCTCCAATTAAACTGTCAGGATCGGCTGGTGGAGTGGGACAGGCTTTTCATAGGCCTGTAAAGCCCTGTGCGCACACACACGCACACACACGCACACACACGCGCACACACACACACACAATTTTGGCAGCCCCACTACATGCAAACTTCAGTAAATCACCCTAATGGCCGGGAAGAGGCTGAGAGCACATCACCGGGAGACAGATGAGATGAGTCTACAAGTGTCTCCATGACAGTACTGAGACGTTACAACAGAAGGCAGGAGAGGGGGAGACCATGAACCTGGGGCGATCAGCCCTGAGATCTGGCCTAGGAAAATGTCAAAAATGCAGTTCAGCTCTCTCCCTGACTGTGAGAAAGGCGGGATGCTTAACATTACCTGTGGAAGCTTTGGCTGTGCCAGTTTACAGCGTGTGTAAATTCTTCAAGTCAGACATGATCAAATATCTGTATGCCTCATTTGACGTTTTCTAAAAACTGGGGTTTGTTCCGTACAGAAATCAATCTTTCTAGTCTATTCCATTTGCGATCTGGGGAAACCTCACCTGAACCATGCCTTGTAGGTCTCTGTGTCAAGCTCATGTGTGTGCATGTGTTGTGTGTGTGGTCAAATACACACTTTGCAGATGTTTTGTGTTTGTCACATTGACTGGATTGAGAGACGGTTGGGGTCAGGGGTGACTCCACTGGCCTCGTCACACACATGTTGTGCATGGGGACCCCATGGGGTAGATTCCCCTCCTGGAAGTCTTAAACTATACCATACCTTTATCTGTCACCACAGTATGCATGGGCCATCTGTAAATCTGTGGTCCATGGAGGTGAAAGCCTCACTCTTCAAATCCAGACATTTCATGGTTGATGCTGTAGGAAAATGTAAATGTTTTTCCCAAACAGAATTGTATGTAGAATTGGAGTCAGGTGGCTGAGCGGTGAGGGAATCGAGCTAATAATCCGAAGGTTGCCAGTTCTATTCCCGGTCATGCCAACTGACGTTGTGTCCTTGGGCAAGACACTTCACCCTTGCCTCGGGGGAATGTCCCTGTACTTACTGTAAGTCGCTCTGGATAAGAGTGTCTGCTAAATGTAAATGTATTCCATTTGCTCAATCCCCTTTTTATATTTGATCAATGTGAGCCTGCTGTTACTGCAGGCCACGACAAATGAGCAAATTAATCTGATTGGATATGATTGGATACATTTAAAATGATAGAGGACAAAGAGAGTCAGTCTCGTTTAACTCCACGTGGTTGGACTGCAGTCGCTTTGACTTGAAAAGCTCAGACAAAACCAGCTCATTGGAGGAAACGTCCCAATCAGCTGACAACCCTAACTAACCCTTCAAACACAAAGGCACCTAAACACAGGGTTTCCTGACGGACGATGTGAGCGTGTGAGGAGAGGACGCATGAACGCAGCGCTGATTGATTGATTTGCATGTTTGCGTTTGTTATTACGAGGAATAAGGCCATATTGTTTTTGAGTCTAGGCAGCTGCTTGGGGTTTTGCATATCTCCCCCCATCTGTGAACACATTTCATACTTGCGGGCGGCGTTGCCACTTAGCCATGAAGGGCTGCAATAACAAAGGGCCCAACGTGAAGAATGAGAATGCTAATAGGCTGCCAGGGAGCAGAGGGGATCAGATAAATGTGAAACGTCTTGTCCGCCTATCACCCTCCACCCCGCTCACTCACTTGGATCAAGAGAGAGTTGTAGCCACATGGATGCAGAGGTGAGGAATTCTCTCTGTCTCACGCTTGGTGCGAAGACCGATTGAGTCAAAGCTCTGAGGATCTTTGAAATGGTCAGCTGGCATGTGTTTGAGGTTTGCATACAGCACAGTTCAGTACCGAGGAGTGCATAGCGTGTTCCTGTGAAGTCAGCATCGCTAAGACCTTCCCCGGGCTCTGAGGTAGGATGACTTGAGGGGGGGATGCAGAGAGAGGGTGTGCGAACGAAAACATTTCCATATCAGAAGGACATCAGCAGCTCGTGGTCTCACGTTGCACGAGAAAATGGAGGCACTGAATGCAGATACTAACCAATGTAACCAAGGGAGGAGAGGGGAGGAGAATGGAAACGAAAGGAAACAGGCAAAGAAAAACAAGATGTTTTCAAATCCCCTGTTTGTTTCTCACCAGAGTTGCATTCCTTTTGTCTAACTCGGTTACTGCAGTGACTCAAGCCCACATTTCCAGAAGTCTCGTCAGAGTGGGGCATTGTTCCAATGCTACCTTGTAAACGACTCCTCTTTGGCCCCTAGACTGTAATCTGGTGAAACTGAAAAATATATTCTAATCTTCTGTCTCACAGTCTAGTTGAGAATGACATGTCTAAAAAACAGTAAAGTCTGCTAGAGAGTGCTGGCCTTGAGGAACAACACACACATCACCAGATGTCTAATAATAGCATTGTTTCTCACTGTTATGCCAACACATGGTCACCAAAGAGAGCCAGGGCATGAAAGGGTCAACCAGAGGTCAGCCCTAATATAATGTCTCCTGCTTCTTCCCCTCCTCCTTCCTCCCCTCCTCCTTCATCTCCTCCTCCTTCCTCCCCTCCTCAGCCCTCCCTCCCTCCCACCCACCCCTCCTCCGTTCCTGTCCTCCCTGAGGTGTATTGTAATGGTAGACTCTCTGAACCTGGATCTGTGTCTCATCCAGTCTGGCTCAGTAAGGGGGCTTCCTGTTTCGTGTTGTTATGGACATGTACAGTATATGGCTTGTCACTCACTCGTCCCTACCATGTCCCTCTCTCTCCCTCTCTCTCTCTCCTACACACACACACACAATCCCTCTGCCAATAAATAATATTATTGTCTGTCACAGACTGTGCTATCCTCAGCAGGAGGGCCTATAATAAATCACATATGCCCACACAGGTAATATCCTCTGAATTGCATCTGTCTTTGCCGGGCATTAACCTCAATAGGAAAAACATATTGGATTTGAGCTATGGTTTATCTTACATCCTGGAGTTTGTCTGGCCTGTGTTTGTATGGTCTGTGAAACAGGGTCCCGTTGCTAACAGAGGTATGGTACATAATGCTATCCTGGGAATAAGGCCACATGCATCTGATTGGTGGGGTTTGGAGGTTCACCGTGGCAATACTGATCCCATCATAGGCCTACACAAAAATTGTTCTGGGACATTATGGAAATCCTGTCGTTAATGGCTCAAAATGGGCCATCTATGTATTTCCTCCCATGCTAGTCAAAGCCCTCCATTCAGTGACCATTCGGCAGACACAGCTGTGTAGCATTACTCAGAGGATGTTACCATGCTTTAAATGAGTTATTCAAATGATGAACATGCCACAGAGAAAGAGACACAGAGAGAGAGAAAGAGACAGAGAAATAGAGAGACAGAGAAAGAGACAGAGAGAGAAAGAGACAAAGAGAGAGAGAGAGAGAGAGAGAGAGAGAGAGAGAGAGAGAGAGAGAGAGAGAGAGCAGGGACAGGCAAGGCTGAAGACTAATTCATTCATCTTCACTCCAGCTATTTTAATTAGGCTTCACAGTCATGGATCCTTCTCAGTGTGACAGGTACATGGTCTCGGGTCATTAACCTCTTACATCAACTCATTTGCAACATCACTTTCATTACAGTGTCTTTGATTGAATTGTCATCCTTCATTTCACAACACCGTTATCGCCTTCATTTATTTCTCCTTATCTCACATGTGCCTGCTCATGCACCGATGCAGGGTTCTGCCTCTCTGACAGAGCGCTGACACGGTCTCAGAGGAAGGAAAACAACAAGCTGATCTCAGAAGAAGAACAGACCCCCACCATCCCTTGTGGCGCCTTCCATGTTCAGCAACACCTGCAAGCAGTTTCTCTGTGTCCCATCTATCTGCTCCCAGGATCTGAGACCGAGCACGAAACAAGAGTCCTTTCTGGAGCGAGGAACTCACGGCCTCAGCTGGGAACAAAAAGAAAGGGCGTGCAAGCGAGTCAAGCTGTGAGAAACACAGGTGGCTGTTTTGAGTTGATTCAACTTGTCCCAGAAGAGAAGCAATTTCTGGACAGGAGTGCTGAATAACACACAACAAGGGCATTGGGAAGAATGTAGCACTCCGTGCAGACTAGCCCAGTGGTTTGCAAAACGAAAATCTGGTATGAAAAGCAGCTTTCCGTCTTGTCAGCAGATTGTTGCTTTAACCTCGCTCTAAACTCCCTTACAGGCAATGTGTTTGTGATTTTACCAATGGGTCAAAGCTTTGATACAATTTACTGTGATTACTCTGACACTGAACACCCTCAAAGATGGATACTGATGAGTTTGACTGGACCATTTAGAGCTTCCCTCCCTGGTTAAGAGAAGGAGTGTAAGGGGAATCGAAAAACCTATACTTACCTATACAACAACATTCCACTCCTACCCATTCATCATAATTGGCGTCTGCAGTTGACAGGTGAACATGGGGGCAGAGAACGGGGCTAAAGCTGGCCTCCAGTCAGGGGCTTTACGCCTGCTCTATCTTCTGCATCTAAACTCCAGTAATTTGGCTGTCATCACGGATCATCATTAGGTCGTTTCAGCTGTTCCAGAGGATTCTCCATTGGAATTTCAATCGGCCAGGGTCAACGAGGAATTCTCAATAGGTATTGCTCCTTATTCAGGTCACGGTAGCCGAGGTCGCTCAATAGCCGTTCTACACGCGGCAGCTGATGCCAATAAAGATTCCACGAGCGCTCGTCTCTAAGCAGATCATGTCAATACCAATCCTGAATGACCATGCTTCTCCGATTGAGCTCCCATAAAGGGTCAGAGGTCATCCTTCTGTCATGATCCTCGTGTCTGTCAGAGGCCTGACCTTGCTGACCAAGCAGGAAGTGGAAAGGGGTTGCCAGATTGGTCGCTACGCCAATTTCTCCTCTTCACCCAGCATTGCAAAATGTCTGTCAATGGTTTGGAAGTCAAAGCACTGTTTGGGTACGGAGACGCAAGCGCCTACAGACGTGCTCTCACAAGGTAGAATATATACAAAGTCTCCAAGCAGAAGAAAGCCAGTGTCATCGCTCTCAGAACACATAAACCCCTGATGTTACCCTGAGACATTCATTCACAAACACTTTCAAAAGCCAGACCGCTAAATGGTCTGTCTATGCATAGTATTATCTTCACTTTGTTTAAAGTATCCATTGATAGACAGAAAACAAAACAAAAAACGTACAAAAGACCAACCTGTTTAGCATGGTCCTGCAAATATTTAACTCTCTTCGGGCAATTCATCAAAGTTGTTTGAGATTTTCTTGAAAGTTCAAAGTTCAACTTCCCCTGACTCATTAGGAAAGCAAAAACCTACTTAGGGGATGGTGGAACTAGGCAGATGAGGGTCAGGGTCTCCCGGGGCTTAAAGCTCAACTGCTGTCCGTTTCCATACATCAGCAGATCTCTCCCGATGAACAGAAGCCTTGGCCCGCACATGCTACCTGCCTGTGAACAGATGTGCCAGGAGCCCAGAACCCTGATCCCACCAAGCATGACGAATGCTTGGATTTCTTTGAAGGGGCGAAGGTCAAGCCGTATCTATGACATGGCCTGGCGTTAAACACAGATGCATGTCAGTTTTCGTGATGGTGGAGTGGCGGACCACAGCGGAGTGTCTGGAGGTGCAGCCAGACATCCCTACAGAGCTGCCATCCCAACAACCATTCACCCTGAACTATGAAACACAACAACCCCCAACACCGCCCCTCCCCTCCACTCTGAGACCCAATCCAGCCCCAATCCAGCCATCCCCAGTTACAAATCACAATTATACATCTCCAAGGCTGCCACAGCCCCAGCCTACATGACTGCCCCCCTGCAACAGTCCCAAGTTATCCATCAAAGACAAAAACCAGTGGTAGTAGAAGCTTAGCTCTCAGGGTAGATACTAGTTGGTGTAGTCAGTCAGGACTTCAGTGTGCCCTGCTCATAGCTTTTCTAAACACAGATGAACTTGTTTTCTTAGCACACACACATATGAGATTCAGGGCTTTATGTTTCCACAGGAAGATCATCTGCAGAATATTATCTCTGATTTGCAAGGCCTGTTATCTGCTTCATCGTTGAATAGTCATTGGGGTTTTTTCGCAGCTGGTTTCACAGTCTGAACCACTGGGTATTGCAACACATGCTCCTTCTCTACAATACTGTTACAGTTCTTACTTTGGCCTTCAGCGTAACATTATGTTTACCAGAAAAATTCCTGCTCTGCCATCCAATGTCTCCATGAAAAAAGGTTTAAGGTTGCAGCATCTCAATGGAGAAAGAACATATACAGTAATGGGAACAAATTGAATTTCAGTGCAGCCTTGTTTCCTAATCCTCCCAGGACAGACTTGCTTAGCTTAGATTGCATGATCAATACTGTCATACATTTTCATTTTACCTTGTGACTTCATTCCCCGTAAGTAACCCTGGGCCACTGAGAGAGGTAACGATCTTCCTCCTCCTCCTCCTCCTCCGCCTCCTCCTCCACATGCTGTATAAATTAGTGTGAAACAAAGCCTCATTTATCTGATTAGAGCGCACTGCCAGGACTTCAGGAACAGGGAGGGATCTCAGCCCCTGCATACCCGTCCACCCTCCAACCCACCCTCCCCGGCACCACTTATAAATTGGCCTTGTGTAAACATCCTGCTGTTTTATATGCTTCCTGGGGTCAGGGGTCAATGGAGGAGCATGACCAATCACAGTATAAATCAGGGAACTGAAAACGTTCTGTCAGCGACACAGTAGAATTCAATTATGTTTAATTCATTTTAAAGACCTGCTATCGGCCTCGTTGTTACTCAAGGTGATGAATGAGGTTTTTAACAGTCAGGGGGCACGCACATAGCCTTCATGTAAACGGAAACTGCAATGACTGCATTAACTGAAAGTTGAGAAATATCTCTTGATTTGCGCTTACAGGGTGCATACCATACTCTCCTTTTGAACTAGCCAAGCAGATAATTGCTTATCTGTATCCACATTTCAGGGGGTCCCTGAAGACCAGACTAATCAAAGGCAGAGTAACACAATGATAGGGGTCCCAGACAGTTGAATCAATAACCACAGAATTGGTTGTGAGCCTGTGTCCTCAGCTTTAAGTGGTTCGTTTCATTAGTGTCAGAATGAAACTGGTGGGCTTCTTGACTTGACACTGCTGTCTTCTCAAGTGAAACAGCATCCTTAAAAACAATTAAAAGTTTACAATAATGTTGTATACAGAAGATTATGTGTCCTGAAAAGGCAATTCAAATTACTGAAGTAAAGAAATAGCCCGAAGCTATAAAATGACAAGAACATTAAGCAATACTTTAAGCATACAAATGAATGTCCTTTTGAATATGCCTATCATTTCCTCTTATAATGTTACGTGATAGGACATTGCTGTTCCATCAACACTGATCATCTAAATTTTTTATGATTGTAAAAAATGATCTTCCTCAGCTCTGGAAACAATTAGGAGACGTAGCAGGATTCTCGTCTCTCCGTGGGTCAGATATGAGCTCACTCTCACCAAGGAGGGTTGGGGGGGGGGGGCGTGCAAGGCCAGCAGCTCTGCGTCATCACAAACAGCAAGGCTCCGTGCACTAAACATTCAGACCAATCAGGAGACAGGATCATAAACACGGGAACAACATGCTGAGACTTGATGAGGAGGGTGAAGTACCAAACAAAGCAAACACACAGGAATATTCACACACACACACACACACACGCACACACACACACACACACACACTCGCACGCACACACACATACACAGACATGGGGCAATATCAATACTATAATGAAAAAATGTACTCTCAGTATTAAATTAGAGAATACCACTCCCTGTACTTGATATTATTTAATTATTCTTCTAGTACCCCATCCAGCGGTTCTTTTACAGCCAGGGCTACGACCCCCACAGTTCCAATCAGAACTACTACTCCAACAGAGTGACCCTCCTATTGAGCACCTACCATGTATAGGGGATGACTTCAAACCCGATCAATAGCCATATCCACAGAGGAGACCCTGTGTGCCTCAGGTCATCATCCCACACAGGGACCCCCCTGAATAAGCAATATTACTGAGTATGGGGAGGAGACTGTCTGTGTGTGTGCCTGTGTGTCGGTGTGAGTGTGCGTGTGTAAATCTGGGGGGGTGGTAACACGTCTGTATAACCATGGGCTTACTGTAATTGGGGGGCCGTTCTGCCAGCACTGAGGGGACCATACCTTCTCTCCTGGGATGAACAGTGCTAATTATGTGAATGGATGACCGGGGTCCAAGCGAGGCTAATTCTATTTAGGTTGATTGATTCTGTCAACGTCAGCCTGTGCTCTTAATTTCTACGGTGCAATCCAACAAGCCATGGAGGTTCATCCACCACATGGGCAGGCGCCCAGCCAACCAGGCAGCTGGGCCTGGCTCACGGGGTCACTGTGCTGCATCTGCAAATGTGAGGCTTCCCTCGGTGTTCAGTCACGCCGGGCTGAACACGGTCACAGCACTAATTAGTCAGCATGTAGCGGGTTCAGTACTGTAACATACTGTATGAGTTTCGCTGGAAGATTAATTTACTGCATGTGTGTGTGGAATGTACTGTATATCGACCAGCTAAATGCACATGCACAATATTCATGGAGCTCTCAGCTGAGCAAAAGCTCAGAGCAGTGAGTTATGTACCATACCAGTACAATGTTCACTGTTCATATAGGCAAAGGGCATAGATGAATTGTATCCAGAATATACATTACCTGGTATATGACTAAATGTGAGCAGATTGCACCAAACGTTTCTTAATGATCTTATGATGAGTTCAGCCTTCTGTGTTTGAACATTGGAAACACAGAGCCGACAGGAGAATCAGGGCTGGTGCTGTGGACAAAGAACAGATGGTAGGAGAGAGGTTGGCTCATTCAGGGCAGTCCTGGCCCTGGTACCAGACAAGGATTTCCTGGGTAAACGAGGAGTCGGCTGAGTTTGGAAAGATCCTGAGGGGGGCAGGAGGAGGGTAAGCTCAGTGCATACAGTCTCCATACAGACATACAGACATGTAGGTATGAGGAGGTTCCTGGGGACGGAAAAAAAGGGTCTGCAGCCTCACATACCTCGATCAGCTAATGAAAAATCCATCAGAGGAAAATTGGGCTGTGACGTGAACACAACTTTGATCACAATGTTGACAGTTTCGAATATTCTACTGGTGAAATGTATCACTTTTGACGACCAAAGGCGGGACCCTATTGTTCAGTTAATTTATTCATATATGCTGAAGGGACATTGATTTTGGAAATTGATGGCCGTGTCATCAATATGTACATGGTCAAGCATTCCCTGGGACACACAAGTGTCTCACTGTGTGGTGAGAGTGCCTTGGGAGACCAAGTTCCAAGTCATCAACCAAGAGCATCTGCAGCTCTGTGTGACTCAGTCAACATCTGTTCCCTGCAAGAGCACTATAAAAAAGGGGTTGAAAGGATGGAGTGAGCCCAAAAAACTTCTCCCCATTGTGGGAGGAATGCGAATATTTGAAATCTGGAAAAAGTCACAGGAACCACTTTCAAACACTGTCCTTTGGACAGATTCTGCTTAAGACCATTTTTTGATAGATGAAGCCTTCAGGATCTTTAGGGGGAGTGGAAGTGATGACATGTGTCTGTTTGTGATGAGGTCATAATGGGTGTGAGGGCTCATGGGTCATGTGGTTTGTTTCACCGCAGGAGGACAGGCACTTGATATACAAGTCAGATGATGTGTTGAAACGGGAGGATGAGGCCAGGTTGACTTGGAGGTATATTGTGGTGGACTAGTCTGGCTCTCAGGAGCCCTGCACACTTCGTCACAGCTAGTTTCACACCAAACACATTCATAATGAGGTTTCCTCAGGGTACTGGCATGTCGGGGTGATGGGGGCGTATCTGAAGCGGTCAAGACACGTGTCACACACACAAGCACACACACATACAAATACACACATTTGACAGATACAAACACTTTATTCACCAATGCGTCACGCCCTAACATTTTGTTTCCTGCCTATGTTTATCTAAGACTGCAACACAAATTCAACCCCAACAAATATGGCTGTAGAGAAGACAAATCTCAACGACCACAGATCCTTGGTCTGTTAATGATTAATTCTTAGATAAACTAAAGTAAAGCTCGGGTGGAAATCTGCCAAGGAGCTAAACAGTGTTGAGCTGAGTCCATTTACAGTCAAGTGTTTGAGGCCAGACTCACATGCTGTGGGATCACTTACCATTGATCACAACCCTCATCGGAGAAGAAGCTGAGCATCAACAAACAATCTAAGACATCAAGGCCTCAGTCTGAAAAGAAACCAGTGTTCAATCCTGCAGATGCTTGTCCTTGTGACAGTAACTGAGCTGGCTGTTTACATATTGAAAACATGTTTCCGTACAATGACTGAAACAAAGTAAATTCTTAGCAATCAATAGATAAATCACAGTGTGTGTGTGTGTGTGTGTGTGTGTACATCCAGAGTGCCTTATGATGTAATGATCAGGTCCCAGTGTTTCCAAGCCCCCCCTCTATTCCTCTCCTCCCCCTCTTGCGTTTAATCAGCGGGCCACAGGTTCATGACAACAGCCATTTGACTGAATCAACAGAAACTCACCAGAGGCCGCAGCTAGAGACCCCCTTCTCCAAAGATAAAAGCGCTGGACCCCCGCCACGAACCCCTCACCTGACCTACACACACACACTCTGACTTGCATTGACTCATACACGCAATGACTGTCTTGATTGAATACACACACAGAGCAGCTATTCACAGTCTATTCACACACACGCGCACATACACACGTGAACATACACACGTGAACATACACACGTGCACATACACACGTGAACATACACACGTGCACATACACACGTGCACGCTCTTAATATGATGGAGAACTCGGACTCATCTGGAACGCATTGCAATTAAAGCCGATACTTTAGATGTTTCTGGGTCTGTTGATATTGCATGCATTAAGCCCATGTGTCTTGAAATAAATGACAACGTGAAACGCCAAGCGGCGAATACGAGATGGAAAATGCCGTTTGTCACGGCCAAACATCTCCAGCGACAGTGACGAGCTCAGATGTGAATTTACTGCAGAGAGCTGCTTTCTGGTTTGGCCCTCTGCCAGTGCTTGTGTGAGTTGACATGTGTCCTGTGGTTTGAATCAAGCTCAGCTCCAGCACATTTAGTGGGCCTGATGGAAGAAATGAATTGACTGGAATACAAACAACCTCACTAAAAGACTTACCACTGTTCTACCCAGTAGTAAGTCTCTGTCCTGACAGAATGGACTGTGTGTACAGTCTGATGTGACCTTTACCGTGGCCCTGCCAAACACCTGGTCATCCCTGGTTTGTTGTCTGAGGTTATGGATGGTCATATAAATGGCCATTTCCCTTTTACAGTATTACAATTGTATCACTGCAATTGACCTTACCTGAAGTTTTTATCTCATTCATCTTATCTGAAGTATTACAATCTATATGTCTTGTGAGAGAGTAAGTTTATTTTGAAGGATGGTTTCAACCCCTCTCCCAAATGAGGTAAAGTTCCTGGAATAAACTCACTGGACAGTATAATAAGAAAATTGCTAATGACATCTCCGGCATGCACAACCCTAACCAATCAAAGAAAGGATGTCATTAACCTTTCTTGTGCTGGACTGGTCTTCCCCAGGGAGGACCCTGGCCCCGGTGGTATGATGTGGCCAAGCCTGAGTGGGTTAAACCCCAGCAGGTTAGTGTTGAAGCTAAGAACACCTGCCCTCTCCTGTGAACCCTGCACTGTTCCATAACAATGGAGGAAGTTTGTTTGCTGATAATACCCAGCAGGATGGAGACACTACCTCTCCAGATATCTCCTTCTACTGATAGTCAAGGTCAGCAGTGTTATGCCAAACAAATTCATTCTTTGGGAATGTGGGATATGTTTGTAGAATTCCAAAAAGGTCTCTGATTGGCCAGCTCGTTGAGGGTTCTGTCTGTTTTGGAATCCCATGGGGTCAGACACAACACATTACAGTAGAAGGAGGAAAAGAGTTGTAAGCTGTTGACAATCTTCCCTTTGAAACACAACACCAAAAACAATGACATCATGGTAAGGCTGAGACTCAAATCCATATAAACACACAGTCATAAAGGGGAACGTTATATGTTTTATAGTTATCCCCCAGGAAATCTCTCCAAGCTACAATGTTCTGTTTATTTAATTTGAGGTTGATATGAAGTCATGCAGGCAGATAGAGCAGTCTGTACACTGCTCTTGCTGTGTAATTGGTGGTGTGACGCGGAGGTATCCAATTGCCTGTCTAACGCATCATCCCCGAGCATACTGCACACACACGTACACACACACACACACAGCCCTCCCGCTGACACCTCGTTGCTCTCTCTGAGCCAGGCTCCGTTAGCATTATATCCACTCCATCAGCCTGTCAGATCTCAGAGGGGGTGACTAAACAGCCCTTCCAGAAAACTCCCTCTTCTGAAAACAAGGGTGGGTACCAGTTCTAGAAGGTGACCTCCGTAGATATAGAGTACAGTACATCTGTGTCTGTGTCAGTATCACAGGGCTACGGTTCGATGGTTTGATTTTATAATCAACATTTTTGGGTGGCCAACGAAGCAAGCTATGCCAACTAAGCTGGCAAAAAGACAAAGAGGTTCTCCATCATGCCACAGCCAGTAGAGGGCTGGTGGTTCATAGCGGCTGACTATCCCTCGCGCCTCAGAGCCAACATGCTGCCTGCTTGTGGAGTCCCTGCGTCACTGCACAGCCTCCCAGTGTGATACTCATTACTAGGCCTGATATTTGTCTTTAATATCACCTTAATCTACCATTCCATTCCCTCCGCCTCACCATGAACATGTTCTTTCAATGGAGTTTCAAAGGGGAGAAATGTGGCCCACATGGAGAAGCTCGAAGTTGCCAGAGGAATGTTTGAAATGGCGTGGGTCTGAGCGTGTGCTTGAAGCATGAGATAAATAACCCTGGTTTACTTCCTCACAATAATGATAGGAGGGGGAAAATACCAAGTCGCAGTGGTTCCTGGTGCTCCAGGAGAGACACCACATGATCTATGAGGGCTTTACAAAGCACGGTGGGTTGCCAGGTTTGTTCGTTTATTTCCTCTTGTTAGTAAGGGATTGGTGGATCATAGTATTGGAGCATTACAGATGACTGTGTGAGTGCCATATGTACGCTTAGGTCATAAGCATACATGTGGCTCCACTTTTATAGACAGAAAGATATTTGGAGTGAGAATTTGGATGTTCACTTCATAAAACATGTGCAGGTGATGTAGAGGGAGATGAAACATCAGGGGTTTCAGCTGAAGCTCACAACACTAATATGCTTCTTAATCACATTAAAGGGCTTGGAATCAAGCGGGTAATACAGTCAATACGTAGTCAGTCACAGGGTGGTGCAATCCTGCCACCTAGTGAGCATAAAAGATGCACATGCTTATGTGTGTGTGTGTGTGTGAGTGTGTGTAGTATGTAGGTGTTTGTTGTTTGAGAACAGTCCAGGCCAAATACAAAGGATTCAAACACTGGAATTTTACAGAGAAAATATCGAATAACCATCACACATGTCACAATATCAAGACATAATATCCATTGTGTCCATTTTTGTACCCATGAAGGTGAACACATTTAGGAATCTGGTAGCCTTTTCCAGTGTAAGATATACTAGCACACATTTCAGACTTGCCTGTGCTAAAAAATGATCTCAAAATCACCATCTTTGGCACGCTAACAGACACACATCATTAGCAGCAGTGTTTGAGGACAGTCAAGGCCGATTACAACGGGTACATTTTTTTATTATTATTATTATTATTTTTTATTATTATACAGAGAAAGACATCAAACACCCATCACACATATCACAATATCAGTTGTTTCTGTTCACATCTATGGTTCTGAATAATTGGATCAGATCAAAGAAGGTCACATGAAGAGGACATGGGCAACTTGGCAAGATGCTATCCCCTGCTATCTCCTAGGTGTAATCTGCTGATATTAATCACAAGCAAATCCAATAAATCCTTTTGTCGATTATGCATGAAATCTGATTGAATCAAAGACTCAAAATCTTCAATCCCTTTTTTATGAGATTATTTTTGGAGTAAAGTTCATTTGCTGAGGTAACACGAGCTACCAAGGTAGAAAGGAACACATCAGCAGCTTGCCTCATGGGGGATCCAGATCACGCTTTATTGCTTTGAACAACAGCAGCAGGGCATCATTCCAGAGCGCCTTCTGGTGGGCTGACACGGCCTTGGCCCGTGTCTGTGCGGTGTACACCATGGTAAGCAACGTTCGCTCAAAATCCTGCCTGCTCAGATGGCCTCTCTGCTGGGAGAGGAGAGAGGTGAGACGCCTGACCTCCGGGAGGCTCTTTGGCAGGATGTCTTCGCAAATCACCTCAAGCTTGTTAACCCTCCTCAGGGAAGCCAGCTCCGCGTCTGGTATCAGCATTCGTCTGTTCTCTCCTTCTACCTGCAGGCCGGCCAGCAGAATCTGAAACACAAGTTGTTGTGAAGGAAGAAGTCGATGTGCCGAATGTGAGAATTGTTTTTTAGAGGGTGGGTCTGGACAAGCTTACTTCAAAGAGTAGTTTGACGTCATCCACTGAGGTGTGGAATGTAGGGTTGACTAATGAATATGTCCCACGCTTCACTCGAGAGGCTGACGGGTAGAGGGCTGCAAGAGAGATGGGATGTATGCAAACGTTTTTTCTACTTCCCTGGAAAACACATGTTTGTTCAGTACTTGTGTGTGTTTGAATGCAGGCGGTTATCAAACCGGTAATGCATAAAACGTACAGAGGCAAAACTGAAGGAGCTTAAGGTGATTTGGCTTTAACCTCAGACGCCCCTATGAAAATCCATAAGCCCCTGACACTGATAACGGCTGTAGCACTCTGGGCTTCGAGTCTCCCACCCAGCGCTAACAGGCACAGGTGCAGCTAGTGGCAGACATCAGAGCGTCAGACCATGTGTGCAACAGGCTTTCATAAATGTATAGTTGTCAGGTCTGCTCCCAGTATGAAATCAGTTCCTCCTTGTTACTGGAAACAAAGGCAGACATATTTTCTTATTGAAAGCTCTAAAAAGCAACAGTTTTCCCCACAAGAGATGAGATGATCAATCAAGCATTTTTGCGAGGTCTCCCATGGTCTGTGTGGTATTTTAGCACAGCAAGGTCAATCCGGTAAATATCTGAAGTGTTTCCCGTTTCCTTATACAGTATGGTCTGGGAGCAATGATTAAATGTTTAATAAAAAAAAATGTTTATATAATGATTCATATTCACTGTATGAACTGATAAAACCTGCCCTGAATGAGTGTAGTCACCCTATCAGCTGCTTTCGTGTTCCATTAGATCCCCAGTAGCTGTCCGACTCCAAATATGTCCTAAATATTTTAAGGAGGTTAGAGAGTCAAGTCTAAACAAGGTTAGTTCAAGTAGCCTCATAATAATTCAGAGCATGAAGTAGACACAAACAAACCATCCATCGTCCGGGTGCAGCACGGATGTTTGTCCGAGGAATGTTTGAATCTCCGCAGAGCATAAAGGTCATGGCAGGATCACAGTGTGACTAAATCAACTTTCCTCACTGATATTTCTCAAAGTTCAACGTGTCTACCTTTAAAATGTGCTCTCTGAAACCACACATAAGAGTCCAAACCAAAAGGTTTGAAAGGTCCATTCCGGGTCCGCAAAGAACCCCAATCTCACAAGGTCTTTCAGCCTTCTTTGGTTAATGCATCATCCATGGCTACTGCAACAAGTTGTGAAAGCATGTCCAAGCAGAATACCACAGTAGTAAAGTTGTTATTGATCTTCTCCATGTCTTGCTGTCCCAGAAGACACAAATTGAATGAATCAATAAATCAGGGACTTCTTAGCACGTCACTGTGCAAAATGTACAACCTTAAGGTCAGTCAAGAACACCTTTGAGCCTTTAGCTTCTCCTTCTGAACTCTGTCGAACTCGCTCAATGTTACAGGGTTGAAGTTTGGCCATGATGGATAGGACTAAACCCTCTTATGGACCATGAAACATGTCAGACTCAGGTTGAATACCTGGTAAGTTAAAGTGTATGTACGTACTACAGCACGGTGAGACCACAGATGCACAGAGTACAGACCACAAAGCCCTGTATTGGCACCAAGTCAGCTTAAGCTCCACTGCAGTGTGTTTCTCTTCTGCATGCTGTAGGAATGTTTAAGTCCCAGATATTTGTGGTAAACAAATTGAAGGTGTCAGCTCTAGAATGACTCCTGATACTCGGTAAAAGGAATCGTCCTTCCACACATTACTGTGGATGGGAGTTACCACCAAACACATATCGGCTCCATTCAGCAAACATGCAGTTTGCAAAGTTCCATTTCCAGACCAACGCTAACAGAATACAGATTGGCAGCAGTGACCAACAATAGGCAGATGTGTTCACACAAGCTCCAAATCACAAGTAACTTAAGTTCCTAAGCACTACAAAACAATCACTGTTTGGTTAGATGTCTTTCCCCAGTGTCAGTACACTCTGGCAGGGAACTTTGTGATCTCTTGCTAAGTACTAACAATGAGCCAAGGGACCACTGAAAGCCGTTAATTACTAACATTGCTGAATGCTTCTCTTGGCAGGAATGATGTCTTGATGAGGGAAAATGTGCCAAAATGGCCACAACAGTCCCACAGGGTTTACTGTAAAGAGGGTCTAGCATTATTCGTATCACTTTTCCAGTTAAATAATTCACCGAACGTCCTACATTTGGACTTCGGACAGTAATGATGGAGTCTTGATTCAGCATTTGGAAAGAATCTGGAAAGAGCAGCATTTTGACTGATCCCTCGTGACAACCAGCGCTTTGTGTTTTGAAAGTTGTTGTTTATGTCATAGAACAATGTAATGAAAGAATTTGGATCCAAGTGTTTTTCCTGGATATTTAGCTGAAAATAAATAGGGGACGGTATTCGTCTGGTATTTTCTATCTGTTAAGATAAACACAGACATATACACACTAAATGGAAAGGTTTTGACTTAAATATCCACAAAAGTAACAACATAGATACATGACAGAACCCCTTGGCAGCGTTAATATCTAATGAGATATACTTTTTTAAGGCAAGCGTCTGAAATTCACCCATTATACACCAGAATGTTTAGTTTCTATCAACATTTGCTCGATTGACTTTCTGAAATCTTACATGAATCCTGTAACAGTTGATACAAATCCAAATAAAGCAGCCAGTGTCCCGGCAGTTCACTCACCTTTCCTTGCATGCTGAGAAGCAGCTACCACCGAAACGCTGTAGAGGAGAGTGAGGACCAGACCCCACCACTGTCCCATGTTGACCCTGGTCCCAACAGATCCACCGACACAACTGTTTACCATCTCTCTTTCTGCCTCTCTCTCTCTCTCTCTCTCTCTCTCTCTCTCTCTCTCTCTCTCTCTCTCTCTCTCTCTCTCTCTCTGCCCTCTTTCTCTCTGTCTCTCTGTATCTCTCTCTCTCCCTCTCTCTCTCTATCTCTCTCTCTCTCTTTCTCTCGGCCCTCTCTGTCCGTCCCTCTCTCTCTCTCTCTCTCTCTCTCTCTCTCTCTCTCTCTCTCTCTCTCTCTCTCTCTCTCTCTCTCTCTCTCTCTCTCTCTCTCTCTCTCACTCTCGGCCCTCTCTCTCGGCCTTCTCTCTCCCAGTCTGTATATCTAAGATAAGAATGGAATCACGTCTCAATCTAAGCCCCACGTTGTATCAGCCAGGCTGAGATGGGTACTGACAACCATGAGGACGATAGCGCACATGCACCATGTGACATTTCTGCTCATCTAGGTTGTCATCTGGAAGCCATCAGGAAGTAGGGAACGGCTGCTCCACGAGCTGGGGCATGTTGGGCTGGGCTTCCCTGCTACTGGCTGTCCTGGCTGAGCTGGGGCATGTTGGGCTGTTCATTTCACTCCAGCTGCATGCACCTGGTCCCATAACTTGGTGTCATCATCATTAACTGGACTAGCGTTGTTGCTGCCATACCCTAATGACAACCTCTTCATAATCACCATTCCCTTCAGAGGTTTGAAGGATTTTTGTCACATCTAAAAGGACAAGGTGTGAAGGAACAATTCTGTCAGATCGAAAAGGATTTGTAACGCATACCAAGCATCTCCTCTCCACAACCAGAAGCCTACTGCTAGCTTTAACTCACCAGCTCCACTCAGGCTATTCTTCAACAGAGCCCTTCAGCTTCTCCATTCTGCTGGCTAACGGCTCCTTCACCATATCCTGTCACATGTTGTCGCTCCAGCACACAGTGCCAAGAGCTACAGTATGGAGATTTGTGTTTCTGCTCAGGAATTCAGGCTTATGTTTTATTTGGACTTCGCAGCTCCAAAATAAATACATAAGAAAATAGTGGACCAAAATCTACTGCATGGTATTCTGAGCATGTGTAAAAAACTATTATTATAGTGTAGTTTGCCAAGAAAAGGTTCAGTTTAGAAAGTCGGACATACTTTCATCTATCTGATTGGAAATGGCAAATGACAGATAAGTCATGTTAAGTCATGAAATTGAGGAGTGGATATTATAATGATGAACAGTTCGATAGATTATTATGTGACTTAAAGTTGAGTAGTATATTTATTAATACACTATAATAACACTACACATTGATTTGGTCACATCATTAATTTACATATACATCTGATTTCTTCCTGGCCTAATTAATTTATGCTGATGCTATATTTATGCTGACTTTCATTGATGCTATTTCCTTTGGACCTAAAATATGTTTGTTTACCATATCCAGATTGGCACTTGGCAACGTGATGTTTCACAGAACACAGAATAAATTCAAATAGATGAAGAAGACTAAGGAGATTCCCCAGGGATGAGTTGCAACACTTATACATAATAATACATTATGGAGCTAAAACATAAGGCCAGAACAGATGGTGTTTGGAGCAGAAAATGCTTGGTCCTACAGGCATTGACAACCTGAGATTCCCCGCTCATATAGCCTGTCCATTTTTCCCCAGCTCTACCAGAGGGGCCAATGGTTGAAAGACATAATTTCTCTCTACCTCCTCTTGACATCGCCAACACCATGGGGAACTGAGAATCAAGACCGCTGTTGACCCTGAAGTATAATGAGTCGATGGAAACATTTTCTTCTGACACCTTTAGGGGGCAGTCTTAATACATCCATTTCCTTGAGGTGTTTAGACTTCCAAGAATCTACAGCACTGCCTTTGACAGACTCCCTCGGTACAGCTGCATGAGTTCTGAAAATGAATTCTGGTTTCATGGATTCATGGAAAATGTATATGCAATATGGGCTTGTCTGACAAGACACAAACAGTCCATGTACCTGCAGCCTGATCCACACTGTATGTGAGTGTTTGAGCTGTGGCTCAGTCAGACTGCAGCTCTTCTTATTACGGCTGCCTAAGAGGCGTAGCATCCAGTCTGTGCTCCAGCCGAACCCAGCCTCACTGCCTAATCACAACAACCCCCCCGTCTCATTTCTCATTACCACAGAAGAATTAGTCTTCAAGAAGAACAAAATAGCTCTGCCATTGCCTTGCAATTAATAGCACGCAGAGTTCTGTTTTTCAGTCATCAGTTCTTTTCATTAGACCTTTTGACCAATGATTTGATAAGAAAGAAAATAAATGTACCGGTATGCTGTTTGGTCTTTGATAATATACGGCTCCTTCACTACAGAGCCAATAGGTCTAATCTTAATTGGTGAGGTATTCCGACATTTAAAAACAACACTCAACAATACAATTATACCATTACTATCCATGTACAAAGAAACTTATCATGACAACGTTTTTTCTTTAAAACATGAACCCCATGTCTGTTGACGTCAGTATGAGACTGAGGTGAGTCACTGTGTGTGTGCTGCTTGATTTGCCCTGCTCTACGAAAGACTCACCTGTGTTGGACTACTCTGGCTGTCTATCTGTGGACTGCGTTTGCTGAGTAGCATGCGTCAGTCAAAGGTGCTGATGTGAGCGTGTGGGAAGAATATTATCATCCCTGACACATAGATCATGACCCACACAATCGAGTCCGGAATAGTCTGCAGCGGTTGTCAATTTTAGCCACGTGTACCTAATGACAATGTGTTGGTCGAGAGAGAGAAAGGGAGACGAAGAGGAAGGGAGGAAGAGAGAGACAATGAGAGGGAGAGGGAAAAAGAGGAGGAAGAAAGAGGGAGGGAGCGAGGGAGGGAGAGAGAGAGAGAGCGATGGATGGAGAGAGAGAGGAATCCTCACCATCCAATATTCTCTGGGCCTTGCTCCTCTCCAGAGAGCTGTCACCTCTGGAGGACACGCTGCGTCTGTCCAGGAGTGGTGGACTGGGGGCCTCAAGGCCAGCGGGGAGCCCCCTGGCTGCTAGCTGCTGGATAGGTGACAGCTGATCAACACTTTTCAATTTATTTTCCGATAGCATAGACGGCTTCCAATTCAAATGACAAGACAAGGAGGACAAAGCCGGACATCGAGGTGAAGATGGAACGTTCACGGGCCTGTCAAGGTCACCTGAAACCTCACACCTGGGATTCTTGTCAAAGTAACTTTAACAAACAATCTGTTGGAGCTTTTTGTTGGTCAGCACATGGGCTGTCTGGTCCCATGTAAGAGCCATTACTTTGAGCCATGGCAGGGAGCACAAACGGACATGGTGAGATCAGAGGGGAGAGAGAAGTGGTTTGAGGCGAGCCCATCTGACCAGACACCATGAGTTCCACTTTGGGGTGCTGGGACAGGTGTCGCATACACACACATACACACAAACACACACATACAACCACTTTCTCTCTTACTCTCACCACACACCATGACAAGTGTTGTTTTCTGGTCCAAACATAAATTGCCTGTACATCAAAGACTGGGGGCTCAGGCCACAGGTGGCTAATGGCAGGATGCACTACAGTCTCCTGCGGTAGATACAACATGGAAATAGGCATGAAAGCATGAACTGTCAGCCATGAGCAATAGAGAAAATACAACCTGCCTCTGAATGTATTTCACGAGACAGAGACAAGGATTGAGGCAGAAAAAAGAGAAAATTAGCAAACCATTTAGGTTCAGAAGGGTAAACTGCAGGTAGCAGGACTATACTTTACATACAATAAACCAATCTGTATACACCCTAGAGAATCATTTAGTGAGTGAAGAATGGATGTGTCTTATAGCACATGACCATGTTCTTTCTGTCAAGACAAATCAAAAACAAAACTGTCTAAGTTCCGTTTATATATGGGATGTCCATACCAGACCTTTGATTGTTATGTCAAAAGAAAAAAAGGAACAGAGATGCAAGCCAAAGTCCTTCCATCTGAGATTGAGAGAAGTGTTCTTATGTTGCACTCTGACAATACAAGTCTCTCTCTGTTCAACTTCCCATTTCAAAATAGACATGTATCTGAGGGATGGGGGTGTGGGGGTGGAGGAGGGGGTGTGGGGGTCAGGGGATGAATTTTACATCTTTGTTTCCATGCTTTTGAACACAGCTGTGAATGACTCAAAGCTCAATAGTGACAAATCTCCACCTTGTTAAAACCTCCCTCTTCTTTTCCCTCAATCCCCTCAGAGCTGTCCACCTTGAGTGAAAGACCTCGTTAGAGCTGGCCTGTCGTCTGCAGTCTACTATAACAAATAGTCAGATCAGACACGGCGAAGCCTTTCTGCAGGACAAACCCACAGATGTGCACATGTGTAGGTTCACAAATAGACACACACACACACACACGTACACAAACACACACACAAAGGGACTTATGTAGCAATAAAGTAGGGGATAGAAAGGAATGATAACTCTGTGATCTCTGTACCACCATTTGTATGGAGATGGGAAAGGCTACTTCTATCTTTCCTAACTCTTCTTTTTAATCACTCTTTCTCTCTCTATCCCCTGTCTGGGCATGCTGTTTACCATCCATCCCCCCTGCTGTGTCTCATTCATTCCATTCATTAGCGATCTCATCACTGAGCGCCATCTAAAAACCTCTCCCATTACAGCCCCTCCTCTGTTAGCAGACGGAACAGACACTCACCCCCAGAACGTGCTGCAGAACTGGGCCAGCTAACAGCCAACCCCGGGCCCCTCCCCCCCCCCTCCACAGCACCCGTACAAAACGTACATGCTGTACTCTGAATGGGACAGCGGGATGGGATAACCAAAGTGGTTTCTCTCGCTTCAGCCTCACCCGTTCATGTCTAGGTGTTGTATAATGTATAATCTATACATTTGAATTCGGATCCGCAATTCCACTTCATTGAATCCTAGGAAAACCTCATTACTTGAGACAGACTGCTTCCAGGGTAAGTCTTTCCACTGTTATTTACATTGGGTTATTGGGATAAGTGTGAGCACCTCAAGTTGGAGAGGGGAGAGCGACAGCTAGAAAGAAGCGTTCAGATATCCCTCAGTTCTCTCTGTCTCTGCTCTGCTCTCAGACACTGTCCTGTCTGGTGCTGTCACACAGTGTCCGGTCACAGACTGAGGGCACCCTCATTACAGAAACAAAACCCTGTCGAAAGATGCCCTACTTGATTCAACCCCGGCTTCGCATTAGTAATCTATGTGTGTGTTTGTGGTTGCCTGAATGATTATGATGTGCGGGTATTGGTCTGCAGAGCATGCGGCACGTATATCACACACTGACAGATGGAATAAGGCCAACGGTGGTGTGTGTAGATTTTTTCTCCTCTCATTCTTTCGGTGACCAATTCCTTCCGGACAACAGTGAGCAGGGCAGGGATGGATCACCCCTCACGGTAAGCAAACAAATCCCTATGGTCTCACACAAACACACACACACACACACACACACACACACACACACACACACACACACTGATGTGTACACATGCTTTCCGAGAATTTGAAGAGACTTGCACTGTACACCAGAGGTATAATATGTTGCAGCAACAGTTTTGTTAAAAAGATTGAAAGCAGTGATAGTTTTTGATAGAAACTGTTTATCTTAAAGTAAAATCTTTTTTTCTTAATTTTTCTGTAACAATCCACACATAGAAAGGGATGTTATTCATATATATATGCTACATAGATATATCCATGGATTTCAAAGTTGGACATTCTCCAGCTCAACTGACTCCATCCACTATTTCAATACATCTGGTATTACACATTTGACACAAGTGACAAAGCTAATCCAGTTAGCCCTTCTGAGGAGATGTTTTAGTATTAGTAAAGTGATGGTCTCAGTACTTTTCCAGAATTCTGGAGACTTTGATGTGAATGTGTATCCTACAACTATCCCAAAGACAATACCCACCATCTTTCAGTCTGCATCATAGATCACATCGACTTCAAACCCAAGTCATGAACTGTCACTGCATCACCCCTGTCCTAAAAAGTCTTACTCAGTATTTTTCTCCCAAAGTCAGAAGTATACCGCAGTGTAAGATACAGAACCCACAAACAAAAGATTAAGTTGCACCAATAAACCAAAAATCAAACAATGTCTATTATATTCTGTACTTGTTTTATACAGTAGAATAAGGGAAATCTGGAATTAAATGAGGTGTCATAATCGTTGTGTCTTTGGAAATAAACAAATCAAAAGCTTTCATTTTTTCCTTTTCCTTTTTTGTCTACAGTACACTCGTAGAGAACAATCTATTTTCTCCCCTTTCCTTTCAGAAAAGTACGGCAATTATGTTCTTTGAACGCTCAATTGCTTCCAACGTTATATTGTTTTGCACTTTCCACAAAAATGTCACCCCCTAATCAAGATGAATCGACCATGGAGAGAGAGAGCGCGTCATGAGCCTGGCATTGTGAGGGTGCTCCTCTGCTGCATCTGACAGCTTAATTGCCAATCCGAAGCCCCTGCACAATTAAAAGCATGCGACTGCTGACAGTAGGGCAGGATGGGCGAGGATACTAGACAGAGCCACACAGCAACCCAACAAAGGCATCCTTTACAGGGGCTCTTCTAGTGTTCTACCCAGCAGCACTGACAGGACTACAGGGGAAGCTAGTATTGGTATGACATGGATGAGAGTGTGTGCGTGTGTGCCAAAGTGGTATATTTATCATGTGCACAGTACATAGGTAATTTACATTTACATTTAGTCATTTAGCAGACGCTCTTATCCAGAGCGACTTACAGTAAGTACACGGACATTCCCCCGAGGCAAGTAGGGTGAAGTGCCTTGCCCAAGGACACAACGTCAGTTGGCATGATCGGGAATCGAACTGGCAACCTTCGGATTACTAGCCTGATTCCCTCACTGCTCAGCCACCTGACTCCCTAATTCCATTGCCTAATTGTAGGCAATGGAATTCTTATGACATGGCAAACAGCTAAACAGAGGCATACAAAGGAAAGGAGAGGAATTATTTGTTGAAAACACTAAAAGAAAAAAACAAAACTAAAAAATGGCAGCAATAATAAACACTAGAAGCCAAACAAATAACACTAGCAACAAAAACAGCTTTACATGTGTCTGGCTGGCTCTCTGAGGACCACTTTTCTATCCAACATTACTTCAGCTCTAGATATTTACATAGTTCAAAAAGGTTAGGAGGACACACACATGCGCACACACACTGTTTCTTTGCTCTTGCTCTCAGACACACTCAGTACAGCAATGAATGGAAAAGCATTACAGTATGCTCTGTCCAACTGAGACAAACTGTTCATACTCTACTGAACATCGACCTGGAGTATCTGCCCAATCAAATGTGTAACCCCTTTCTTGAGCGTTGGCTTTCTAATAAAGAAAAATCTCAAAATCATGGCAGACAGACTCATTAAACAAATACAATTACAATCTCAAGAGGTAGTTCCGAACAAATAAATGACCTCTCTATTAGACACAATCTTTCATTCTTAATAGTTCGAAACACAGTGTCTCTAAAGTATTCCCTAACTTTTCTGCTTTGTGCCAGGGTGCCATTCTCTCAAAGATAAATCCTTCAGCCCTTCAGACACGAGCTGCAATCTTCAATTGCTCCTGACTAATAGCCTGGAAATACAGGATGAAGTTATCACCTCGCGGATCTACCCTATTACACTCAAACACACCACAGCACCCCACGCATACACATAAGCCAGCATATGGAAGCCCATGTACACATACACATGTAGACGTTTGGATGCACACATACACACATGCTTCCTGTGCTTCAGTAACAGGAACCAAATGTGTGCCGTGTCTCCAAGGTAACAGTCGTTTGTGTGGGTGCAGACTCTGGCTTGTTGCACTATGTCGAGCCCTAACTGTCATGTCCCCCAACCATATTAAATCTGCAGTATTTTCTGCCTAACAAGATAGGCTGGGAAGGTCGTTGAAGCCTTGTGGGCTGCCTCATAGATCCACAGACTCAAACAAGGCCTTTCTAGAGGCTGGTTATTCACAAACAAACAAGTGAAAGGGACCCAAGTCCCCTTTCATTTTGTTGTTTTAATGAGTTTGGATATCCCCAAACATAAAGATGAATGATAAATAGGAAAGCAGTGAAGCATTCACATTTAAATGAACAGTAGATCTATACGACATAGAGGGAAAATTCACAGCATGCACATTAAATATTTCTTTGTTGGATTGTTACCTTGCTGTTGTCAATAAAGTGTAAATCCTTGACTCTGGGCTGACTTGAGCAATGTTTGTGACATATTGCACCAAATCTAAAATCATATATCACAAGTTACCATACTGTAGTAACTATGTTTTGCTACAGAGGACAGAAGTCCATATACTCAATGCTGTGGTTTTATTTGTAGATAAATTCCCTGTTGTGTTTGCAATGGTGCTTGTAGTAAATTAACAATCTATTATTTGTCTGGAGCTCACCCAAAACCTTTACAAACACAATCTCCATTTAGAGCTAGGACGAGCAGCTGCTTGAGGTCCATTGATATGTGGTCCATTTAAAAGATCGAAAAGCTAATCAACGTAGAGCTCTGTGTACAACATTGAGCACAATGCACCTCTAAATAATTTGGAATGGTCAAATTCTCTGTCAACAACAATCTGTCACATTGTGTTTAATTCAAGTGGGTAATAGTGGGCAACTCCCAGGGTAACAATGGCAATAACAAATCTCTCAAAGTATTATCTTGAAATATCTTGAATCTTGTTATTCAGGATATGAATTTTCTAAGTAAAACAATGTTCACATACATACATACTGTTCTATGACAGTGGAGCGCAGGGGCGGCTGTGGCTCAGGGGGTAGAGAGGGTTGTCTGTAAATCGCAAGGTTGGCGGTTTGATCCCCGACTCCTCCTAGGTCATGTGCCGAAGTATCCTTGAGCAAGACTCTGAACCCCAAGTTGCTCCCGATGGGCAGGCCGGCGCCTTGCATGGTAGCTCGCTGCTGTCGGTATGTGTGAGTGAGAGTATGAATGGGTGAATGAGAGGCAAAGATTGTAAAGCGCTTTGAGTGCCGCTAAGGTAGAAAAGCGCTATATAAATGCAGTCCATAACACAGTAAGAAAGTAGATCTATTTTCTTGACATCTAGGATGTCTCTCTCTCCTTCTCTCTCTCTCTCTCTCTCTCTCTCTCTCTCTCTCTCTCTCTCTCTCTCTCTCTCTCTCTCTCTCTCTCTCTCTCTCTCTCTCTCTCTCCTTATCTCTCTCTCCATATCTCTCTCTCTCCTTATCTCTCTCTCTGTCCCATTCACCTCATCTCCCATTACTAAATCCAATTCAGCTGCCTGCCCTCCCACCCTTGCTTTACAATCCCACTGGGACCCTGGCCTTTAGGACGCATTCATGCAGTGGCCTTTAACTGACGATTAGCTTCCCAGTGAAATTATAATCAACGCACAGGTCAGCTCCGGCAAACCACCATCTCTGCCTCGGTCCTCAGGGCTTCAGGGCTCAAATGTGCCCATTAACCCTTGTGTTCTCTTCGGGTCGTTCTGACCCATCAGTCATTGTGACCCACCCTCGTATTGCGACAACTTTACCGCATACAAAAACAAAGTGAAGCATTTTATTTTAACCGTCGGGCTGTCTCAGACCCCCCACATTGTGAAGGTTAAAAGAAAACTATTTGTATTTGTTTTTGTATTGGGTAAAATTGGGTAAACACAATGGTGGTTCGTTATGAACCTTTGGGTCATGTGACCCGAAGGCAGCACAAGGGTTAAAGAGGGCTTACAGGGCCCGTCTGTGCCTTCCCAAGGTACCCACCTCCTCAACACATGTCTGTGTTGTAGTGTCAACAGATGGTATGCAAGGGGAAGTCTGAGATGAATGGAGGGAAATATACCTTAATGTAGCGAGGTCACTGTTGAACTATAAACTCAAAGCATCTCAAGAACACCGTACCAAATGGCATGTATACATCTTATCATTCTATTATTTATGAGACGTGAGGGGATGTAAAAGTAGAGCACTCCTGTCTGCACACAAATCATTTATTAGACCCACAGTATCTTCATGCTGATGAAGAAGTGAGATGAACTGAGTGCATTTTGTTTTTGTTTTTGTACTGACGTTGAACCAAAGACGAGAGCTCCTTAGAAAAATACAAGAAGAAATAACCAATGAACACAGGGTCCTGCATAATGACATATTGATTGAGAGATTCAAATGTGTGGCCCTCTCTCTAGCTCTGAAATGGAAAGATATGGGTGTGGGAGAAAAACGGGTAGAGGGTTTTTAGACATAAGACATCTAATACCTTTCCAACGGTCTACATTCGCCCACTATTTGTAGAGACATTTCGGAAGCCCTCTCTCCATATCTATTTTCATCTACTTCTATCACTATTTCCTTTGTTGCTTTTTCTTTCCTATATTACCCTCAGAATGGTAAAAGAGTGGGTTGTATGTCCTGGAGGACTATCTGGCTTGTGAAGCAGCAATAAGGATTTTTATCTTCTCCGCCCACACGTGAATTCAAAGTTATACATTGTCATCCTCTTCCTCTAGACGTCTCACTATCGCCAGCCATAAAAAAAGTATAGGAAATGTGTTTGTGTTTGATCCCTTGAGACAGAACTGGGAGAGAGATAAGGGATTTAAATGGCCTGATTCTGGATGAAATAGACATAAGCACTGTTATCTACTGGGAAGTACATGTGATCTCACATCCTGAATATTGGTCATTAGAATAGGCAAGGCTAACCAAAATGCTGTAAACTTGACTCCACATGGCTACAAGTTAGGGAGTCAGGTGGCTGAGCGGTTAGGGAATCGGGCTAGTAATCTGAAGGTTGCCAGTTCGATTCCCGGCTGTGCAAAATGACGTTGTGTCCTTGGGCAAGGCACTTCACCCTACTTGCCTCGGGGGAATGTCCCTGTACTTACTGTAAGTCGCTCTGGATAAGAGTGTCTGCTAAATGTAAATGTAAGTTACTACCAATGCCCATACATAAAGAGGATCTGGATGGAAATAGTATTTTCAAAATCCTTCTTTTATAATATTCCCTGTTTATTTGATGGACAGAGACAAGTTGTTCAGAATTATTTTCAATTGTGTGACGACCGCTCAAAGCTTTCTTCAGTATACAGAGTACAAACGATGGCTGAGGACCTTGAGGAGTTTGTGTGGAGTTTTATAAAAAACTAAATCAACTTCAGGGGTGGTAATTATGGAGAGAGAGAGAGAGAGAGAGAGAGAGAGAGAGAGAGAGAGAGAGAGAGAGAGAGAGAGAGAGAGAGAGAGAGAGAGAGAGAGAGAGAGAGAGAGAGAGAGAGAGAGAGAGAGAGAGAGAGAGAGAGAGAGAGAGAGAGAGAGATGCTGCCTCAGTCCTTATGCTCAGGAGGGTCTCGGTGACGCTCTGCACCAACACAGAGACCAGAAACGGATGCCTCAACCAGGAGGCTAACCCAAAACAAAAACCAAACAGCTGCAAGTAGGCGTGGAGAGAAATACACACCTAGAGAAATAACTTATACAAGTTATTTTCCTTTGAGAGCAAAGGTGAACCTCAAAGGTCAATCATCATCAATGAAGCCATCCTCTTGAGACCCATACACCAATTCATTTTATACTACAGTATAAAGTATAGTATTTTATGGTATAGTATAGTAACATTATTGTCTTGTGATTATAGTCATTATCGTGAACATTGGTTTTGGGCTCGTATCTTTGCAACTTTATTGCCCTTTGTATTAATTGTATTTGTGCATTTGAGAGGACATCTACGGCTTATAATATCACGAATGTAAACCCCTTCAGGAATAGCCACACAATTCTAACTGGTACCAGTTTTAACAAATAAGAAACATATTTTGTGACATTCATTTTCTTTACATATGTTTATATTATGTTAAACTGAAACATTTTAAAACCTTTTTCTTCCCTGCTTCTCAGCAGGCTATATATACATATGGAGAAGATAGTATGGATTAGATCAAACTTTATTTATCCCTTAATGGAAATACAGATGTCTCAGCCACCCCAAATGAACAAATCAGGAAGATGGGGAATGATGTTCAGAAACATTCAACAGTTGAACTACCTCCTCTACAAAATGTCAATATTGGACCCCCACAGAATATCATACTTTCATCAGCTTCCCCCACACCTAACCTAACTACTTAAAAAGCGCTCAGAGGAAGGGTCTTTTTGGAAGTCGGGGACCTCATGTCAACTTGCATCCAGAGCATCCAATCAAAGATGCCAGTGACTTTCATCAGAGGCGATGTTCGCAGGGCTCTCTGTCTCATTCTCTCCATCTCAATGCTAATGGCCTGTTCTGATGTGCAGGGTAATGCTCTTCAGTGGGAGATGAATAGGTGCCCCCTTTTTAAGGTGTCCCTTCTCGACAGACAAATTATGTTGCAATCTAATGTTAGTTATAAAGCTGAAATGTGTGTGCCTGTGCATTTGGACTGGGGCCCTGGAATAATTGGAGGCAGAATTCACAGTTCTTGCCTTGTCAGAACTGAATGGAATTCATTCCAAATATATAGACATTCTTGAAATGAGGCACTGTTACAAAGTCACTGGAGAGACTTGGAATAAGAACCAAGTTAAAGACATTGTAATGACCAGACAGGGGACAATAACACCAAAAAATCATAAAAGAAAATGTCAGAAGACTACAGAGAAGATATTCCAATATGCTTCTCATAGGTGGCCAAAAATGAAGTGAAATACAACGGTCTCAGTGGGTATCATCCCTGGTGTTCAAGACTAACACATAACATCATCATCTTAGCTTCTTCAGACACCAATGTCTAGCAGATGTGTAGCAGACTGGTTACCGAACGCCCCTTATAGTCACCCACATTCTCTATCCACCAAATAGTTGAGTTTGATAGATACAGAATGTCTGCTCATAAACCAATCCACTGAGAGAAAATGAAATTGGAAGACACGGCTGAAAACACAAATGATATGCAGAACGTATGTTCAGGAAAACAGAAGAAAGGTTAATTGAGTGTACGTAATCTATTCTCTTCAAAGATTAAAATTAAATTAGACTCAAATTTTTTGATGGGTGATTCAATTCCCAATTGGAGAACAAAGGAGACAATTAACATGTGATGTAGAAAGTATTGACTGTGGAAAGGTATTTGCACTTTCTGTCACTGTGCACTAAGAGCACTGGAGCGAGTAACTGCTTCACTGACTTCAGAATTACGTCTTCATTCCAGCCCCCTAACCTCAGTTCTCAAATCACTTCCATGGTAATCACAGGCCAGTGGCTGGTCCTAATGCAAGTCTTGTCTCAAATAAATAGAACAGATGTAAACAGGCATACTGTAGGCCTAATTGTTCCCCCAGAAAAGCTAACTACTGGTAGCTTAAACAAGCTTTTTTACTGCCAGTAGTCATTAGCATCAGCTAGCTCCAATGCTGACAGAGTGAAGGAATGGTTCGGACTCACACACCATTTGATATGGCCACATAATTGGCTCCAATGTGGCTGGTGTCCCCAGGGTGTGGACATTGATAAAGCTTCAGGTCTGAGAAGCAGAGATGGGGAGAAGGCATGAAGGCACATCTTAGAAGTTTGAAGTTTCTTCTAAACCTTTCCCCCTCTTACTCTGCCTTTTTTCATCTGGAAAACGTAGGGTAGGTGAAGGAAGTATCAAGTATGTAACCTCCCTAAGCATGTTCCTGGGCCTTTTCAGTCCTTTCTTAGCCATGCAGAAAGAACAATCAAACTGTTAAGAGGTCTCCAAGTTTGCTGACAGATCGTGTCCGTTTTCCCGTGTGACTGAACCATCGCACAACAGTTCTGGACACACATCAGCTTATTTATCTTTGATGGAAAAACAAGTTTCAAACACAAACAAGGGAAGTACAGTATCTCAAATTGCAGTCTATACCAATAAACACAATGCCTTCTAGAGATATTACACTATCTCACATTCAAGGCCATTGTAATAGGATGAGTTTGACACCTATGTACAGTTCATGACTCACACCGTTAGAATCGACATAATTTATCAACAAAATATATAAACATGGTCCTTCAGAAACCCTATGACAATTTAATGGCGTGATCGATACACTGAAATACGGCCCCTCTCAGCCCATTTAGGGTTCATCACAGTTTCCTCTAGTCTGCATAACATGCATGGACAACCACATAATCAATGAGCCGCATCAAGCTGTCCCCCTCTGCCACCCACAGGCTGATATGTTTGCAAGTTATATAAAAAGAGACAGAGAGAAACAGATGAAGAGAGAACAGGATAGTGTGAGAGAGGGAGAGACAGATTGAGAACAAGAAAGTTCTGAAAGTCCGGATGTTGGCCTTAACTGACTCCTTCTCTTGGACTTGAAACTAGCCCTAAACCTTAAACTTATCCGGCCTCTCAAGGATATCAAACATGCTTACTCACCGCCGTTTTTAATGAGACTCTTTATTCAGGCACCCTTTAGCCCACAAGGGTCCTTGACGAGGGCTCAGAATCATTTTTGTTTGGCAGTGCCAAGTTCTGCAGAAAGCTCTTTTCCACAATCTCTGCTGGGTCTGGCCTATTCAGACAGAGACAAGCAACATTAAAAAGCCCCATTAAGACCAATATGGTGTCCATACCTATTCACTGGAACACACAGGGTAAAGAACCAGTTGAAAGAAGAGGACAGACTGTGAGGAAGCTGCATGTTTCTCTCAGCTGCACTTCTCTTTCTCCCCGGGAGTGTGCGGGACCTTGATACAGCGCTGAAAGGCAGGTAGACGGATGGTTGCTGTGACCTGTCCTACAGCTGAAGAAGCAGACATTACTCAGAGTCAAAGACAATGGGAAGGGAGACATCAGCACTGTCATAATGGAGTCAAACCTGCCCTGAATGCTACCTATTCTGTGATGACGTCTATCGGTCAATACTTCTATCATGCTGGTGGGGACGAGTGGGGGCCTAGAGAAAGTAAATGAATCAATGGGAAAGACAAAGAAGATCTTTCAAGATTTTATACCTCAGTGTCAGATTGAGAATAGATGAAGGATTTTATTATTGTTCAGTCGACTAAAGGTTCTATCCTTTAAGCCTTTTTCAAGGGAGTGATCCATAAACCTAAATGAGATTGGAAAAATGACAAATGTGTACGTAAAAAAAAAAGAAAATTGTTACTGAAGACATGCAGAAACTGTAATTTGAATAGATTAAAAGTCACCAGAGGCACTGCTTTTAAAGTATTTGAGTCAATGGCATGTCATTTTTCAAACGTTCAAAACTGTGCCCATGCATTTTATTCACCCTGATGAGCTGAAATGTGTTGACCGAAAATACATATTTTTAATGGATTAGAGTGCCTCAGAATAACATTTTCTCCATTAGAAGACCCTCATTTCCAAAGTGCACCGCTGATACCTAACATTAGAAACCAAACAGCGTTCCAACTTCCCATTAAAATTATATTGTCTAAAGTGAAAAAGCAATAAAGCAAGTCCTTCCCAAAGTGTAAAAACGTTTCAAGCTATCAATCAGGCACTGACCCCACATTGATGAAATAGTGCAGTATTCATAGGGACTAAAACCTCCATCAAAAAGTACTACAAAACAAAAAAAGAAGAAAAATTGAATGAACGGAAGCCCAGTTTTTAAATTATTAATCCACACACTTAGCTCTGCTGTAAAACGTAAGAATCGATCTTGTAAATTCTGGATGTGGTCGAGAGTTGCTTGGGGTTGGATGGTTTCACGGTAGGGGACCTATGCTGGATGAGGAGACAACAAAGCTGGTTGTGGATTCTGTCCAGGAACCACGGAGGTGTAGGGCACCAGAGACTACCTTGCTGGGCACTCAAGGCTGTTTACCAGTGCTGGACCTGCCTTCAGCAGGGCTGAGAGACACTGCTGAGGCTAAGAGCTCCTGTGTCTACCTGGCCTTAGTGGGGCCACAATGGGGCCACAATATCAAGGCTAACTTAGAGAGGCTGTAGCTGAAAGTTGGTGCCATGAAAATGAAAAAATGGTGAAACAAGCTGAGAAAACAGTTCACAAACAACTAAAATACATAATTTTTCTGTCTTTCTATGTCAGTAACACTTTTGTGAGCCCTCTTGTGTTGTCATGAACCACTGTGAGGGATATGGTTGTTTTTTAAATCCTACATTTTTGCTGTCAGGGGAAGTTTAGATAAACCGGGGAAAAGTTGTCAGGGGAAGTTTCCCAAAGTCACTGACATGGAACGCCAGGAGTTAACACTGGGGCTTCAACAAATTACCCAGCCTGCCCCTGTGCTCAGCTGTACATGCGTCTATGGCTGCCAGCCATACAGCTCAGCTCCGAGACCACTGAGCCCGTCATAACAGCCATTATAAATCCCCTTTTATTCCCAATTAAAATGTTCCTAATAGCATTCAAGCTGCATCGATTTCTCTACAAATGATTATCCAGCTGAGAACATTTGCGCCGAGGCACCTCTAGGGTCCTGGTTGTGGGCTCAGCTCCCATTAGCTGGCAGTACAAACAAAGCAGAATTGATAAGTAAACAGTGTAAGATATTTATGTCTGTGCACCAGTCACCCCTCTCTAAGACCACAGCTCACCACCGAAGGTGAAAACTGAATTATTCTTCACTGACAGAAAACTCTTGTATCTATCTTTTACAAGCAATTAACAGAGTTTATGCGGATAATGAACAAAATGAGTTGTAAACTTTCATAAACGATCAATAAAGCATTTATAGACAACAATGACTTAAATAATGAAATAATTTCTAATTGCTATCTAATTATATAACATTGGTGTAATGACACACAAAGTATAGTTATCCCAAAGTATTACAAGAAACTCAGTTCCAGTCTAGTTCCTCAGCCATCCTGATGCTCCTCTTCAGCGGAGCTGAGTTACACCCCCCCCCCCCCCCCCCCCATCGTCTCTGAGTATGTCCAGGGAGGCTCTCTGTGGAAGCTGGACTGGATCTTAATTAAAGTCTGGCACTGGACATTCTCAGCGCTTATGAGATTATCCTTGATATGGAGGCATCCACCACTACAACACTGATCTTCTCTTCCACCTTGGGTTCTTTATAATTCAAACTTTAAAAAAAGTCTGTGTCAAGTATGTCAAATACATGTACACACACATACACACAGGTACACACACACCCACACACACAAAGGGTACAATCTAAAATAAACAAAAGGAACGATTAAACAATTTGTTGCTTTTCAATATGAACAGTTTATAGAGATAGAGTGACAGAGTGGATATCATAGGCAGTAAGACAAATAATAATTAGGTTGATGACTTGGATTTGCTGCTTCATAAGCCTTCATTTAGAACTGGGAGATCGCAAGGTTTTCTCTGTATGGAATCTCTGTAGCGACTATTAAGGGGGGGAAACACACAGAGGGAAATAGGGTAGTGTGTGTGTGTGTGTGCATGTGTGCGCTAATTACTGCAGCTGGCAATTATGTCTGTAATACAGGACACTCAGCAATCAATCTGCTGCTATTCCCCACCCTGTCTGAGCTGTGGTCATGCATTTGAGGAAATTACTCTCATAATCACAAACATTGTTCTGAAAATGAGTCTTTCACCAAGATGATATATCTGATTAGACTCTATTCCATGTTCCAGTTGCATAATCTTGCCATGCAGCACACTTCACAAAATTGAAAATCCCAAAGGAAGTTGCAGTTATCCCTCTGAAACAGCAGGGGGAAGTAGAGTTCAAGGCAACATGCAAGACACAGACTGCTCCTCATCCTCATCAGTGTCACTAAGGAACTAATTAGGGGCTCTTATTTAATTTCTCATGCTAGATATACCTGAACACCAATGCTAGTTTGAACACTGGTATTTTCTCTCTGACTGGACACTAGTCATCCGACAACCCCTTGTTGAAGCATGATGTCCTGTAGTAGCAGCAGCTATGATCACAAAGCATAGAACTGGGGAGTGTGACAAAGTTCAGCTCATTGGTTAACACACAGGTATAAGCAGAGGCTTTCTATTCTAAACAAACAGACTTGAAAGCCGTCTGGTAGCACGTACCTGCAGAGAAAATGCAATTTAGCAACTAAATGAAAACGTGGAGACAAATTCCTTTCATGTTTATCATATGTCGAAATCATAGGTTTTCTTCCAACAACATCAATACTATTTGCTGGCTTGGCAAAGACAAAGGGAAAATGAGGTGCTTTATATGCTGAGAGTGTCCCTGCCAATCATCGGTTGCTGTCCATTTTTCAAAACCTGGCTGTAGTACATTTTTAATCGCAAAGGCACCAATCAGAGAAAGAGAGAGGGAGTAAGAAAGGAAGAGAGGAAGAAAGAGAAGGGAAAACAGAAAACCAGACTGTTTGAGTTTATCTTAATGCTTCACAGCTGTGGAATGTTTATTTGCTATAATTTATTTGTCTTTATTCTACTCGAAGACAGGATACAGACATCAGACATGGAGAGGAGAGTGAGAGTTTGTCTGCCTAACAAGCCTTACCATCCTGGCAAAGACGCTTCACAGCCAGGCCGCATTAAAAAGACTACAGTCCTACACCATTGAAACTCACCTCATTTACCATCTCCAAACAGAAAGGACCAGTTACTGTATAATTCACTCACATTCACATACAGTTTTGTGAGTCTTTATAATGACATCATTGTGCAGAGCATTATAGGCCAGATGACTGGTAAACCAACAAGCAACTGATTGTCAGGCTCCAGAACAGAAGCTCATTCTACAATTGAGTCTGGGTGCCAATGTCAGGCAGTGGGTGCTAACTTAGTGCAGGGTTGGTGGTTGGTGAACCAATCATTACAAACGCATTTTAAAGTAAATGGTTTTGTGTGAGAATCTATCTTTCCAGTGAGGTCGTAGTAGCTTGTAAGTGCTGTGTAATGCAGATTGAGATTATCCCACCCAGTCAGATTTCCTAATCTCTTACAGAGACAGATAATAAAAAATAATTTAAAAAATCAAGGGAGAGTGACATCCGACAATTAACCCTCGTGCTGCCTTCGGGTCACATGACCCAAAGGTTCATAACGAACCATTGTTGTGTTTACCCAATTTTACCCAATACAAAAACAAATACAAATAATTTTCTTTTAACCATTCCAATGTGGGGGGTCTGAGACAGCCCGACAGTTAAAAGAAAATGCTTCACTTTGTTTTTTTATGAGGTAAATTTGTCGCAATACGACGGTGGGTCACAATGACTGATGGGTCAGAATGACCCGAAGATAACACGAGGGTTAAGAAGTAAACCAAAACACTAAACACACATAGCTTGATTGTTGGATCGGATCGTAAGCAGGTGTAGCTCTGAATAAGACATCAGTTCTGTTGATCCAGATTACAACAGGCGTTACATTTCTATTGAGAACACAGGGTGGATCAAACACTAAGATGTCAAGGTTGTTGAAAATCGATACCTTTTGTTCTACCCCTCCGTACAAAACAGCTGTCTTATCGAGGCTTGCCACTGTCGATTAAAAAAAAAGCCTTTTCTGAAAACTCTGCTATTTGTCATGATGCACTGACAGCTGTCGGCTCTGAAACACAGCTGCCTACTGGCCTGGTGCAGTCCTAAAGGCAGCACCTGAACGGCAGTGGGGGCAGCTGCAATTTTCAAAATCATTTATTGTTTAGTTATTTTCTGAGGCAGTATCTTTCTAGCTGAAAAATTGTCTTCATAATTCAGTCACAAGGTGACTACTAGTGATATTTTGTTAAAACAATGGTGTGTAAATTTTTCATGATCGGTTTCTGTTGAATGTTTTGTCATTTGATGTGGGTTGAGGGTAGAATTCTTGTTTTGCTACATATTCACATAACTACATTACTGTGAACGATTTAGGCTGCAGTAAACTGAATTGATCCACACCCACCACTAGCATCAGACACATACCAATTCTTGTAAATATGAAGGTAGTGTTTGTCATTGTAGGAAGGAGCGGACACTAGCATTGTTCCCGAGGCCATTCTATGAAGCAATACACTACAGCAGTGAGCTGGAGCTTTTTTTTTTTTTTAAACCTAATAACGTTCATCACTCCGAGCACCAGACAGCATAATGAGGAATCAATGACTGCTGCTTGTTATTCATTCTAGACACCAAACACTGAGCTGTAGGCTCCGACACAGCTGGGAAGGACTGGGGAGTTTAAAGACGACAAGTAATAATGCATCATTAATATGGAGGTCGCCTTAGAAAGATGCAGGTATGGATCTGCAGGTACAGTCACACAGCCTGGTATGTGTGACGTGGGAATTTATAAAGCACAGGCACAGTTGACTTTGATTTTTGGGTATTGAAAGGAAATCACACACTCATCCTCCACGGTTCTGTGAAACACACACATCTTTCAAATGTAATCAGACAGAACACAACACTTCATTTTAATTTTTTTAAAATTTATTTCAGTTTTTGCAGACTTTTCATCACAACGATGTCAGAGAGAAGAAATTGCTATTAGTTTTTTTTTCTTTGCGTTGTCATTAATCTGAAAGCAAACCAATTGAGTGGTCATGTCTTGAAAAGCTTAGAAGCAGAGGCATTTGTGACATGCAGCAGAGCAGGCAATACTAATCAAACCCAGAGTGAGAGGATGACGATGACTCCCTCAGCCTCTCAATCCGCAGTTTCAAACCTTGATCCAAAAACCTCACTTTTCAGAACCTGCCAGATTCACCTAGTACAAAAACAGACAGGCAGCAGCGACCGAGGATTTCATACCAGAGCAGCGTTCAAAACAAATTCACTCAAAAGAGAAATAAATGCATCCTCGAAAATGCCCTGCCTTTTATCGTCTCTGTGATGTTTTCAAGTCATTTATCTGGACAGAAAATGTTTCAAGAACGGATGGCGCAATATCACAACATTGATTTCTTTATTTTAATTTGCCAACATGGCGATTGGTCAAGTGGGGATGTGGTTATATGCTACTATAGTAACCTTGGTGATCATGAACTCACTAGTGTGATATGTAAAGCAGTTAGGTTGCCTTGGGAAATAAATTATGACCAACCCTCACCAGACAAACTCTTAAAATCAATTATAATAATAATAATAATAATAGTGAGCCGGTCTGTTCAACACACACTACAGTGGAAAAGAGGAGGCCACATACATGAGATAATGGAATCTTTTCAACCATCTTATTTTCCTAATCTAAGGTATCTATAGCTGATGTTTGCATAACTACAACCAGAGGGCCATACGACAACTTTAATATTGCTGTGGAAAAAACCCCAAACAAAAACACATTGTTGAATTACTATTGAATCAGTTTCTTCTTGCTAAGAAAAAGTACTGCGCGCAGAGCTGTGAAACTGAAGTACTAAGCTTGTTTTTCTCGTTTTCTTTTTGTTAAGAGTGCTGTTTTCAGGTCCAGGTGTGGCTTATGTCCCTCAGTGTTTGGTCCCTAAGGGAAACATGATAATAAGTCCATCCATTCAATTCAATTACTACTAAAAGACAAGGTGAAAAGAGGAAGAAAATAAAATAAACATACAAAATAAAAATCTAAATCAATGAAAGGAAACCTCAAAATCGAACCCTACAAACAGACAAAAGCAGTGCCAAGACAGGCTGGAGGGCGGGAAAAGGTGTGTATGCCTCTTGGCTGTCCAGGGAACACCGCGTCTATCCGTCTGTCTGTTCGTCCGTCCATCCATCCATCCATCCATCCAGCTCTTCTGCCCTTCCTCCAGCGTCTCACTTGAGGAGAGCCTTGATGGCATCACTCTCTGCAGCTTCGAAGGCGCTCTGGCCGTCCGGTCCTTTCCGCTCTTTGTCGGCTCCCTACAGAGGATGGCGGAGAGAGGGAGGGAGGAGAGATGAAGAGAGATCGATGTTAGGCATGGTTGTCGTAGCCGGGCCTCTCGGTGACGCCTCTCTCCCAGAGCGAGGCGCCAAGGTAAGAGCAGCAGGGTGCCTCCTCCCTCTGGCCTCCGTGCCGTCTCCTGTCTGGCCTCCAACCTTCCACCCAAGGCCAGGGTCTGCCATTGCCTCAACAAAGCAGGGCGGAGGTCATCTTTTTCTCACACACACACAGGTGTACGTGTTTACTACATGCTCCCCTAACCCTCGCCAAGCTCTCAATCAAGGCTGGTCAGCCAGACGGTCGGTCGGTCAGGTCAGGCACACGTCCACAGCCGGAGAATGCAAGACAGCTCTGAGTAACGAGGAGAGACTGGGAAGGAATGAGAATGAGGAAGAACAAAGATAACGTGAGGGCTACAAACAGGACAGACATGCAGCAGACACGCCAGGGAGGAGGGCAAGACGGGAGACGTGCTGCATTCACAACAACGTTGTGAGTGGAGAAGGAGTACGGAGACACAGTCCGGAGAGAGGCGGCTCTTTGTCTGGCCTGCCAGCCTTAGCCTCTTAGCGAGGGGCTTAGGGAGCCTGGGCAGAGACTCATTGTTGTGTGGAGAAATGGCGACAACAGTGGAAACGGACTGACCCAGTTTGGGTTTGACTGGGTTCTGTGAGCCATGTCAAAAGAGAAACAGAGCGAAGCCCAGGCATACGGATTAAACCGAGCTAGATGGCTAACCTGTCAGAAACACAGCTCTGATTAAGGATAAAAGGGTTTCCAGAAAGTTGAACTCTCCAGTTATTACTAGGGGCTAACCCCTACGTTAGCATAGCTGAATATTGACCAGGTTGGAGGTGCAAATTGCATCAGAAAGGATTACTGCCAGATTTCAGTCAGCCCTCAAACTTTAAACTAATTGAGGCAGCCATTTCACATAAAAGTAGAATGAAAAGCACAAAGTTTTGGTGGTGGGGTTTAGGAAAGCCCAAATTCCAGTCAGGTATGTGAAGACATGGTCTATGGTCATTTGTGTTCTCAGCTCCTCAGGCTGAGAAGAGGAAGGATGCTCTAGCTCTGGGGAAGTCATTAGTAGTTGATAATATCCGAAGACCCCGATGTAGCGGGCTGCCTTTGACCTCAGTACCTGGAAGGGGCGCCATCAGCACATACCAACAGCCGGAGAGAAGCTCAGGGTCTTGTGCGTGGCTACACAGTTAGCAAGTTGTCTCACCCGCAAGGCACAGGTAGCGTATAATGAGCTCGCTCGCTAGCAACACTTGTTATACCTGGACGGTCCCAGCACGACAGCGTCAGACTGAGTCCCATTAAAACTCCCTGGGGAGCTCTAAAGAGAGGCACACTTCCAGTTGCACCTTCTCCTTCCATTGATGCCTCTCTCAGCATATGAAGTGTCCATGTCTCCACTGCCCAATTCTCCAAGCAGCGGACTCTACGAACTACTTAAATAACGAGCTAGCTGGCACACCACACCAACACTAAGCCGGACTAGCCTCATGAATGAGACAACTCACTGGGTATGCATGCACATAACAGAGACCATCCTCCTGGATGGACACGTGCTAGCTAATCAGCTGATGGAGTCAAATGCTAGAAAACTAATGCTAAGCCTGTCACCCCAGGTGTCTGTTTAACTTATCATTATGCCATTATCGAGTGAAGATGAGAGGACCCCATACATAACCCATTACCTAAGGATGTCCCTTCAGGGGTGGTTATAAATGTGATGCTTACAGGAGTCTATTGACCTGCAGGCTCAAGTCCGGTGCTGTAGGGAAGGAAAGAGGAATATTTACGTCACTTCCAATGAGGGGGGGGAATCGATAGATATCGGCATAGATATCGGCACAGTCTGTAGAAGTGCATGACTCAAGGTAGGGATAGGGAAAGTGGTCAGGATGGTGATAGATTCACCATCACAAGAATCTAATTTATAAGTGGGAAAGACCTCGGGTCAGGGAGGAGGGAGGTCATTTCCTGAACGATCTAGATTGAAAAACCACAGTTTGTCAGGAAGCTAGGGGTAACAGACCAAAAAAAAAAAATAGATAGGATAGAAAAGGCATGAACTGAACCAATTTATTTTAAAAAGGGGTAGGAGTACGGGCAAGACACAAGATACTTTGTGAATGCTAATATCTACACAGCACGACTTAGGTCAAACTCATATTTCTTCACACTTATCACCTCCACCACACATGCTAATGGTGCAGTTCAGCATGCTAAATTTAGAGCGGAAGACACGCATTTCCTCTAACTGGTCCCACCCCTTATCCAAATGAGAAATCTTCTGGTCACATTCTTCACTGTAAAGCTACAATCTCTCAGGCGCAAGGTAGTCAAACAGTTAGGGGGGGGGGGGGGCTGCTGATGTATGACAGATATCAGCAGCTCCCAGTCCTGCCTCATAGCAAAGGGCGTAGGGAGGGCCTCTTCTGTGTTTATTCATAATAATCAAGGTCTTGTTTTCTGTGACCGGCCTCTGGTTGCCAGTCAGCACCCCCATACTCCTACATTCCTTCTAAATGACCACCAGGGTCCCAATGAGGGTTAAACAGGACTTTCATAATTTACCACCAAGCACTGTGCCCGTCCACGGGAGGAGTCCGAGGCCATCTCCCAGGAGGCTCCCCAGCAGCTACGCTTCTTTTGATTGTGGATTCTCCTTGATATGCCAGAATGAATGCTTAACTAATTCAAACCGATATCCCATCACTGGTGTGATTGCACCTTCCGGACTCAGAATAAGCAAAAAACACTTCATCCAACAGAGCAGAAACTTTTGCTTGCATCTGGAGGAATTCCTCCAAAGGAGGAATGGTCAGGGCTGACGTTTTCAGTTCCTCCGCTCTTCACGGAGAAAGTCAGGGAGGTGGGAGAGGCGGGTGCCAGTGAGGAGATGGACCGGTCCCAGGGGTGAGCCGTGACCTTTGCGCTCAGCGGCTGTAATCCCCGCAGCTGCAGCGTGGGTCGCCTCAGGGTCCTGCTCATTACTAATCCCTGCTCTGATGAGTCTGTTGGGACACCGGCTCACCTTAAACCCACTGGTGGAGCGTGGCTTCCCATCTGACTGATGGGCATGGGAAAGTTCTCAAGATTGTGTGCGTCAAGATTCGGACTCACGAACGAGTCGCAACAAGGAATTTTCCATCTGGCAGGTTTAGTGACTGTGGACTTTTTCCAGAGAGTGCCAGTCTCAGTTGCATACCACCGACACGGGCCAGAAGCTCCAGCGTGGAGCAGCGCTGTCGTCGCCAAAGATATCTATACCGGGGGCACATTCCCTGAAGGAGCGGAGAGGAGGAGGAACAGGGTCAGAGACAGACCCAGCGAACCGTTGAGCGTGAGCGTCCATTTACCCCGTCTCATTTAGCCTAGCTGAGGGAGACAGCTGCTCACTCACTGGGAATATTACCAGCCCATGTTACTCTCTCACACCTTACACATCCAAGACACTTACAAAATAAGTTTATAATTTTTAGGAAATGAAAAAGTGGGCTATCGTAGAGCAAGTTGTCGACCGTGGAAATAGGAGACACATTTATTTCAAGGTAATGACAGGAAAGATAATTTTTGTGGACGTGTTGTAGTGTGACAGACAGACGGAAGGGGATATTCATTTCACAGTAGTTTGATCTCGTTTGGAGAAGTAGCCAGACCCCTCTGGTCTACTGTGAGGGAATGAGGGACATCAGTCATTTTTATGTGGCCTGCCACACAGTTACCCCCATCTCTCTGAGCCAAGGACATCTACTAGGCCTCTGCAGAACAGGGACTAGGCCCGTAGTTATATAAGTTAGGATGTAGGTCAGACCTTGACATGTCTCATCTATGAAAAGCTATGCAGCTCATTCAGCCAGGAAGGCATAAATCTAGGCATCCATCACAGTACACAAATCACAGCTTCCTGAGAAGTCAGACAAAACAAAGGGACCCTTCACCTCAGTTTCTCCCACTCAGTACTGTTGACTAGTAGTCTATGAAAGAAGATAATACCAGTATGTCGGTGCCGTCATTCTCTACAGCATGTGCATTGTGAATGACAGGTGGTATGAATTTACAGACTACCCTAGCCTGAGTGAATGAGCGGGAAGGGACAAACAGCGTGAAGGAGGAGAGAAAGAGTTTGAGAGCGAGGGTGTGAGTGTTGAGATAGCACAAAAGCGAGACGGCTTGAAAAACAAATAAACAACAGGAGTGCTGCGCGGTGTCTGGGAACATTCCAGCAGCCTCCACCGAACAGAGGCGAGGGCCAGGCACCACTGGGGCCCTCTTTTGTGGCCCTTTGTGACACAAGTTACCTCATCAGCAGTCACTTCTCACACACAGCTTGTGATGCATGCAGCGACAGGCACAGAGTGTGTCTGTGTGTGTGTGTGTGTGTTAGGCGCGCGCGCGCGTACGAGACCGATGGTACCTTTTCTAGCAGGAGCTTGACGCAGGCGAGGTGGCCCTCATAAGTGGCAGAAAGCAGGGGAGTGATGCCGTGTTTGTCTGCAGCCTGTGGGGGGAGAGAGAGGTAGGGAGAGAGAGAGAGAGAGATGGGGTGGAGAAGAGCAGAGAGAGAGAGATAACATGTCTGCATGGACAGGCTACATACATCAGTGGATCATTGCTGCTCTTGCCTCCTGCACAAGGGCACATCACTCTCATTATCTGAGGAAATAACTCCTGGGAGGGAACGCTTTTACTTCCCTCCCTCTCCTTCTGCTTATCACATCAATGAATTATAGTGAGAGGAGGCCACTCTGCCACTGGATTCATCTCTGACTCTCCATTTGGGGAACCTGAGTCTTATCGGACAGGAACGAAAAGAGCGGCGCATTCTCAAGAAAAATGTTTTGCCATAAAAGAGGAAGGGGGGGGGGAGAGGGGGGGGCGGCTAACCCGTTACTTTACTTCTTTTATCCCCACAACCAGACGGCTGGATGTTGGAGAGAGTGAAAGGAGGGTTGATGATGGGGGCAGATACAGGAGAGGCTGTGAGGACAAACAGTGCTCTGCAGGGAGAGTTCCCCCAACGTATGCTCTGCATAACAGCAGGAGAGCTCAACGTGTTCCGACTGGTTTCAGGACAAAAAGGTTAATATAAATGTGTTTAAATCGGATTGCCAAGAGCCATTCATAGGGCAAGATGAGAGAAACCAACAGCTACACTGAAAGATTACTTCAGCAAATGTTGACACATAACTGCCAACGTTCAACATAAAGTTCCTCCAAACCTACACTAGTTCAGCCAGCCTACATCTAAATGGTGTCTCTTTTGTTAAGACACGTCCCCCACTCCTCTGGTGAGGATTGTAGGCCCAACACTAACAGAATATGTGGTCTAACGAGTTGGACTGTGGTGGGGATGTGAAAGAACACGACACATTGGTCTACTCCTTGTTGCAGTGCACCCATACACAGAAAGGAAATTATGGTCAACACTTTGCATGAGTGGGTAACCCCCCCCTTATTAGTCATGTGACTTACGTTGACGTCAGCTCCCTTGGAGAGCAGAAACTCAAGCATCTCAGCCTGGCCACAGTCAGCGGCGTAGTGCAGTGGCTTTCTGCCTCCTTCCAGGGTTCGGTTAACATCCTCCGCCTAGAGGAGGGAGGGGAGGGAGGGAGGGAGTGAGAAAGATGAAGAGAAAGAGACACACACACACCGGGAGGTCAACATGGATGTCATCACAACTTCCTTTCACCTGGTGTTTCCTGATACAGCTTTTCTACATTTCACAAGAGGAACAGATTCTTGACACAATATTGTGTGCGTGTGTTCAGGGGAGCCACACAACGCTCTGAAGTTGACTTGATCTCGATCTGTAGCTGTTAAGAGACAGCATGGTTCTCTTCTCCACTGATTCCCACAAACAGCTGCAAGATCTGCTAAAGGCAGCAGCAAGCCCCCAGAAGAACGGATAATCCTCACAGTTTAGAAAGGGTTACACACGGGCTTGGGAGAGCTACCGCCACGAGGCTAGACTTGACTGTGACGTACTCATGGCCAGGTCAGATCTCACAGCCACAGAGATGCAACAGAACACTTCGCCACAGTACATGTCTTGCTTTGCCACACCTGGAACACAGCCTAGAGGAATCTCTGATTTAAAAAAGGCACTAGACATTCTTCTTGAGATCCTGGTATGTTTTTTTGCCAATAACTTCACTTAATTCTCACAAGTCCAATTTGTGAGAAAACTGTTACTTCCCTGACAGTCACCTGTATGGAAGCTAGGCCAACCCCGTCACTAGTGCATTATCAGCCACCTGGCCACCCAAAACCCTATCACCTACAACAGAGCCCCAAGGACTGGCCCTAGTAAGCACACCCTCCATCCCCACCTCCACCTCCCCAGAAGGTCAAGGACAACACACAGAGATGTGATTCCATTTGTTCATTCCCCGATTCCTGCTGAATCCATTAGAGACGATGGAAATCTCATCTCCCTTTCTAATAGTTTTTAAATGTTACCTCCAGGAGCCCTTATGAGACCCACGTGAATGGATTATGAGGGCTAATTGAAATGGTTTCATTACTGCTAATGAATAAGGGCTAGGCCATATGATTAGTTAAAAATCTGCATAGAGATATTTGAAATGTCTGTGAGCTGTGTTGGAAAGCCTCCAAATGAGCAATCATTTGAGCAACTGTATATGTGAAATCCATCCCAGAAATTGCATGGTTACAACTGAACCAAGCTTCCCCCTTCCATCAAATAGGAATTAAAATCAGAGGGTCAAGATCAATAGAGATGCAGACTGCAAGATTGCTACTGATCTTGCGTGACATTTTGCTGGTCTCTATAACACAATTAAGGTATTTCACAAGGCGGATGTCACCGAACAGATATTAAATCAGATGAAATCCAGTTGGCAAGACAGATAACGAATAGAGGGAAGGGTATTCCCAATTTATTGTACAAAACAAACTTAAGGATAGGCCTATTCAATCTAGTTTATTAATGGATGTTGGGTACTAAACACGGGTCACCATCCCAAAACGGAATGCTTAGCCTAGCTTGCTAATGTGAAATTGGAACTGAAATAAATGGTGGTTGGGCCACATACCTACTTCAAGGTGTAGAGGCTCCATTAAAAAGGTATTTAAGGAGGCTACCTTAACCTCAAAACCAGTGTTTTCAATACGTATTCTCCTCTGCCTCCAAACCGAGCCATGTAACTGTGACTTATTTCCTGAATCTGGATTATTGCAGCGTGGACAGCTTTAATATCCATCATAGATTCCCAGTCAATGCAACTAAATATTTGAAAATATATCTACTTGAGAAAGAAAGCAATCGCTGAACACTTCCTAAAATGGTTGCAGGGTAGCATGTGAGTATATCTTTTAATACACCGTACGGTGAATCTTTGAACTGTGTAAGAGACGTGTTGCAAAAGATGGCTAGCTGAAGACAAAGCTCGAGGCTGCCCCACCCACCCTTAGCTGCAAGTCCAGTAGCTAAGCCCTCCTCAGGTCTTTTTGGGTCCCTGCCTGGCCGCTATGCTAGTTGTTACGTACCGGCGTTAACTAGCTTAGGAGCATACAATACTGTCGTTTGTGGACGCAATAGCCTAGTTGCTAAGCGTGTAAACATCTATGCAGTCAGAATTACATTCGTTTGTTACATTATACTTCGCGTAGTTATCTAGACTAGCTAGCACTATTCCGTTTGCTGCTGTAGTTAACTGACTGGCTAGCTAGCGTGATGCTTGTCAATCAGGAGTTCAACAAGCTGTTGCACAATACAGCTAGAGCTACAGCATTTAGCAGCTCCACAGTAGCCCATTGGCAAGCTAGCTAGCTAGCTAGCTGGCTACCAAGACACATCGATTTGGCGCTCGCTATTGTAACTTCATAAAATCGCTGATCAGCCAAGGACTAGCTAGCTACCTAGCTAGTTAGCAATTAACGGCATTACAGTAGGGCCAGTGCTAGCAGTAGTTCATGGTCAAGGCCATACGCCGCTAACACTAGACTGTTAGTGGAACATAATCCACCCCACTGCAAATTAATTAAAACCTACCTTCACGAGAAGGGTTTTCACCTCGTCCAGGTCTCCATTTTTCAAGGCCCACATCAATTCTTTATCACCCATTTTCTTGTGCTGCACAACAGATCGCTGCAACAGTGTGAGTTCCCTGTTGTTTAAAAAAGGCAGCTGTCAAGTTATGCTAACGTAACGTTACTACTGTAGCAGTCTAGCTATCACATTCACAGCAGACAAAACTTTTCCGAGTCAGACAGGGACGTAAGGCTGACTTAATAGGCAAGTGCAAAATATGAACGTACAACTTTCAAGAATCAAATAATAACTAAGGACAAACACCTGGCACGTGCAGGTGTAGACAGGGTACGTATAATTTGTTAAAATAAGTTTCAAAGAGAGCAATAGTCGAAGGGATCCGCCTTTCTCTCTGTAGTGAAGTATTTCCGATGCCGCCGAATACCCGGAAGTTAACAGTGTCATCGCAACGCACAGATCCAAGATCAGCTCTAACCTTCAAATCTTTCGAAGATCTTTATGTAAAACTGGCCGCAAATCAGAAATACATTTTTTGCCAAAGATAAAATCATAATCGTGTGTTCAGTAAGTCGTAAGTTCAATTTGTTTTTAAGAGCAACATATAGCCTACAATTGCGTACATTAATTCCAATAACATTATTTATATGTTTTTGATGATGAGAATGAGAAGGAGGTTATATATTTTTATTATCCATTTTTTGTGTCAGTTATGCATAAAATAACGAGTTAAATGAAAAACACAACAGTGACACAACAAAGTCAAGACAGGGATCCCTTTTTAGGAGCCTTAAAAAGACAGCTCACTATAAAATCCTTAAACAAGATTGCAACCTGCTCCAAAAATGAGACATTTACATTCTCCAGCCACTGAGCTGTCAGCTGGTGTCACTACTGTAAACAACTTTCAGAGGGCCTCATTAGCATAGGGAACACAAAACATATCTATTGTTCCTTGAAAGAATGTCTCTCTTTCAATCAACCAATGCAACTGAGGGTGACGGTCTGGTTGGAAATTGCCCTGCATCTCCACACAATCAGTTCCTCATCCTGCCTCATCCAGTCATTTCCATTTTCATTATCTTCTTCTTGACTTTCATTTAGGCACCGTTAATTAATTCTAGGCCTATTAAACCTGCAAGTTAATAAAAACACATCCGGATCTCTCTTCTACCCACTGCTGGTGTGGAATCAAGCATACAGCAACATGTTGGAGGCCATCTTACAGTTTTCAATCACGTTCTCTGCAGGCTCTTCTACATTTGTTCCAGCCACTACCCACCCCTGTCATGCACTATGAAAATGCATATGCCCACTTACCAGCCCCCCCCCTGAGAAATACAGTCAGTGCCAAAGATGGTTCTAGCACTATTATTACATGATATAAGCACTCCCACAGAAAAACCAATCCGGCCTGGACGAAAAGGGCGATAAAAGTTGCCATTTGAAGTAAATTCAATATGGCTCTATGACGAGAATAAAATGATAGTAATGGGATTCTGTCCCCTCCTCTTCTCCTTCACTTTCCCAACTAATAAATGTATGCACACACTCTCTCTCACACACACACACCCGCACACACACACACAGACATAGAGGAAACACTCTTACAGGCATAGAGGAAAAATTGTGGTCAGACTGGAGGCTCCATCATTAAACCAGTTTTTTATGGGATTGTTATCAACTGTTTCAAGAGCACAGGTAGGATCATCCATTTTACACATGTGGATATAAACACAAACTATTACCTCTTTGAATTTATTGCTTAATATGTTCATGTTTCATACATATAGGAACTGTCAATGCTGATGAAGTGTTTACTGTACATACATGCAAAAACAAATTACATTAGATTGACAAGTAAAACCAAAGACAAATTCTAGTACTTCTGCAGCTCAGTTACAGTTCAGCAAAGATAGTAGAACATGCTTTTTGGCCTGTCACCTTCATATTCTATTATAAGTTAGAGGAATTAAATAAATAAAAAATATGTTTTCCCACTGGTGTGATAGCAAGGCACCTTCATTTTTCAATTGGACAGAACAATGCAAAGGCAGACAAACTAGGAACCTATATTTAACATGCAGCCAAAGTAGTTTGGAACTAATATGTGTTATTATCCTTTTTATCTCAAAACATATCTGCAGCGTATTCAGTTTAATCTTGTTAAACCAGGTTCTTAGTATTCTTTATATCACATAGCAAAGAAAGAAAAATCAGATCCTCATAGACAGTAAATTAGACATAACCTTTTTAACATAATTTGTCAGAAAGATTCTGTCTCTGAGCAATGTTTCCTCGCCCTGACAAGGCCATCTTTTTGTACACTAGAGATAATTATATGTGATTATTTATTTAATGATGAAATGTGTGAAATGGACAGTTTTGAAGTATATCTGCTTGTTGATGTGTGAAGAGAAATAGAAGATTCTTCCAAAGCTCCTACAGCAGTTGAAAACAAGTTATGGGTACATTTCTCTCTATATGAGAACATGGGGAGGCACCTTTAAACACTATGGAATAAAATTCTCATTGATTACTTGAACACATATTTTCTATAACCTATTCTTCTCATCCAATGCATGCAGCTTTTCCGCTGAATATTCTTCTCTCCGTCTTCACAACAGACCTCAAGCTCTCAACCCTCACTTCAGGAAGATCCTGTCCTCCCGCCCCCACTGCTCTGTGATACTGTGAGTTTGTCGTTTTCAGTCATGTACAGACATGCATGTCAGCGTCGTTGCTAACAGACCAATGATTAGTGTGGCTAAATGTGACTATTGCATGTAAATATATTACACAAGGGACCCTGACTCTACAATGTCTGCAATATCTTGGCATACACTAATGGAGACAAAAATCGGTGACATGACTGCAGTTTTGATGGCATTAGATTCTGTATTACTTTCAGTTTGACATACTATGGTATTACATTGAATTGTCTTATGTGTAGACAGTATACTTTTTATAATACATAAGTATCAGTTGATCATTTGTTTAATTTCTTATAATATACTATATGTACTCTCCTCCATAATAATCTTCCTTTATGTACATACAGAAATACAAATGCGGTGACTCAAGGATAATCAGTTTTACCATGATTTATTTCGTCTGTCAAACTCTCAACATTGCAAATCAGCTATACTTAAAGATTGCTTGTGAACCAAATTTCGTTTTCGAAGTTGAGTTTGAAATATATTATGTTAGAGGCGAGTAGCATCTGGTTTCTCAACTTATAATTTGGAAAGTTTTGATAAGAGTGCACTAGAGAATCAGGCAGAACTATATAGTTTATTTTTCAATGTTATTTTTGGAATGTGAATAAAAATGGAGATTGAAAATGTAATAACGATGGGGAATAGGCGAGCAAGACTAGGCGTGCACCTGAACAGCAGGAGGGTTGGTCAATAAAGTCATCAAACTGTCACCATTTTAATCAAATGCATATCATTTCCTGGTCTTGTTCTTGTCTCCCATGCTTTACTGTAGTGTTTGATAATAAAATAATAACAGTGTAAAAAAAGACACAGGTATAATTTTTGGACATTGGAATAAAGTGTAGTAAAACCCAGTCTGAAGAAATTTTAACCAATTGTTACTGTGTTTTCAAAACCAATAACAGCTATATTATTTCTTTGGCTACGATATACCGTATTAGTTCTTCATTACGTATTAGTGTCTTTACCTCATGTGTTCCTACTATGTTACCTATTAAACACAATCTAATAAAAGGAGAGAGGAGGCTGCAGTGACTCAAGGAGCCAGACAGTGTAACGGAACAGAAAGAGAAAGCGAGCAACTGTTGAGTTTGGAGATCCTACAGGACCTTCCCCATAAAAGAAGAGCATTAGCAGTGTGGGCGGCTGCTACTATTGCTTATGACTCCCTCTAGGGGCCAGGTCCCGGCCATTGCCACTCTATATGAGAGTGTGGGTGGAAGAAAAGAAGCAGGACACCGAATAGAACCCTAGCTCCAAGCAGCCACTGTGCACATTAACCTGCATTCATACTTTCCCCATCCCTCATTAAAAGAGGGAACTTGGATACAGATTAAAAAAAGTGAAGAGGCTCAAAGAAAGGACTGCTCTCTTATAATTAGAGCCAGTGAAAGGTGGCCATCATCTTTAGAAACTCACACCTCCCTAGTGGTTTATCTACTGAAACCCACACAACTTATTATAGAGCACCGTGACCAGAACACCAGACAAAAAAAGCAATACCAGCACCATTAGTTAGCTGCATCATTAACCCCATCGTCCACCATTTTGTGTATGTGCAGATCATTTCTTGCTGCTAAGACCACAGGCACTGTACATGGAGTGTCAACAATGCTGTCTGGACAATGTCAACCTCTATCACCCGACATCATCTGCCCATCATGCTGTCCTCAGCCCCATCATCCATCACTCTGAGGTGCTGTCCACCAGTGACTGCCCCCTCATCACCCCTGGCTGGCTCTGATTGGGGGCTTGTGCTGCACATTGTCGAGAACATGGGGAGGCACCTTTAAACACTATGGAATCAAATTCTCATTGATTACTTGAACACATATTTTCTATAACCTATTCTTCTCATCCAATGCATGCAGCTTTTCCGCTGAATCTTCTTCTCTCCGTCTTCACAACAGACCTCAAGCTCTCAACCCTCACTTCAGGCTGCTGATAGGATGTGACAACTTTATTAGGCGCAAATCAGTAGGCCCGCTTTCATTCTCTTCCGGACAAGTGAGCGATGGGAGCCGCAAGCTCCGGATATTCACGGGAATCCCACATTCTCTTTCTCTCTGTCTTTCTCTCTTTCTTTCTCTCTGTCTCGCTCTTTTTCTCTCTCTTTTGTCTAGTTTTTTTTCTGCATCTATCTGTCTATCTATTTATCTATTTATCTATCTATCTGTCTATCTATCTATCTATCTATCTATCTATCTATCTATCTATCTATCTATCTATCTATCTATCTATGTATTTATCTTCATCGATGCATCTCGTCTGATGCCTCCTGTCATCAGGGAACACTGTCTACCTAGTCACAAGCGACAGGCCAGTTAACCATGGAACTGACCTCTAACCATTAGCTTCTTCATCTACCCTACACCTCTAACAGAGGATTCAGCTCTAGGAAAGGGAATTGTAGGCATGACACCAACAGTACTGCTCAGTCGAACATCCTGTGTAGAACACCTATAGTCACTTTTGTGGGGAAATAGTATTGATCAAACACATTTTTTGTATACATGCAACACGTAGTGTAGCAGCAATTCATCAGTTGAAAGGCACTATTGAGTTTACATACCTCACTCAAGAGTTTGATGGTTTTTCTCCGTTACGGCAATGACAAGAGACGGGAGCTGAACTCCAGCTTCAGAAAGCTAACATAAAGTAGAGGGCTCTACAATACAGAAAATCACTTTGACTTCTAAAACCCACAGAGCAGAGCCAAAGCTTCCCTTCCCTCACAACAGCTCCAGAGCTCCCCCCCCCAAGAACAGCCCCAGAGCTTCCCTTCCCTCAGAACAGCTCCAGAGCTTCCCCTCAGAAGCCTCTGCTACTGAGGAAAACTAAACCCATCAGAGACAGTGCAAGACTAGACACATTTCCATTGTTATCCTTTGCATTGTCATTCAATTCTGCTGACTCATCTTCAATTCATCTTATGCTGCAGTGCATGCGTGTATAACCAAGAGAGTGGAGAGCACGCAAGCCCTAAAAACTAGATGTTGGACATTTATTTAGAAGGCCAGGCAAATAAATAACACAATTCAAAAAGTTGAGTATCAATCTGATTGTGAATTGTAAAAACGTTCCCACTGCTGTTCATTAGTGATATCCAGGTGTGAGTGTAAGTGAGTTAGTGTGTGAGTACAGGGGGATGTTTGTTTACTACTGTATGTTTAGGAGACCATATATGTTTGCGTGTACACACTGCATGCTTCTAACATGTGTGCGTACCCGTGCATACATTACAGTTGAAGGGCACTTGTGTGAGTGTGTGAGAGTGTTGTATGTATGCGTGTGTATGTGAGTACGTATGTGTGTGTGAATATGAGTATGTAGATGTGTGTGTGTGTGTGAAGGTTGGAAGGGAGCAGACCTCCACAGTAACAGCCCATGCCTGTGTTGGCATTCAGCTCTGCCACACTGCGGGCTTGTCCTCGGGTTAATCACCTTGCAGCTGGAGCCGTGTATGGGAGGTGTGCTGGAGACGGAGGGAGAGCCCTGTGTATGGGCCACACGCAAAATTAAATTAATGGAAGATGGGCTCATTAGCACTCGCTTGGTTGCTCTGGGAGGCTGGTGGTAATGTCTCGGCCTGCATTCTACTGGTGGTTCACGCTGTATGGTGTAGACTTATTAATGGCGTCATTAGTGGGAAAGGCGAGGAGGAAGTCCGGTTGAGGAAGTATGATGGAGGATTTAGGATTCAGGTACAGCATAGGATGTGCTATAAGAGGTGAGCTACCGTACTGTAGCTCAGTCTTGTTCCACAAGCTGTCACATGTGGTCATTTGTTGCAGAATGTATTATATCATATATTTAACGATTTGGTTTCTCTTCCCTTTTTCCTGAAGTATCTTTGTGACTTTTTTCCCCTGCACTTAGAAGGAACAGGCTTTAATTGCCTTATGTGTCAAAACCGTGGCCTTGACTCTAGTCTCCTGTCCTCCTGTCTCCTGCTTGCCACTGCTCAGGCACACCTAGGCTCATCTAGAAACCTCTGGCCAGGAACGAGGGACAGAAGATTATGTGCACTCTAAAAGTATCCCTCCTAAGGAGCCATAATTTGACTACTTACATCCTTTTGTGCTAGATACAGGTTTCCGTTTATAGCTTTACCAAGAAAAATGAGCATTTACCCATCATCAGTTAAAATAAGATGATATGGTGTGTGTTTAGAGTATGTGTGTCTTTTTGTGAGTGGGTGAGGTTGTGTTCATATATGTGTGTATGTGGTCTTGCGTTACTCTAATATGCATGCGTGTATTCTTGTATACTGTATGTGTATGTGTGTGTATGTGTGTGTGTGTGCTGCGACTGTTTTTGCCTCCATCCCTGGATGTGTATTTGTTCCAGGCTTAATGGTGCGCTTGATTTGCATAATTGTAATTACATGTGTGGGCTGTAGCCAGCCGCCTGCCCCAGGTGAGCTGATGATGACGAGGATGTTTCACATGTCCTCCATGCTGACTGTGAATGATGGAAATTGCCCACCGTAAACACCACATCGAACAGGTTTGCAACTTTACTGTTCTGCTTTTCTTAATGACACATTTTGCTGAGCTATGAGAAAGGAGGAATGAAGTGGAGAGAGGGTTATTGGAGGGGTAGGGTATTTTATTCATGCTGACTGAATACTTTTATTTTCTTACTTTAAGTGACTTTCATGCACAGTCTCAGTTTCTCAGGAGCATTTGACTACCTGAAATATGTCATTAAATACATAGTTGGGCCTCTGACAGGACTGAAAGTTTTGTTTGAGTCTGGGTTGACAAAATAAAATAAAAATCCAGGTTGGTAAAATGGACTCCTTTAAAAATAATATATATATAATTTGCCTTTTGTATTTAAGACAGTGAGACTCGCATCAAGCATGCCAATTTGCTCCATTCATGCCTCACCCCCCACCCCTCCACCCCATCAACCACCCTGGCATTTGTTGACAAGTCATACCGTCCTAACGAGTCTGTTTCATTTGCTTCTTCCCACTCTTGATTAAGCACATATGAAAGAGAATGATTCACATCATTTTCACTTGAAAATGTTGATAAGAAAAATCACTTGCTGTGCGATGAGATTACTGGTGCCAAACGACTGGCTCAGGAACGCAGCGCCTTTCATTAATTCACAGACTTCATTGCGGTGGGCAAAAAAGTGGCTTAGCAGATCCATCAGAGTTAAAAGGGAAAGGCGGATGAAGACATACTTTAACCTCTGGATTGCAAACCAGCAGTTTTGATGTAAATATGCAGAAGATTCTTACAAAGCAGTATTCATCACTCCATGATTGAATTCCAGTAAAATGTGTTCGTTTTTCAACTTCATTCCACCCAATTGGAACCTCTTGAAGTAATTCATACTGGAGCATTAATGTTATATGTAATAAAGGACCACATCTGGAGACAAGTTTGACCATTATATTTTTTAACATGGTCAAACTGCACATTCAAAGAAGCACATCTCAAGATATGCCATGCTGTGTACCATTTATACTGTATAAGACAACTGCTTGAATAAAAGATCCTACAACTTTTCTTTTCACTGTAATTTAATTTCTTTGATTTTATTTTATAATGCTACCTGTTGCTAATTTTCAGTAAAGAAAGAAAGGAGGAAGAAAAGTTTTCTTTGGGAAATTAATAAATACTTGATGCATGATAGCACAGTCCCACCGGTTGTGTTTTGACATGTGTTTTTCCACTCGGGAGACTGGAAAAAAAGGTGTTTGTGTTTGTATTCAACGGTGAGGGTAAAGCTGCCTGGACTGTGAAGCTCGCCGTGAACGTATGGCACCTCCACCAGGAGACTGTCATCACTGCTGTTACTTTCCAGCTAAATTTAACCAGTGAGAAAACCACCAGCATCTCTCTGGCCTTGCACACACTGCTGCTCTACGGGGATGGAGCTCGGATGGAGCTCACTACTCCCTGGCAATCAATATTGGATGCACCTACAGGGACTAGCCAAGCAAATGGCTCCAGGCTAGGCCTGGTCCCTTCCCACCCATTTTCTATATATAAAACTGGCCTGGCATATAATGAAAAACATTACCTGCCACAAGTGCACATCATTCTAGCTGGAATAGATGGAGGAGTTATGGGGAGCAAGGCGGAGAATGATCCAATTACACAAATAGTATTTTTGCTCTCAAGAACATTTATCACCGAGGTCTACAGTGTAAAGATAAATCATAACACAGCTTTTGTGGGACTATAAAATTCCCAGAAATTACTTAATAATTTAAGATAAAAAGCCTATCATAAAATGAAGTGGATCTGGCTTGGCACATCAGATGATTCTGTTTGTGTGTGTGTGTGTGTGTATGTGTGGGGGGGGTGGGGGGGTGGGGGTGTGTAAGAAAGAAGAGGAAATATGGGAATGGTGTAAGTTATAAGTTTTAAACAGGGCAGATTTTTGGGAATTGTGTAAGTTATACGTTTTAAACAGGGCAGATTTTTATCGGAGAACATGATTTATCAGGAGTTTAATCAAAACATAATGTAAAAAAATAACTGAAGATTGATCACATATCATGAGGGTACATAGGAATGTCTGCTGTTTGCTACATTGACTGCTGTTAAAGTTAACACAGTGGGTCTCGGTTTTCAAAAAATTGATTTCAGCCTTAATTAGCTTTTCAAACCACAGCAAAAGGTGCTCTCAAAGTTTAAGGTAAGGGGGGTAATAAAATAAAAAATAGCAGTGATTGCACAGCAATTTTTGTAACAACAGAACCTAAGTGCCAAATATGGAAAATATTTGAGTCTGGTGGGACGGGGAAGCAAAAAAGTGTAATAATTATGGAGCTAAAAGCCATTACCTTCGCCAAACTGATGATGTGACCAAATGCGAGGGAAATGACGGTAATTAAATGAGATGAGGTGCATCTGAACTGACACATTTTAGCCATGTTAATGGACCTAATACTCTGGAGGTAAAGTGGTAGACCTTAAGCCACAAAAAATGCCAGTAATGAGGTAGCCTTGTTCATCTGATCAATACTGAGTGATTCCATTAGATACCTCTGGGGTGTTATGTTACCAAGTCCAACTAGGAACAACACATAATCAACTGAAAAGTCAAGGGATTTCACTGTTGACACATTTGTCTTTCACTGTAAATGACTTTGCATGGGAGATACCTTAAAGCAATAAGGCATGACAGGTTCCCTCTTTCCATTAGAGACTTGATATGGAAAAATTCTAGTGGCACTGTGTAGATTTAAATAGTCAAGAGATGGCGGTTACAATAAATTTATTTAGCTTATACAGATCATGATTTAACAAAGTACTTTGTGATCAGTCATAACGAAGGAGGTGCTAGCCACAGGTCGTTCGCCAGAGTGATACAGAACAACCCCAAAACCCTGCCTTATATAAACTTTAGATCAAATGGTTTTTCTGAACTCTGTGATTGGTCAGCACTGCTCAGTGACAGTTAAGACAATATAACCCCCCAGGTCAAGTGACCAAAGTCTTTTGATGTCACGGCTCTTTCTCTAAATGAGGACAGTAAAGATACCCTTAATGAAACACAAACAGGACACAGGACACAATCTCCTTGGCCAAAAGGTCAGGGCTGCTAGATCAACTGAATCCATCTATCCATCTCCCTTTAGGCCACAGAACTCAAACATCCCCCAACCTCTGTGCCCCTAGCTTCTCAATCAGGCATCATAAACCAATACCATAAATACCTTAAGACCAACTGCAACATCCATTTGTTTAAACACAACCTCAGTCTATTAAAAATACATTCTTAGTAACTATATCAAAAAATGCCATTACAGACTGTAGAGTGAAAGACCCACAGCACTTCCCCTATCTTTCTCCATACATGATCGCCTCATCTCCATTCCCTCTGTCTCGGTCTGCCTGGCCCTGCTGTCCAGAGTGAGGTGAGTTATGATGATACAGCAATAATGAGCAGCAACTCAAACATGTTGAGCACACATCATTCCCTGAATGACCTGAGAGGGAGAAGAATGAAGAAAGGGGGCAGTGAGGACTGGAGGGATGGAGGGAGGGAAGCAGGAAGTCGAGTGAGAGATTAAATATTCCACAGCATGGTACAATCCTGCTAGCCTTCAGAGAGTAATGAAGCATCTCAACCACAACCGCAGAACCTCTACTCCCCCCCCCCCCCTGCCTAATGAATGGATATGCCATACCCAGGGAGGAGAAAAATGAGTCTGGCTCAAACAGCTCTCACTAAGGGGAGGATGGGATTCCTTTCCCCCCTGCAAACAACCAGCATCCACAACCCTTCCCCCTCCGCCTCCGCCATCCACTCCTCCAGCCCGTGATTTCTGTTGGGGTGATTGATTAAACTCAGAACAGGGGGACCCTCCCCTCCTATTCCACTCCATTGGACATAACCCCTCATTCTCTGATTAATTCGGTTTGTGCTGCTGTTGCAGTGTTCTCCGTTTGTGAGTTTTCAGTTGCTTAGACTACAGAAAAGTTTGCGATGCTAAGCAATAATCAGTCGGATTCGATTAGCCACATCTTCACCATCTGAGTTCAAATATACATTCACACTAATAGGTCTGATAAACAAGGTTTAAAGTTTTACCCAATCAAATACAAGAGAGTGGCCAGGGTTTTTGTTGAAAACAAAAGTTTTGTGATGAAGTCAACCAAGAGGTTAAGAAAAAGTTGTTGACGTTCCACTAAGCCTTCGGCCTCGAGAGATGTGAATCTTGGGGTGGGACTTGGACTCTCACAGGCCCTGCGGTGTGCCCCTGTCCAGCTGCAGCTCCACACCTGACACAACTTGGCAAACGCTCCCTGCACAGCACACCTGTCTGGCACAGGCTACGTACCCTCCAGCCTTGGGCAGATGTTAAATCAGCTCGCAGGCTAAGACAACAAACCAATGCACCTGAAAGGGTATTTAGCTTTGACATCAAGCTTGTCATGCTGCACTCACAGGCTGAATTCTGGGTAACACACCTGTCTCCTCCCGTCTTCTTTCTCCCGAGGTCTAAGCTAGGGTGTCATCTCACTCCGGGCGATGTTTTGGATGCGAGTCTCTGAATATGCTGATAAGAGGATGGGAGCGAACAGGGTCGGAAAACAAACACCACCCCAGACATGATAACATTTTTATTCTAATCAGCTATCATCGCTGGAGGAAGAAACTTTTGAAATAAATAGTACATTTCTGCAGACCAAAAACATTTCCTCTTTTTCATTAGAAGGAGAAATGTTATTAATGCAACATGAATGAAAGAATTTGGGCTTATTGTGCAAATCCCTGCCCTATCTAAATTCCTAGCATCTCAAAGTACCTCTGGTCATTTTATAGTGTGTTGCAGTTTTTCATAATCCATGGCTAATGTCATTCATCCTTGAAAACGTTCAATGTTTTTTCATTAATTATAATAGAAAAGAATCCGAAGCGGCAATGTTCATTTGATCTACCGTCAACAACATTTAATTATATTCAAGAACTTATCTAGTTGGTGTCTCGTAATAGACATCATGAGACAGGAATAGACATTGATCTGTGCTTTGCTCTATATGGGTGGGGTTCTATTGGAGGGTGGGGTCTTCTGTTCCCTGATCTAAAAGGTCAACAGATCACACACTTGAACGGCTCCAAGTTTATGTCAAAGGGCAAATGTGTACAATTCAAAAGGGTTAGTTGTGCAACCTCATGACATTCAGCATATATTCTATTTATTGATATCAGACATGCATACTCTATTTTTAAGCTGCCCTTTCAACTTGTCACATGTAGATTTGCCTCTAGGGACTGGATACATATAAGAGTTAGGGGGATATGATATTTCAGCTCACAACATCACAACAGCTCACAACATATTGTTGTTGTGCTATAAGTGCATCCTCTAGGTGCCAAACCAATGACAACAATCTAAAGGTCACATGATGCATGCTAGTCCACTGTACTTGAGACACAGAATGGAGCCCGACGGGGGTGAATGGGGAGGGTTTGTATGGGTTGTGTGGGTTTGCACAGGTCACCTATGAAGAGGAGATAAGACTGCTTCATAAAAGAAATCATTTTTGTGAGGGTCAACTGCAGGTTCCACACTGGGATGTGATGAATCATGAACTATTGTGTGAGGTAGCTGGCTATGACTACCTGAATCACTTCCCCTAGCGTGTCTGCAGAGGTGGCATCTCATGGGAGAAACCTGCATGTTGACATGACAACTAAAGCTGCTCAAATGCAGCTTTAGACGGATAAGGCCTTTGCTAAGACCAGTTCATATTGAGTTAGTCTTGAGTTTTGGCAAAAATATTTGATTTCAAAGATATCCGGTTTTAAGATCATGCTGAATGATTTTGATTGCTCATCTTTATTCAGCTCATTCCTTCAAGCCATGGATGTAACTGCCATATCATTAACGGCAGGGAATTTTCTCACTCACAGATATTAACACTACTGAAACCTCCAACTTTTGATAAAATCCAGACAACTGTAAAAAGTTGAATAAATCACTGTCAAGAACAACTTACTGTGAATCTTTTGATGTTAACAGTTTTGATTGGTGTTATATTGACTGACACAGAGTTATGTGTGATGTGCAAGACTAAAAAGAAAAAGAAAGTACTTTTTTATTGAGCAGAAGGAAATCATTATCAGGGCAGCCATCTACATTTGCGAGATAAAGACCAACACTGAGGTACAGTAAACATATTCGAATAAAAGTGACTGTGATAGTGTGAACAATAGAAAAGTTGACATCCTTCAGGAGCAGATCCTTGAAGCATGCGAAGGACACTTTGTAAACTGAAAGCCAGTTCAGTTGTTCTAATGATATCCTCTGGGTTTACAAGAGCATTCATTTCATTTGACAGTGTGATTGCTCAATGTACACAATAAACTACAGTGGACTATGAGACAGGTTTGTTAGGTTGGTCAGCATGCATTCCCTGACGTCAGCTGGCGTTATGGAAGTACCCACTGCCACGCTTATCTACTGCCAGACAGCGCCTCACAGCACCACAATCACACTCTAATATAAAAAACCACATTGCTTGAGACAAAACAAATGGCTTTTTCTCTCAAAAAGAGATAAGCAGCAGAGGCCATGCACAAAATAGACAAGCACAGAAGGAAGATTTATAGGGTGACTTGAGTTGATCATGGTCAGGAACTGGAGGATTTCTTAGAGAGAGATTGGCGAGGGGCGTGGTTCCTCTGTCTACTTTCTGCCAATTAGAGCCTACCACTAATTAAAGAGACAGGGATATAAAAAACATAAACCAAAGGAGGAAGGCTTAGAGCTTGAATAAATGTATTTCTGATATGAGGGTGCAACTGTAGTATTGTGATTCAAACTCTTGTTATAAAAACATTTATGTGTACAACAGTCAGTTCTATCAATAAAAGAGATTCCTTACTTACAGTAAGATCATATATACAGTATATATATACAAATAACTTCATTTTGTTCAGCTTGCTTACTTCCCATGCTGAGGAGGGTTGGCCTGTCACCTGTCCATCACATCAGAGAGGAAGTGAAGAGACCTATGACCCCAGGGTCCTTGAATGGCCATTTTCAATCACTGGAAAGCCAAGCAAGTCCATTTTTCACTGTGACTGTAATAGGTAGGCTCACTGATTAAGACCTGGGCAGTGACACACCATGCAGTGCTGGACTCAACAGAGACACAACAAGAGAAAACATTAGGAAGAGTGAGGTCATTCCATCGCGATCACCCTTTTCTCTAGCTGGTTCCTGAGTTTTTAACTGTGCACTCAACAACCTTCTTTACTCTCCCTGTATGTGATATGGAGCAACTAACACGATACCTTTTCAGAAATTATTTAGTTTTTTAATTTTCCAAAATGCGGATGTTTCACATTTTCTACGTACAGATGTACACATTTTCTAAAATGTACTAGATGTCATCACAAGCACATCCAGTCAGACATTTGGTTTATTGCTCAGAGAATTAGGAACAAAAACATGTAAAGTTATTGTGTCAAACCTCTTGCTTTCTCTCTTCCTCCTCTCTTTCAATCATGGGAAACTGTCACTCCATCTTTTTTATGACACAAACTGAAGAAAACAACTTTTCTCTCTTGTAATAAACCAGCCCTGAGTTTTAAATGGGTTACTTTGAGGTCATTAAGAGACTCATCCAGCTGGTCCTCTTACACAGCACTCTTTCCAACACATACCGTCTTTTCAACTTGCATGTCACCAAAAACCTAATTACAATTACGAGAATAGTGCAAATGTTCAGCACAATAAACACTTGAAATTACGTTCCTATTCTTTGTCGCGTTATGATGAATTGCTTTAGCGTCTTCTTATTTAGTTCAGCATGATTAATGGTGAATTAAATAAATAAAATCCTCGACATTATTATGAGGTCTCCTTTCTATGTATATTTTTTTCAGGCAGAGACTTCACACAGGTTTGAAATATGAGATAATGAAAATGAAAAATGGCTCAAATTAAATGTCTATTGTTCAAAATGTGGCGGGGGACACTTAAGGTTTTGTGAAAAACTGAAATCTCTTTGGGAAAACACAGAGACTGTTTAAAGCTGAGGTGAGAGGGGTTGACAGGTGAACTATTGCTCAGTTGTTAATGACTATGGGTTTGGTCCCTGGAGGATAGAGCAGAGTCCAAAGTAATTCTAAACGCAGGCTCCACAACTGTCATCTGGACTCCACCGTCCACATTAACATTGATGTTGAGGTCAGCTTCATGGAAAGGTAACCTGACCGAGACTGATCTTTCTGGCTTCTCAGCCTTGCCTCTATGACTGCAAGCTCACCATACTGTAAGTGTGGGCTATATACAGTCAGTGTGTGATAGCTGGTTTGTAGACTAGAATTAGACCACCATGACTGTATTACCCGTCACTGAATATGGGCCCTGCTGCCGCTCTACCAATGATGAGTTTTACTCCTAATGCCACTAATTATGAATATTGTTAACTAATGAGGCTGATGAAGTAAGAGAATTACAATACTGAATAATGAGTTCACCTAATTAGGCTTTTAATTATCTTCCCAACAGCTACAATGGTGGTAGAAGAGAACTCACTGCATCGTAAGTTTAACGGCACAAATACACGTGTTCATCCTTCCACCCTTCGTGAACATCCTGAAACAGGTCGCTGCGGTCAGCGCGAGTGAAAGAACAGGTCAGAATAGGGTCTCCACTTCCCCTGGTATACTGAGGTCGGTGCACAACACATTTAATTATTGAGGAATTGCCCCAGATATACAGGCAATTATGCATGCAATTTCCTTTTAGATTAGTTGGCTTGTAAACAATGCATCAGGAGGTTGATGGGCACTGCCCCTTCATTTCTCTATTAAGTCTCGATGATTGCCAGTACTAAATCTGGCTGCTGCATGCACCCTGAATACTAAGGAACTAAGACTGGGGGCCTTTTAAGTATTAACCTAAAATCAACTTAGCATTTTAAGACAAACTCTTACAGTACCTCCAATCTGTTGAAATCAGAATCACCCTTACTGTAGTGCTTCACTTCCATTGCTAGGTAATTTGTCTTTAATGTAACGGTAGGCTAATATGATCTGGAGCTAAGTATTAGGTGTCATGGAGAATCATGGTCGGCATGGTCAGGAAATTGAGATTGCATAATAACTGTAACTAGAGAGGGTACAATTTCTGGGGAAATTGTAGGGTGTGCTTGCTTGCGTCGGTTGTACAAGGATTTTAATGCCATTTTTACAACTGATATTCCTGTATATTTTATATAAAAATGCATAGGGCCTACTTATTATGTATAAATATTACATAGATTTAAAAGCATCTTTTTTTTGCTGCTCATTTACAACTCAAAATACGAGTGAAGTGTAGAATGAAATAGATGTCTTCTCATTTCCCCTGCAAGAGGCAGCCTCATCGTTGAATCAAAACGAATACATTTGGCAGACCGGTGTAAAAATTGACCTAATCTCTATGACTTAAACGTCATTTTAAGTTTTTCCCTTCTCATGATATTTTCAGGCATTTAGCCTAGTCATTGCATTCATTCATTAATAAAGAACCCCCTTTGAAGATTATTCTACGACGTTACCCGGCAGTAGAAGATGGAATCGCGATTCAAACAGTACCATCTGCTAACTGAAAATATGCCCCCCAAAACGTAAATAAGCTTGACATTTATTTAGTGGAAAATCGCTCATTCATAAAAAGCTCACTGGTAGCGATCATTGTCAGTAACAACGCAAAATGCGATATAGCCCTGTGTGGAGAAGCTGCCCCGGTAAATTGTACTACTACGGTACAGTACTAGACCACTGCTGTGTTCGTCTTGGTAGCGATTGCGTTGGTTGAATTGGATTTAACGTTCCGTTGTACGGTTTAAGCTGAAATTAATTATTTTCATGAACAGATTGACAACGTTTAGGCTGTGGCAATGAAGTTCAGGTTAGTAGTTAGACTTTTGATTTAAGTAAGGGGAGTGCCGAACATGTTCTGTCGCCGTTTGACTTCCTAAACAGCTGTGTACTGTAGTGTAGATGTTTTTGTAGTGTGTCTCGCGTAAGCTACAGCGTTGCAGTGAGCTACACTGGTTTGAAACCACAGGTAATGGTCATTTCACCAACAAATCGTTTACTAATGTCAGAATAAATCCTACAACGAAAATGTATATGTGAGGAATGTTTATTTTAACGATTGAAAACAGATAACGCTACATCATAGACCACTGTAGTATGTGTTGCCCGGGCAACACAGGCTAATGTCATGATGCTAATACTTCAGTGAAATAGTAGACTACTGTTTCCGAAAGTAGATGTACTTCCTTAATAATATCAGCTTATACTGTACATTACACATCACAATTGTGTGTCATATCACAAAGTAAAATGAGTAAATAGTTATCACCCTGGCCTCTGTGCTTGTGGCGTTTCTGCAGCTGCCTTGCAGTAAAGCTATAGTTAGCCTAGCTATCCCCCAAGTTAACCGATGCGAAACGAATGTTCTGCCAAAGGTAGTCACGCGTGTTTTCGTGACGTTAGTGACGTAGTGACGTTAGTAACGTCAGTGACTGTGGCTAGCAAATTAGCCACCGTTAGCTTCACTTTTCGCCACAAAAACTTAACTTGAGCCTAAACCATGCAACGGAATGTAAATTCCAATAGAAGCAACTCAATCGCTACCAAGACGAAACTTTTGACACCTACGTTGTCTATGTAGGCCAAATATTGACTGAGTTTTAGGGGGGCAAAAAAAAATACAAAAAATAATAATAATATATATGTGAGAGAACAAAGGTTGTGCTCTCGCGGAAGGCTTGAGCACACCCAATAATTACATCATCGTCTCAGAAGTAAGGTGACAACTCAAATCCCTAACTAAATGATTTTGGCAATATCATATAATCTGCATAAATATCTTATCCAGTTTTCTGCATGATCATATTTCCTACTCACTGTATACAGCAGCATAACAGTGCAACTAGAATATGATAATTTTTATTTCCAGTTATCAAACACTGTAGGGCTGCAAGGTCAGCTAATTGTCTTAGGACTCTACATCGCCTATGGGGTCAAATCTGCTTCACACTTTAAGCGCCATCGCACTCCTTGAATTGGAGCGTCCATGTTTAATTGAGTGATTAAGGCAGAGAACATGGGAGCTATTAGAGTTAAAAGACCTCTCTGATGGTGGACATACCATAAACCCTTCTCCCTCTGTGATGCCATTTTTTGATATAGTTACTAAGAGTGTATTTTTAATAGACTGAGGTTGTGTTTAAACAAATGGATGTTGCAGTTGGTCTTAAGGTATTTATGGTGTTGGTTTATGATGCCTGTTTGAGAAGCTAGGGGCACGGAGGTTGGGGGATGTTTGAGTTCTGTGGCCTAAAGGGAGAAGGGTAGATGGATCAGTTGATCTAGCAGCTCTGACCTTTTGGCCAAGGAGATTGTGTCCTGTGTCCTGTTTGTGTTTCATTAAGGGTATCTTTACTGTCCTCATTTAGAGAAAGAGCCGTGACATCAAAAGACTTTGGTATCTTGACCTGGGGGGTTATATTGTCTTAACTGTCACTGACCAGTGTTAGCCAATCACAGAGACCACTGCATTGATGAATTCATCATTTATTAGGGCATCTGTTTTAAGTGTATAAAAGCACAAGCTTTATGATTGTTCTTCATCACTCTTGCGAACGACCTGTGGTTAGCACCTCCTTCGTAATGACTGATCAGCAAAGCTTTGTTTAATATTACGTAATTGTATAATCTAAATAAATTGTATTAAAACCACATCTCTTGACTACTCAGATCTACACAGTGCCACTTGAATTTCCACCATTACACCTCCCAACCCCCAGGGATACATCTTCATTTCAGACCAGTCTTGTTTTTACCTTTTCAAAAAACGCTAGCTTTGCAGCTAGGTCATGACTGAATATGTATGGAACACACTAGACATATAGAAAATACATTAAACCTTGCCACGGCAACAATGTCCCTGTGGCACACAAACACACAAAAAAAAGACTTTCTGTGAGCCCGTTCATCTGCAATTCACAGTATCAGACGGAGCATGAGAGGGGGGAAGGTGGAAGGACTACCCTCATCTGAATGTCATAGAGAGCAGAACAGCCTCGTGGCAGTGAACAGAAACCCACAACCATGACCCCGTGGGCGAAGAGGACAGCGTGTGGAGACTCTCTTATTCGCTCTTTCTTCATCCCTCCCTGCGCTTGTCGTCGAGGTGTGTGCAATCATATCGATGTGTCAGGAGAGACCCCACCCGGTAGTGTCGTCAGACAGACGGATGCCAGGGATAGACAGAGGGAAAGGGGAGGAAGGGGGGAGGGGCATGGAGGTGAGAATGAGAGAAAAAATGAGGAGAAGAAGGAGCTGGGTGGAGGGGTTCTGGTGTTGTCTTGCAATTCAGCGCATGTCAGTGTTGGAAGAAATCTGTGTCAAGAGCCCATCAGAGGATGGGTAGGTGGGAGGTGGGATGACCTGTTCTGTGGTTGTGACATCAACGGGAGAGCACAGGGATCTGAGGACCTTGTAACTCCATGTACTGTAAGGTCTGGTGAGTTTACTGTGTAAAGTCTACCATGTAGAGTATGAAAGGTATGGAATTACAGACACACACAGAATGTCTTGTATGCTGTTGGCAGCCAGGCTTGCTGCAGACGAGGCAGGAATCCAAAATGCTGGCGTCTAATTTGGACTAATGACCAACTGCTGCTCAACAAATGCTGAGCTATCTATCATCTTCAGGGTTCTGTGCTGTCTGTTGAGTGATCACATTCATTGTTCCATAAACTCTGAACTACTCGCCCAATTTATTTTAGGCTAGTGATATTATAGACATTACTTTTGCTCAAACATAGATTTCAATCAGGAGAGACCAGTGAATGAAGTAAAGATAATTGTTTATTGAACAAATTATATGTGAGGATTAGTCTTGACAGAAGTCTTTGGCACTTAGACTCTATGGGGAGATTTTGGTAATCGAGGGGCGTGCCAAAATAAATGTTTATTGTGTGTGTATCATTTTTTCCTGAGAATCCCTCTTTCACCCCCTAATCTAGTGTTCATCTTCCCCGCCATAAATATGTGTCTAAAAACACCCAGCAAGTCCAGCTACTCATACATGAAACACAAAAAGTTTGTCACATTGTCTTGCCACCCTCCTCCATCCTCTTTAGCGGATGAGGTGACAGTGAAGCTTGACACCTCGTCATCGTTGGCCTCGACTAGCCGAGTTTGAGTGACGTGTTTCACTCGGCAGCAATTCCTGTTGGTAATCAGGCCAAGCTACATGTATAATTAATCAGGCCGTGCTAACCTACAGCCACAGCTCAGCAGGTATTCATTTAGAGGCCACATTTCAAACATCCGTCTGGGGTGTGTGAGTTAAAGACTGGCGTACTTTCTTGAGCACATCACGGGGGAAATGGAATGAAATGAATGGGGAGCTCGCGTTCGGGGAGAATAGTGAGATAAGCAAGACCTCTCTACACCCTCCTTACACTACTGCATCGAAATGAGCCAAAGCTTTTATTTGCCCAACGAAGAGCAGGCCAAAACATCCAACAGCCACCCGCTTCTATCCTCTCTGGGTTGTGGAGATTAGACTCTTTGACCAGGTACTCCTTGTGCACGCTGCAGCCAAGGTGCCTGAATACATTCCGTCTGCTGTGAAGAACAGGGGGTGTCTTCTACCTCATTAGAAAGTGGACACCGTATTCACTTCGACTTTGAGCTGCCGGCCAGGGATATAGCTCTTCACTAATCAGGGTAATTGCAGCAGTGCACCCCATTGCAGACTGACACCTTGCCTCTGTCTGAAGGTGATGATGATGACTAGGGGCTTGCCCAGCAGTCGGAGATAAGGTCCTGGGCGGTGCTATTTAGGACAGGCCTAATGGCTGGTGAGGGGCCGCATCCCATCCCGAAAGACTGTTTGTTTCCTTTACCTTCCCACATGGCCTCGTTTCCCATCCTCCACAGATAAGAGAGGTGGCCTCTATTGCTCCTCCTAGAACCACTTTGCTGTTTACGCCTATCCGACCCTATTTATCCACAGGGAGTGAACAAGGACATGAGAGGAAGCAACTATTTGTAATGCCATGCCTGACTGCAGAGGAAGCCCTCAGCTGCATGGTCCAGAGAAACAAGTAAGCTAATGGTGAAGGAGGCTAATAGGGCTTGGGAACAGAGGGCTAAAACTGCTGTGATGGCCAGGGATTTAGGGTGAATGTTGAAGGGGAAGCAAAGATCAAGTGCCACAGGCTCTACAGGTGCAGAGAAGTGGGAGGTGATGTGCTGAGGGTGTGATACGATCTCACAGAGCCACAGGGAGCCCCTGTGAGAATGAATAAAGCATTATGCTCTCAAGCAGAGTGGACTCTGCCCCAGGAAAGGTCTTCCTGCCAACCACCTTGCCTTTGACCAGGCAGACCCTGGCTGTGCGAGATGAAACAAAGCACTGGAGAACTTGTGCATCTCACAATGATTAAGGTTTTCTGTTTGGATAGAGAGCGAAAGGCCTGTTTTAAAGAACGGGAGAAGATCATTTGATTATATTGTTCTGTACAGCATCTCCAAAGAGTAAATTCCCTTTAGAACAGAAAATCCCTTATACATTAGACAGTTAAAAATACACCTTTGTTTTATCTAAATGTATTCGAACAACGAGTTTGTATCTGTTTAATTACAATAAATTAAAATAAAGATTAGATAGATTGTAATCTATATCACTTGAAACAATGATATGTTTATTTTTTTTATATTCAACTCCTTAATTAAAATATGTTCCATTATGCACACAGAGTAACACACTGTCACAATGTACCATCATATACTTTCAGATTTTGAGCGACACTGGAATTCACTTGGATAAAAATACATTTACATTACATTCAGTCATTTAGCAGACGCTCTTATCCAGAGCGACTTACAGTAAGTACAGGGACATTCTCCCCGAGGCAAGTAGGGTGAAGTGCCTTGCCCAAGGACACAACGTCATTTGGCAGAGCCGGGGATCGAACCAGCAACCTTCTGATTACTAGCCCAATTCCCTAACCGCTCAGCCACCTGACTCCCTTAATACAACAAATATATCTAATTAGATTTGTTTTGCATGGGTAAGATAAGCCCTTATTTCACAATCCAAGGGAGAGAAAAGAGCAAGATTCAATGGAATACATGCTTGTGCTTCCTGACCAACAGTATAAGTGCAATTCTTTGAAATCAAGACTTCCAAGATTCAAGGTTATAGCTTCTTCTTTTATTAAACGAAACACCACCATTCAATTGCAACTCAACAAAAACATCACTCTGCCAACTCAACAGATGCTCTCTCTTTCCTATTTAATAAACACTGTTGATTTTATCCTACAGCAAAATCCATTAATATCAATCGTTTCATCTTTCTTATTCCCCCTCCTTCTTTGAGGGCCAGACCTTGGCTCGGGAGATGAGAGAGAGCTCAGAAGCTCAAAAGTGAATTTACAAATGTAACCACGCTGCTGGCCCCTGTTCACTTGCTATTCATTGACCTCAACAGACACGTTAGACAGAACTAGATGTACCCGAGCCACCGATTGGCTCATTGCCCCATAATGAACTTCAATGAATGCGACAGGAGAGGGAAAAGGTGAAAACACCTTGCATTCAAATGACTGCGAGCCCTTCTGCTTTGTTGTTCCCCACAAATGGTACTCAGGGCTAAAACGCTTGACGCAAATTGCTGCTTTAACCCAAATTATCCCCCTAGCCTTAGATCTTTTAGCCCGTCTAATTATCTCAGGGCAGGGTCTGAAGCCTTTCAAGTCTCTTCCACTCAAAAGCCCGAGCTGTGGAGTGGACACGGAGCAGAGGATGGCTGTGCACACCAGGACCTGTTCAGCTGGACACATGGTTGGTAGGGGTGGAAGGGAAATCTCTGAGAGTACAGCACAGACAGACAGACAGACAGACAGATGTTGGTGGTGGTAGGAAGGCGGTTGGGGGGGGTGGGGGGGGGCAATCTGGTCACAGTCATGCACAGGTTGCACTGATGGGAGAGGGATACAAGTGGGGCACAGTTCCAAAGTAGTCATCTAGCGGAACATGTGAAAGGAGAAGCGAATGAGGGATGAAAAGGGTACAATGTGACACATGCAAAGAAAAAGAAATGGCTGTTCTGTTCGACTGGAGACACACGGCTTTGATGTTGGCTTTTGCTCGTCTTTTAGTTTTTTACTTATTAAGGTCTTTCATGAATGTTCCACAGGACCCCTGCTGCAGCAATTCACAAGTCTGCCAGAAGCTTTCGGCTAAGATCCATACCCCGGCCTGCTCCAGACCGGAATGGGAAGAATCCACTCTGGTTGTACTTCAATAGAGAGTCTGGTGGCACTTTCTAGAGGAGAGCAGATGAGGGGTGAACAGAGAGAAAGAGAGACTGTGTTCTTGTCTCTGCGTGCACCAGTTGGCGTGTGTGTGTGTGTGTGTGTGTATGTGTGTGTGTGTATGTGTGTGTATGTGTGTGTGTTTACGTGTGTGTAAGTGTGAAGGAGAGAGAGAAAGAGGGATGGAGAAGGAAAGTGATTAAAGAGAAAGACGAAGAAGAGAGAGAGAGAAAGAGAGATATAGAGAAAGAAATTAGAAAGCAGTATAAAAAGAGAGTGATCAATGTAGCAAAGTATACAATTCACAGGAGATATAATGACTGAGAGAAAGAGAGGGAGAGAGTCCCCGACTTGAAGACAAGTAGGCTGAAGGTAAGGAAGAGTCACTCTTTATCTAACAGGCTGTCTTTCCATGGTATGTTTTGTTATCAGTATCAAAGACAGGATGAAAGATTGTGACTGAAGGTCTTCTGAGTTGAGTATCAGATTAAAGGGATGGAGAGATGAAAAGGACTACAATGACCAGCTTGCACAACTCTGATCATTAAAGGGCTGACATATATAAAGTATTAGATGACAATGAACTGCAGATAGGGGATATAACCATTACAGGCCTGTTGGAGGTTATGACAAGAAACACGTGTGTGCAATCGCAAAATGTCTTCAGTGACAGGATGTGTCCTGCAAAGAGGTTAGCACTGACAGTCCACCTCTCTCCACCTCTCTCCACCTCTCTCCTCCTGCTCCCACTGTCCTGTCTCTCTCCCCTCAACTGCAAATGAATCCATAAGCACTGTGCTAGACCGCCAATGCCATTTTCTGCTGGCACCATCGCTTTATTCCCCAGTTAATATACTCCCCCATCTCTCTCTCTCTCTCTCTCTCTCTCTCTCTCTCTCTCTCTCTCTCTCTCTCTCTCTCTCTCTATCTCTCTCTCTCTCTCTCTCCCTATCTCTACCTCTCCTCTCTGCCTTTTTCTCTCATGTGGCCACAAAAATGTGCTTGGCAAGCTTAATTTCATACATGTTCCTTTGTGACATATGGGGGGGGAATTAATTTCTAATCAGTGTGTGTACGTGTTTCCTTTGTGTAGATGTGTGTTTGTCTGCGTGTTCAATCCAACTCCTTCCACACTCCCAGCTACAATATACTAACAAGTCCAGTGAAATGTGTGATGATAAATAGTCTGGCCGTGAACCAGAGCCATGTGGCCAGGCTAGTAATGAGCCGAAGAGCCTAAGAGGGGTTGTGGTGTAGCTGAAAGCAGAGAAACCAGAAACAACCATCAGGGTTTATTTGGAAGGTATTTTCAGGATGCCAATCCACAAGTCAACACAGTTTCTCACAGGTTTTCTGCGTCAGAGTAAACAGCAGCGTGTGGTGGGTTGGAGAAACGAATAAAGTAATCTCCCGGAACAACTATGAGTGTTCTTTTCTCCCTTTCTCTCAGAATGGCTAAGGTGTCCCCCGTTCACTATAAACACACACACAAACACACACACACACACTGTGCCTGTGCAGGGACGGAGTGGCACCTTTTATCCCGTGTTCCTGTTACACCCGAGAGAGTGTTAAAAGCCCAGGCACTGCGTTCTAAAAGCATCTGACTCTAACCTTGAAGCCATTAACTTCAAATTTGACTGATAAAGCCTCAGGTTGTTATCTCACCCATATTCCTTATCAGAGCCCTATTATATCACAGCTGGGACTAAGACAGAGCATCACTGCGTGAACGAGGTGATGCCGAGGAGAACCTTTAAATAGCCATGCTGTCTGCATGCACCACGGAGTGCCAAACACTTAGCCACCATGGTTATCGGTGTGCTAGCACACTGTGTCATGACCCAGGGCACATCTTCCTCACCATACTGGCGGGATGTAAAGATAACCGCCACGTGAAACAGGGACAAGCTCTTGGATGTTCCGGTCTTCGTTGCTAATTTAAGGCCCTGTCTGGTGATTCTTCAGCTGGGCTTGTTGTCAGCGGGCTTGTTGCGGGACGAGGGTGCGTTTGAGGGTTTTATCAGGAGGGGACGGTGCTCGGAGTTATCGCTGTTGTTCGACACACTTCTGTAATTGAGCCTGGGAGAAAGTACTGAGAAGGATGGAGGGAAAGAGACAGGGAGACAGAGAGAGAGAAAGCGACAGGGAGACGGAGAGAGAGAAAGCGAGAGAATGAAAGAGAAAACATACAGCACATGGGTGTGTATCCCCACAGTAATCAGCTGACTGTAAACAATGTAAAATGTGGTTTCCAAAGTGCTGCACGACCTTGGTCAGATAGCTAGCAATGAGCGAGTCCTCTGTTGAAGTGCGTACCCTCAATTTCTCGTTCTATTACTGACTATTAAAATCCAGAACTCAACTGAACTTAGTCACTCCGTTTATGAAGAGACGGACAAAACACTTTCTTCATCACTATCCCACAGCCAGGCTTGCTGTCCACCTCTCTCTGACACACTTTCATTCAGGGTGTGCCATTATGTTGGGGGCAACCTAGCTATGAAGTGGTACTTGTGCCTGGATCCATAGTGTTTCTCTGTCTGATTCAGAATAAAAATAAGCTTTTGGTAAAACAACACAGACAATGTGAAATGGCCAATGTGAGGTGACGGGCGTTTCATCCTCCTCTGTCGCGTTTTTCTGCCAACAGACGAGAGAGGAAGATGATGGGTCCATTTCCACGACCTTTGCCAGAGTGGCTGATATCCTCTTCGTCCTTTTGCGGTGTGAGGCCACACTCTGAGGACAGTTCAATGCATCTTCGGAATTGATCACCCGGCGTTGAATGTGGCTGTTGGAGTAACAGTCTGGTCGACCGTGAAAACCCAGTCATCACCATGGTGTACGTGTGTGTGACATGCAGCCAAGCACACACACTCGCACACGCAAACGCACATGCACACACGCGCACCCTTCTCCGGAGAATACTCACCATGTGACACGCTGCGGCCAGATCACGCCGCGAAACGTAAACAGCCTCTCGGTCTTCCAGCTCCACAATAGCTCGTTTGAAGATTGAAATGCTCCTTTGAAGGAAGCTGGCTGCCACGTCTGCTCCCCCCAGGCAGCATCGCTTCTCGGGGAGTGCAGAGGGCGGGCGGAGCCATTAGCGAAAGCTTTAGCACACGTATGAAATCCCTCCTAATGTGTGAATGGAGACCAACGCTAAATCCGACGCCCACGGAATGTTCCCCTCGGACTGGGGGGGGGGGGGGGGGGGCGCCCGGGGAGGCAGGGAATCAGGTGAAGAGGACATGTGCCTCCATTCTTCCCATTGTTTTCACCGTGAGGGACTGTCACAGCACGTCAGGAGAACCTGTGTTTGGGTTATGTTTGACATGGTTTTCCATCAAGATGTACCCACAGAATTAAGATTCTAAAAGGGGCTGTCTATTTTGAGGATGTATTCACAAAGTGGAGATGTGGAAACTGAGAGCTGTCAATGCTTTTCGACGACATTGTCCCTAGGGTGTAATGTTCATTTAGTGCTACCAGTACCATGCTGACATCTCTGATGGATGGTCGTCCTATCGTTCCATAGAACCAGAGAAACCTACTGAATCATCTAGAAATCAATACAAATAAATCCAACTGACACAAAAATGTATACATTACTAATCTATAAATACTTGAGCTAAATCTATAAATAGTTTGGTGTTAACATAATCAATATTAAATATATATTATATACATACATATTAATGCAAGAATAATTTAGTATTTTGGAAAAGTACCAGAAGATAGATTAAGAAATCAATAATTCATTGGATGCAATTCGCACCATTTATTAACACTTACAATTTTCATTTAATTCATTTGGTCATTTATTTTGGAACCGTCTCCGTAGGAAACATAGTGAATATATACAGAAAAACATCAGAGCCAACCTCCAGCCGTGCTGTTGACGTCAGCCCAAACCCTCAGTTCCTGTAAGCTTACACACAGAGGCACATCTGTAGCTCTACATCTCGCTCTGGATAGGGTGAGACAGACGGAGCATTAGATGAACACCACTAAAACCATGACTAACTGCTTCTTACTGCACAGCTCTGTACACAACACAAAGAGACAGCTGGTGAGATGAGAGAGGCAGAGGGGAGAGAGAGGGAGGAAGGAAGACAATAACAGATAGAATTACAGTGCTGAAAGGCAAGGAAGAAGAGAGGTAAGGAAGGAAGGAAGCAGGACGGGAGAGCGGGGCAACTGTAGGGTCGGAAATGGGGGAGGGGAGAAGGATTTGGCACAGGTCCCTATCTTGGCCACCAGGAAGTAACAGTTTTGATGCTCCTGGTGTGCCATACCAGATGGACATACAGGGACATCAACTTTGTTTCACATTAACGTACACAACTCTCTGTATAAGTGTCTGTGGCCATGGACAGATGGCACCAGTGTAATATATATATATATATGTGTAATATAGAATATATATATATATAGAGAGAGTTGTAATATGTTTTTGTGTGTGTGTGTACAGTATCTGTTTCTCTGAGATCTTCAAATCCATTACCCAAGATATAAACAAACTACCATAGCTGAGAAACAATTTTTTCCATCTCACTTGTCAGATCTTACTCCCACTGTTCTTGGCAGGACTCTCTCGCCTCCATTCTGATTGGCTGGCTGCGTTTCGCATCCCCAGGTGGAGAATGGACTGATGGGATGCCTGGGTCCGGATGCCACAGAGGGGGTATCGACTGTCTGGGCATGTGTTGCCGCCTGGCAAAACTCAATTTCCCAGACTCCCCTCTGTCTCCAGATGGGCCGACTCTCCTACTCAGGGTTTTAGGAAGTAAAGCCATGGGTTCAAATCAAAAAGATACCCTCGGAGTCCACTCAGTTGGCATGCCAGACCTGTTTACCACTGAAACACCAAAGTTATACAGGAAATGGGAGAGAGCCACTCTCAAAACAACCGATCACTAATGATGGTTCAGACTACTAGAACTGGAGTCTTCTACCAGTCATTCACTTCCTCACCTTTTTTTTTTACTCAATGCTTGTTCTGCATCAGGGTCACAAGATGCCACTAAAAATATCTCCTTGTCATGTCTAAACCTGATCTGATATGCGTAGAGGTTGTCTGCACTGTGGGAGCATGCTAATGGTGACTGGGTTGTTTGTTGCTGTCGGCTTTCAATAGGCTATTTCAATCATATTGGTGCTTTCACTCACCGTATTCTTCTTACAGGCTAGCAGCTCCCCTCTATCCTGTTGGAGTTGGCTCCCAGCATGCAACCGTACTGGTGCACTGTACTGGCATTGTAGATCCCAGCTTGCTGGACACATTAACCCAAACAACACAACGTTGTGTGTGCCCATGCATGTGTACGTGTGTGTGTTTGTCAAGAGTGGCCCTATTGGCTCCCAACATGCAACATTGTTGGCACATGACACACGCCTCATGGCTGGCATTGTAGCTTAGAGTCTGCTGGACACATAAAACCAAACAACACCGTAGGGATTACAATCATGCTCTTCTAGGTAGCATCCACTGTAGCCTTATAACCAACAGTTTTGTAATTTGTTCTGTATGTGTCAGAGGCGGGGGGGGGGGAATTTCAGACAAATTAAACACTTGCATGGTTAAGATTTGCTCCTTTCTCAATAAATTCCAGTTGCACTTGGAAGAAGCCACATTTACGAGGAAATATACCACCCCAAAATAGTATTATATAGTTTGTTTATGTAAAACATTTTATGGCTCAAAGCGACATGGTTTAAGCAGTGATGTATTGCAACTTTTATGAATTCTGACAGATCCAAGTACAATGCATCTTTAAGCGCTAATGTAATTGAGATATGTCCTCCACTACTACCACATAGTATATACATATACATATACATATATACATAATGTAGTAGCTGTGTGCATACTGAAAGAATATGGATATGGGAAGGAGGACCAATGTGTATTTGTAGCTTCATGAACAGAAGGGATACAGGAATATAGAGATCTGCAGTGAGAGAGAGAGAGAGAGAGAGAGAGAGAGAGAGAGAGAGAGAGAGAGAGAGAGAGAGAGAGAGAGAGAGAGAGAGAGAGAGAGAGAGAGAAGAGAAGAGAAGAGAAAGAAAGAGGGAGATTGCTGCGAGGATGGAGAAGAAAACATTGAAAGAGGAAGACATTGAGAGTTGGGAGGTTGAATAATCTTTGGTGTCCTGGGCTTTGACTTAGTGCTCCTTAATCAGCCTCCCGAGCACAGGTACGGCCCGGGGCATGACCTTCTCTTAAAAGGTTTTCTAAAACCGTGGAGCCAGATGAAAAATAACAGAGAACATCTGGGGAATAACACCAGCACTACCTTATAGTTTCCTAGTTAAATCAAGTGTCCCAGTGAGATTCACTTTCATCAGGTAGACATTATTCTGCTAGCCTTAAAAAAGAGTTAACCCTTTTAAGGCTGACTGTACCCCAATGCACTGCTCAAAACACAGGTTAATGGTATTTAGTTTTTAATTTGGAACAGTAGCTTAATGGGATCTTTCTTGAAAAACAAGTGACATAAGATGGGATTAAAACTCTCGAGGGATGGCGAGGGAGCATTTCCTGCTTCAGGCTCTGAAAGAGGAAGTCTAAGATGGATCATGTGACGTCGGCAAGGAACTTCGGGGACTGCGACAAGGGCTGTCACCAGGGACCTTGCTCCCAGGTTTGGTGCAATGCATCATGGGTTCCCCCAAGAAATCAGGGATATCTGCAGATATCTGAACTTCATTGACATTTCCACTGTCACATATGGAGGTCAGGGACAATCACACACAAATGATTGTGAGTGATCCAGCAGTGATGATGAAAGCTGGTGAGAAGATCCGGATGAAAGGTATGTCGATCGTGAAGAGGGAGTGAGCAGATTTCTCGTGGGACCAAAGTCCAGCGGTCATAAGCAGCACAACGGAATTACATGTGTCTCTTTCATAACTAGTGTTACAAAAAACCTTGAACTGTTTTCTCAGAGAGAGATTGAGGTAAAAAGACAGAGAGAGAGAGAGAGACAGAGAGAGAGAGAGAGAGAGAGAGTGAAAGGGAGAGACAGAAAGAGAGAGAGAGCTGAGAGTGTGGGCCCAGATGAAGGGCTTGTGAAGGCCAGGTGGCAGATATCTCTGGAGTTGGAGATGAAAGGTGGTAAACACCACAGATCCATGGAGATAGATACTGCAGCTTGCTCTCTTCTTTCCCTCTCCTCTCCATGCCTCGGAGGTGCAGTGATACATCGGGCCTAGGTTTGGCACAGCGCTGGGAGGATCACAGCGGCCGGCTCCCACTCTCCTCAGCAGTAGACGGAGGGATCGGGTCAAGGGTGTAGCGGGGGAGAGAGATGGTGGGGGGTGAAGTGGGGGGAGTTGGAGGAAAGTACAAAAGTGAAGATAGCGCATCAGGAACACAGGGAAGGGCGAGAAACAACAACAACAATTCCCTTTCTTGAACTTTGGGCTGCAGACAATTATATCATGTGCACCGAAATATATTTGCAAATACCATAAGTATTCGGCATAGAATTGTGAAGAATAAGTGACATTGAGACCGGAGCATGGCGTGTCCTTCATATCCTGGTACCCTCTGGCCCCGCCCCGTTTCCTCTTACCGCGGAGACAGTGCCGGCCCACCTCTGTGTACCACTGCAGGACATCACGTCTCCTCATCTGCACTGATATGCATATATTTGCATATTCAATCCTATTGTCTTACATAACCCAATATAAGCTGAATGATGGCAGCTTGGCTTTGGTGTATGCCTAGTGCTCGAGAGTCACGAGAAACTAAAGGTGCGCATGCATTTGCATGGCTAATTATCTGCAGGGCATATGGTCGCGCAGGTTGTTCATATTTCGTTGATGAGTGTGACGCGTTGTAACTTCTACCCTAGGGGGTAGCTGTTACTGTTGCACAGACACACACACACACACTCTCTCACACACACACACACACTTTAATGGCAAAAAAGTTTATTGTTCTCTCTCTCTTTCTCTTACCATCGTTACAATCTTATGATCATGAGACACGCTTGGCCAATTACTGTAGCCACAGCAGACTCATGTACTGTAGAACAGGATGAATCCATGAGGACAGAGAGATGGAGAAAGAACAGAAGCAAGAGCAATAAAACTGAACTATAACATTCAAAGGAGGAGCTCAAGTTTAGTTACAACACCGACACCATGAGTTATGTCCCCAACTTCCCCTCCTGGCATCCCAACAGGAGAGCATGCCACCTCCTCACTATGACACCACGTCCTCCCAGAGTCCCATCGTGGAAAGGTCCCCAGACAACAGGGAAAAAGGAGCAGGGAAAGATTTAGTGGGAGAGATTAAAATCTCCAAGGCACGGTCGGAAAGTGACCCCTGTGGCATTCAATAGAGCCAGACTTTATTATTTGTATTCTTATTTACAGTTCAGCTGACGTTTTTATCTGTGTCCTCAAGGGCCAGGTACAGTCAGATCAGCATTACGACCTTGGAACGGGAGACCAGACACTCTCCTTCTGCTTCCTCCTTCACTTCCTCCACAGTGATACCTGCTAAGGAACTTAGTTATATTTAGTTTACCCCCTCCCCCCCCCAAAAAAACAAACAAAAAACCTTCCTCACTGTTCCTTGTCTGTTCAAAGTTTAGTAATTAAGGAGAGTGAAGAAGTGTTGATTAAGTTGAATGTCCTATGTGGTTGTGTTATTGCAAATGGAAGACGTTTAGAGGACAAGGTTGTTGTTGGAGGAGATGAGTATCTACACTGGGGTTTTCTGTCTCCGCTAGACTATTATTATACGTTGCTAATTACTAAATAAGAGCTTTTGACACACGGCGCTAATGAATACAGGAGGTGTAAAGCCACAAGAGACCAATGCAGAACTCCAATCTGAGTGAGGGATGACAGAATGAGGATTGTGTTTGAGTGTGTGTGTGTGTGTGTGTGTGTCAGCGTATAGGCCTGTGTACGTGTGATTGTATGTGATGAAAAACAGAAACACACCCTGGATCTACAGTATTCTACAAGTTCCATGTGCTCAGAGAGTGGACGTGAGTATCTCATCTTCTCATCATAACATATCTGAGTTACATGGGAAAGCATTTGAATCTCACAAGATGGATGCTGGCTCTGTGCTTCCACAGTTTGGGAGTATTGCTACTTGGCAGCGCCGACACAGACTAAAGCTTCTCAGCCGTGCCCCTTAGGCACGTGAAGAAGATGAACAGCCCTCAAGGAAGTCAGTATTTGGGGAGAGGGAGCTGACGGCAAGGAGAGGCGAGGGATGGCGGGTCGAGCAGGGGAGGTAGGAGCGCGCGGCGGCAGAAAAAAGAGGGGATGAGAAAGAGGGCTGTCTGCGAGTCGACAGAAAGACATCAGTCGTGCTGACAAGGACAAAGGCTCTTATCTGTGTGGCAACACTCTGGCGGGGCAAGCAGAGGGGCCTTGCAGCTCCGCAGTTTGTTTCAACTGATTAAAAAAAACAAAGAACCAGAGACTTCTCCATGGCTCAACGTGAAGGCGGTCCCTAGAGTAATGCTCTCAGCAGTGACAAACGACACCCTTCGATCAGATTGCGGCGAAGGGAAGGGGACGCCAGACTGGGGAGAGAGCTGACCCGGACGGGTGATTCTGGCCAGAGCTCCACGATGCCCGTCATCAGTATTCTGGACAGGCGCCGGGGCTAAACTGAGAAGCAGTTGGAGAGTGTCACTAATCTGCTGTGAAAGCTGCCCGCTCTGGAGGAAACGTCCAGGCGTTCATCCGATGCCCGTCTGCTCCCTGCTAAAGTCAATCTCCCGCTTGACTCCCCCTCCGCTCCAACGACCCCACAGACACACACAGACACACGGGCGCGCACGCGTAAACACAGACACAAACACAGACACAAACACAGACACAAACACACGGGGGCTCGCACACGTAAACACAGACACCCACGCAGACGCGCACGCACTCCAAAAGTATACGCACGCACGCTCACCCGCCCACACACACACATACAAACACCGACACACTCAAACGCACACCACCGAACTAGCTCGCGCATGTGGACTTGGCAGCAAAGGTGGGAGTAGAAGGTGGGTCAGGTGTAGAGACGCCCCCCCCCCCCCCATTCAGGCTCCCACGTCCTGGTGATTGATCAAGCTGTAGAAGGCAATGGCACATGTTTGCATGTGTATCTCTGAGTCCCTATGTGTGTCTGTGTGCATGTGTGTGTGTGGGTGTGGGGAGGGGAGGGGAGGGGGGACTATAACACCCGGCACAGAGGTAAAGACCCCCGGGAAGAACGTGCGGTGACTGAGGTGACACGGACACATTCGTCTTCCTTCCCGCCTCCCGCCTGTGGAGGTACGACCTCCCCCTGCAGGCGTTGGCACACGGGCGTCACGCGGCCACGCGGAGCGCACAGCGCTTTACTGTGCTGTGTGAGCAACGCTCAACCTTTAAAGCACCATAACCTTTCATAGTGCCTACGCCGGTGACTTTTCAGTGTTGTGAGCTCTGAACTGCTTCTCCTTTTCTGTGCTCCACCTATGGATATTCAGAGGTAATCAACCCCCCCCCCCCCCCCATCCGCAGAGAGCCAAGCAGGGGGAAGGTTACAGTGATTTTGCAGCATTGCGGGAAGCAACGCTTCCTTGAACTCCGAGGGAATGACCCATAAAACACAGGCAGATTCCGTTAAGGGAGTCCTCTGCCTCTTTACGCCCCAACAAACCCCCGTGGCTGCAGCAGCAGCTCGTAAGGACATGCCAATCAGCCATAATGTCAGTTGGAGCGGGGCGGACGGGGTGCAAGAGGGAGAGGGGGGGGGCACCAGCAGGTGAGCGGACACCCAGGGGAAACCACGAGGCTGCAAATGCAGTGCTTCTGCTACACCTCTGCACACGCCTCCACGTGCACAGGGGGGTTTGGTGCGCGTCGATTTGGATGTGGGAGATGTGGTGATTGTGTGGTAGGAGGTGATATTGTGGCTGAGAAGTAATAGAGGGATAAAGAGAGACTGGGAGAGAGAAATGGAAGTAAATACATTGCGAGAGGATTTTGAGGAATAGAAAGAATGAGAGCGAATGAGAGGTACTGCGGGGAGAGGGAAAGAGAAAAGAAAAGAGTGTCTTGTGAGGTGTTGACCAACCACTGTATCAGACCACAGGGGGAAAGAGATGACAGCTGGGCATTGTGACGTCTACTGTTCCACTCTAACAGCAGGTAATTGCCCACTGACCAGCACACACAGACACTCCTACACACACAGACACACACACATGCAGGAGATGAGAGGAGAGGAGTGTTTTCCTGAGGAGAAAACACAGGGACAGATTGGTGTCGCAAAATCTTCAAAGCTTCATCTGCACAGACAGATTGAAAAGGGAAAAGCAAAGAAGAGAAATGTACAAAAAAAGAGAGGGATGACGGACAGAAAAACGGAAGAAAAGAAAAGCCAATGTGCTTCCTGCAATCGTCGAAGGAAAATAAACTATTCCGACATGAAAGAGGTGGAATGTCACACTGCATTACAGTATGGGAGTGATGTACTGGGGAAAACATTGGTGGGATGTAAGACTCAATTCCTCTAAGAAGAACCAACCTACCACCCTGCAGAGAAAGACCACCCCTACTCTTGCAGGAGCAACCAGCCTCGACTGTACTCTTTAAGGACAAGTCTGCCCCCATTACTGCAGGAGCAACCAGTCCCTACTGTACTCCTGGAGGGCCAACCAGACCCTTCTCTAGCAGTAACCAGGCCTTCCTCCTGCAGTCAAAAGTCAACCCTTCCTGCTGGAGGAGCAGCAGGCATCCATCCTGCAGGATTGAAGACCCTGAAGCTTCAAGACCACCAGGCAGCACCAGCCAACGAATCAACACTCTGCTCTCTCTCTAGCACAGGGGTAGCCTGGCTCTGCCCTCCTAAGTACTTCCGCTCAATTTTGATTTTGCTTCTGTACTGCGTCTGGGCTTGAGGTACGTAAGTCATATATCTCCGGTTAACTTTCTACCTGTCCAATCAGCGAACAGAGGGAGTGGCTGAGAACGATGAAGTTTATGTTGTGCGCTAGTTTGTAGTTCCGTAATGACGGCGGAGAAAGATGTGAGCGAAGCCATTCGGTCCGTTGTGGCAACGCTGCCGAATATCCAGAAGTTAAAGCCGGAGCAAGAGCAATCTTTGATCCCCACAGGGTTCGTTTGATTTTCCAGCAAGCTCTGTTAGTCGTGAAGGAGTTGGCTAACACGAACGCTAGCGATTGGTTATGGCAGATCCAGAGTGGCTCTGGGCAGATCCAATCGTTTTAAACTTCAACAGAGTACCCACCTTCAAGGAAGTTAACGCTTGTCAATGGAGCGAGCCCAGACTCTCTGTACAAATGAAATGTAAGAGAGTCTGGTTAGGACCAGGCTACCACAGTGGGGGGGAAAAAAACACAATTGTTCTGCTTTCAGAAAGTTGATTGCTGCTGATCCTTGGACAATTTCACTCATACCAATTCGACCAGACGCACACCCACTTACACATACACGCACACACACACACACACACACACACACACACACACACACACACACACACACACACACACACATAGAGACAGTCACAGCATGCTTTAATACCAGAAAAGACCCTAGCCAAAAGCTAAACAGCACTGACAGCCCTTGTGGTTTACATGTGTACTCAGACAAGGGCACTTTGCCTTGTTTCCCCTTTTTCCATCCATCTAATTAGTGGAGCTGGTCTCGGAGGCGGTGAGTAGGAGCTGCGAGCTCTGTGTTCTCATTAATCCTGTGGACCTCACGCCGCCCGCCTCCTGCCCCGTGGAGACACAGCTGGGTCAGGGGTCTCCCTTCCAGCAGACGCACACTCACAAACTAACAGCCTCTCCCGTACATGCAGACCGAACGCAAACACACACACGCGTACATAAAAGCTGCTACACACAGACAGAAACACACACACACACATATTGAGAAATATAAACACGTACACACGCAGACAGAGATGCAAACATATACACACACACAAAGACATACAAGTGCACATATATACACACGGACAGAAAAACAGAAACACACACCAGAACACACAAGACGAGGTGAGTCAGGCCCTTCAGAGAACACGCCCCCGGGGCACACGTACGACCCAGAGAGCATGCATGGTGGAGACATGGTCGAACCCCTGGCGGGCTGACTGGTGTATGCTTTCAGCATGGTTAATCACATGTCGAGCGACAGCACAATTGAACATGCCTATGCCAGCTGGCTGCCTGGCCAAGTTACCAACTCGCTAATCTGAAGTGCACCAGATGACCACTAGGGCTGTAAACAAAACCAAAAGGTTCGCGGAAATCATACTTGGATTGAGGGAAGAATAGCGAGACAGAGCTGGGAGCTGGGAGAGATATGAACACGACACAAGTCTCGTGTTCTGTTCTCCGCATTCCAACACAGGACAGCAATCAACCAGCACAAAGCAGTGATCATGGTGCCATGGTGTTTACCTCATTGTGATGTTCTTGGTATCAGGTGCTCATGCTGCAAGATGCCCTCTTCATTCAGAGGTGGAATGTGCTTTGTGAGAAAGTGTCAGAGAAAGAGAGAAAGTGCCGTGAATCACTTTATCTATGTTATTGTTTCCAGGTATGTACGGTTCAGAACCCCATCTGCCATGTGCACTTTCCCCCTACCCCAATCCCAGTTCAAGTCTCTCTCTCTATCCGTCTTCCTCCGCCCCACTCTGTTATCCTTCACACTAATACAGAGCATCCCTCGTTCCTGGTTCCCAATTCCCTGCCATACTTTATCATCCTCGTCACAGCCTCAGCCTCACAGGCACTGCGCAACAAACAGGTGTTGCATCTTACACAGGGTTCCCATCTGGCTGAGTAAGAATCTCCCTGTATGGCCTCTCTGTGATAGTACGGCAGCGGGCCATCCACTTGGACAAACTCAATGTACAACTATGTCCGATGTTATGACTATGTGATTCTTACTGCAGAATAAGAATGTGTGTCAGATTGCTCTGGGTGATGTATGTCAGAGGATCTCTCTCTCTCTCTCTCTCTCTCTCTCTCTCTCTCTCTCTCTCTCTCTCTCTCCCCTCCCTCTATATCTCTCTCTTGGTTTTATGGAGATGGTAAATAATCCTTTTGCAATTAAAAACGATTGTTGCTGCTGAACCGGAAGTGTCGGAGATGAGATTAATATTGGCTGTAATAGATATCTAAGTACCCATTTTCCTATTTTTATTTGCTGATAACCCTCCCCACCTCACCTTGCTCTTCCCCAAGCCCACCCCAAACACCCCATGACAAAACTATAAAACACTGTCTCATTTCATTATGAAGCTTTGTGGAAAAATAATTCAAAAGCTCATTAAAGTTTCTAGGAGCGTGAACGAGATATCCAAAATTGAATTGAAACAACGGTGAATAGGGATTTAAAGTACTTCAGATCCCCCAATAATAATATATGTACAGCCTCAGTTTAAACTAGAAAGCTCATTCATACAGTAGCTATAATAACTTCCATTATGCCTGAATGTCCGAAATTAAACTCACTTCTGACAGAATGAATGTTATGGAAATTGAGAATGGAGAAAGGCTTGGCGTCAGCTATCTCACGTCTTCATCAGCTCAAGGCGATTCCCTCAAAGACTACTACAGACACACTTAGATGTAGCAGGGAAGTTATGGTGATCGGCCCCAAACAACTCACCACCACAGTCTCAGACCCACTGAGACTTTTACATTTTTCTACAAATATAATTGTTCCCCAAAACAGTTTTCATGAGTGTATACTGTGCAATATACCACAGTGTATACAGGAAACAGTATTCAGTATTTTGTGCATGGCTTGATATATAAATATTATTATATATTTACGGTGGTCTGTCCTCTGCCCGGAGGTTTTGGTTAGCAACCTGCTATATCACCTGCCTGAGTGAACTTCCCCAAGTGAGCCTGTGTAGTCTAGCGGGCATCTTTCTCCTCTCTGTCAGACCAAGGGTAGCCTTCCGACATCAGATAGAACTCCACCCTCCAGGTTCATACAGCATCAGTCTGTCTCTGAGCCATGTTCTACATACAGAGCTACATGGTATTGTTTTCTATTGTACTGTGTTTTGGTTTCAGAGCGTGGCATGAATGCGACAGTGTCTCATGCAACAAATACTGCAGAGGCTTGTTTATTTATGGAGTCTAGTTGGGCTATAGGTGTGTGTCCGTGTTTGTGTGTCAATACTGTACTACATGTGTGCCTATGTGCCTTAACATAAATAATAATAATGACGTCATGATGAATGCGGCACCATTGAAATCCTCATGAAAGCGTTGTTCATTCATTTATGCCCCATCACACTTTGAAACCAAGGCCAATGCTAATTGGGCTGCAAGAGAGAACAATGACTTGCTTTTCAAACAGTCTGCTAATGTAGTCATCAACATGGCTACCTAGTTGTAGACACACAAGCACAAACACATGCACGCACACACACACACAAAAATGCACGCACACACATGCACTCACACACACACACACACACACACACACACACACACACACACATGCACTCACACACACACACACAGGTACAAACACTCAGTTATGGAGAGGAAGCACCATCAGGGACCAGAGGACCGCATTTGGTTATTTCCTCAACTAGAAACAGATCATTGTCTAACTCACTTTCAAGATCTCTCCACTAAGCTCATGTTCCCTGTAGCCAGAGGTGGGAGATCACATTGAGCTCCAGCCTGCAGATATGAATGATTCAACAGCTCACTTTGCTTCCTGGTGTGTACTGCTTCCTCCAGACAGCCCTTGGGAAAAGGAGGGCACTTATTCACTTGAACTTTTACTGTATGTAATCTTCTTTCCCAATTTAAATCTTTTTTTGGAGACTTTAGGCATTCTTAGATTAAATATCTGTTTTGTAGTCGCTGACGAAACTTGTATTCTGTTCTTACTGTAATTGTTCTGTGCTGGGTGAGTTTATACAAAAGAATCCTGCTGTATTCCCCATGCTATCTTTGGTCTGGGTGTGTGACGTGTGTGTGAGCATGTGTGTGTGTGTGTGTTTCTTTGAGAGAAGTCAAGTACCATAGTCCCCTTCTTGTTCATGGTCATCCCACAGGAGTCTGTTTAAAGCGTGAAATATCTCTACCAGTGGTGGAATGGGTCGATAAAGAGCTTTCTCTGCAGCTGCATGGCTGGAGAAGAGATGGTCGTCCGAGGAGTTCTCTCCACCACACAGAGAGATGGACTAGCACTTCTGCTGAGACCAGGAGTTCTCCACTGAGAACACACTCCCCCTACCCCTTGCACTACCCCTGGGTTCTGTCTTCTCCATCTAGAAACTTCTTTTTCTCTTTTTTTTCTCCCCCTTCGGATTGTCCTAAGGGTCACTTCACCAACAAAAGCGATAGAAAATCTATTCCTGTGTCGAGGCTTTACTGTCGATCAAACACTCCATAACTCACACTCCGGGGAGTGTGAAGGAGGTACCCCGTTGACCGGCGCACTTAAATAGCAACTGCACTGTACTGTATGCTTCTCTGCTATTCTCTCTCTCTCTCTCTCTCTCTCTCTCTCTCTCTCTCTCTCTCTTTCTCTCTCTCTCTCTCTCTCTCTCTCTCTCTGTCTCTGTCTCTGTCTCTCTCTCTTTCTCTCTCTCTTGCTTCCCTGAGTTTCCATCTGGGGGAGTCTGGGAGAGCACTGCAGGGGTATCATGTGGTTCCTAGCTGGGACTCTGACAGGGAACCGGATGTGAGGAAACTCAAATACACACAGACAAGCGTGCACACACACACACACCATCTCCCGAATGCTGCAAACATGGCCCCCTTGGCACGGGTGAGCATGGATACGTATCAGTGAGTATATCCAGCACAAGAGGATGGAATAAGAATGTAGAGAAGGATTTTGAGAAAGTGAGCTTAAAGGTTTGGTGGGTGTGTTTAAATCGGTTCTTCTTTCGTCTTTAAAAAAAAAAAGCAGCACAACAGGGATTCTGAGACAAGCCTCAACTTTTTCCTGAGGAGCACGTCGAGACAGAATCACTTCAGGCTCAGATGCCTGGCTGCTTTCTCCATTCTCAAGCTGTCACTCTGTGTCATTGATTGAAATATCTGCTGGTTTACCAAACCAACCAAATCTGTGACACCTTCAGGAGTAAAAGGAGACTTCCGTGTTCCCCTGGAGGACTGGGCTGGAGATGCCCTGAGTCGCCTGAAGGGAAAGCTAGTCGGCTGGCTTCAGCAGGTCCCTAATGGGCCTCTCTGTTTACAAACTAAAGATATAACTTAATCATTCAAGGTACACTTATCCTGACATTACGTTCTTGAGCAGAAAACTCTGACAGAGCTGTATTTGACAGATGTTTAAACATCGGGGGTATTGGAGGAAACATTGAACTGTGTGTGTGTATGAAATCAAGCCATCTAGAGATAGTAGTGTAGAATGGTCTCAGAGGGATATTTCCGCTTGCACAAATGTAGATATCAATATGAAATGTGAAGGAAAAGTCAAACCCCTTTGTGTATTTTGCATTTTCACAGTACGTGAGCCTTGCACTATGAATACACAATTATATCCGCAACTCCGGGATACCCTACATCCACATGGAAACAAGTACAGTAGTTCAAAGCTTTCTGCCTTTTCTAGAAGTGTCCCTCCACAGGCAGGGCCGTCGCCTAATGGTCTCCCCCTTCTCCAGGCCACGCTGCAGTCCAACTGCTCTATTATATATGTACACATCCCCCCCACTGTGGGACTAATGGTAGAGGCCGGGAGACGGTCCCTGTGCGCCTGGCTTCCCGGCTCTCCTCAATGGAAGCAGCCAAGCACAAACAACAGGTGTGGAGAAATAAATATAATGGTCTCTTGCTTCTCGCCCATCACCTAATTGCCGGTGTCTGAAGCCCCTCTGACAGGTGAGCGGCTCGCTTCACTCCCCCGAGGGACACGGCTGGGGTAGTTGGGGAAGGAGGCGGAAACAGGGAAAAGACCGTGAGGCCAGAATCCATGGGGAACTCATATTTACATAATGTGACAATCAAACAGCTTTGGACAGATTTCGCAGTGAAATCAATGCTGCCTGACCTGACCGGTTTTGAGGTTGCACTGTGTCGTTCGGAGTGTCATGGTTGAGATCGGGTCAATGCAAGAGAGATGTTTTTCTCTTGTGCGTTCAAGAGCACTCTCGTCATCATAAACAAGAACTTCGGAGGCTCTCGCTGCCTCTCCTCAGGATGTAAAATGCCTAATTTGAGTAGAAAGGGGCTTGATGAAAGTGTTTCGAAGCTAATTCTCCTTTTGTCCTTTTCAACGAGGAACGCATTTGGTGCCATATCACATACCGTTGCTAGGATACAGCAGTCTTGAACCAGCGAAGGAAGGAAAGCTGGAGAAGAGTGATCAGCTGTGGTCGTCAGGTCTGTCTCAACCCTGTAGTGTTACTGTAGTGAGTGAAAGAAGATGAGTTGCAGATTGAGTGAGATTGAAAGTACATTTGAAACGTTTATGAAGAACATCTTCAAAATGGAATGGCAACATCTGTTGTCTTGCTAGCCCACTGTTGTTCAGGTCTTCTGACTTTCTCAGAGCCATTTTATACAATGAAACATGCCCCTAACTTCACAAACAAAAGTGACGGTGCTCCAAAGCCACAGCTTACATTATGAAACATCATTGAGTCTGAGGATCCTGCAGCTCTAAACTTCAGTTACTCTGACATCGCAAGAATAACACAAGCATTACCAAATACATTCTGAATGCACACTAATCAAATAACCATGAATTATTTAGTATTGTCAAACAGCTCACACATAATCATTTTACTAGTCCCCATATCCCTCTTCTCAGTGAGTAACATGTGTCTCACTATTGCTAAAATACAGTATGCATAACTTCAATGTGAAACAAATGTATGACTTGAACATAAATGTGTAAAACACCCCTATAGACAGACGCTTTTCTTGATATAGAAATATGGCTACAATACATGCAGAAGCGGGACACTCATACTAGAGGGCCAAGATAAATCCAAAATAAACCATTCTAACAGCGATTACACCTAAAATGAACATGAGAAGGGCATGTCAAAAACGACGTGGGAATGACGGTTTCTTTGCATATCCTTCCCAGCCAGTGCGTCAACATGGCTGCTAATGAGTTGTCACAGTTTCAACCCATCATGCCTTTCCCTCTCATGAGTCTACTGAACACGAGTCTGTGTCATCCTTCCTTTCCTTACCTTTGTAAAGAGTGTCTGTTTGGATGTACTAAGAAAATCCTGGGATCGGAGGGGAAGCAAGGCCAGGAGAACGCATCTACATTGCATAATACCATCTTTTTAGTCCATGAATATCTACATTCAATCCCAACAGAGCTTCACTAACTCACAAAAAGCCTGTCCTCTTGTCCTAAAGAATACACTTTATACAGCACATTGTATAAAAGATCATAGGTCAAGTCTTTTCAGGACTCTCTGAAAAGCCTCGTATACAGTCTTTCTATGGGATTTCTTTGGATGCTCTTTAAGTAGAAGGTTTGCAACTGAGTCAATTAAGTTATCACAGAGCTCAAATAAAAAAAAACGATTAGAACGGCATTAGAAATGATCTCTTTAGTAGATGTAACCTCCTATTCCTGCCTTACAAACAATGGTAAACATATTCAGCAAGCCAATCAGGTATTGCCCCAAGTAACTTATTACATTACAGAGTAATTGATTATGTAAAATGAACCTAATTTAATGTAATAGCCTGGCTTTATTTAGCATTTAATTAACATGGCTGTGTTGGCAAAGCACTATGCTGGCTCTGCCTCATGCTGTGTGGTCTGGTGATTTATGACTGTGGTAGCAGGTAAAGGTTGGGAACATCTTCTTCCATCCTAGGCTTCCATTACATCTAATCTCATCTTTTATCTTTCAGTGTAAAATAGTAATAACTAATCTTATGAGATTGAATCTACATAAATTAAATGAGTGCATTTTATGAAATCTACATGTACATCCTATGACAGAAGGAGGTTTATCACAATGTTACACTTAAATATCCATATATATATATATGTTATATACAGAAATGTAGAAGCAACAGAAGCAAGCTTGAAATGCGATAATCACAATACAGTTATCTTATTCTTTATTGCCTATGGAAAATAATCAGTACGCCAGTCACAATAATTGTTAATTGTCTTCGAGAGTCAATGCTGGTAAACAAATATTTCATTTCTTCACACTTTCCAAAGCTTATCTCGTTGTATATGGGCCTGAATCCCGTCAAAATATAACTGGTTTCCTAATATTTATCCCTTTGATAGGTGGAGCTCTGACTGTGATAAAATAGGACAGACAAGAAATTACTTTGTCTACATTTACATTGGTAGAGTACATAACCTCCATGAAGATAAACTCACAGATGCATCCTTAATTGACCTGGGAGGAGGCGAGTGCTCATGTTTTGTTGAGTGGAGATAGAGGCCCGTTCCTTGGCCGCTGGATTGAATTGATAGATGCTTGGCTGCTGTGAAAGATTACACTGCTAAGAGTCTATGAGGGATAGTGTGGCAGACTGAAGCTACATACAGATAAAGAGTCTAAGTTGACGAGAGGAATTCCTACTGCAGTAAACCCATGAATATCACACCCTGAAACAGTGAAATTATCTTCCTAGCATTTTGCAGAGGATGTTCTTTGTATATCTTACATCAACGTAGGCGTTCGAGGGTATTGGTCATTTACTTTACAATGTATCAGGTGTTACCATGCAGTGCTATTTTAGATACCATTATGTAAAGGTTACGTTTACAAGCCACTTACCACTAGTTACAACTGGTGAAACCTCTTCACAAAAATGGGACCAGACACATTTCTTCTCAGTAGCAGAGTTTGATGCACTCCCCACTGCATCAATGTAAGGTGCTTTCCCCGGCCATGATAATAGAAATCCCCTTGTTAACTCCTGTTATTCACTTCTGAATGAATCCGCTTGTGGACTTGGACTTTGTCAGTGACAAATGTGAGAAACAGCTTGTTGAAAAGATACGATTCCAAGGTCCATCCCATTCTAGAATCACAAGAACGAGGAGCAAAGGTCCCAAAAGAGAATAGAGTGAACAAAGAACTCCAAACTTTGGATTTAACAAACCAACACAAAAATCTCAAAAACATTTGAGCTCAAGGAAAGTTCCGAGATTACAGACAGTCACTGCTACACGAAGGACACTATGTTCCCCAGAAAAGCTTAATATAGTTAAAGGGATTTCTTCACAACAACAGGGAGTCAGAAGGCAGTTGGTGTAGTCTCCAAGCCAGTTGTAAACATGCTCTAACATCTCTAACTGTAGTATCCATGGTGACGTTCATGCCTTCCACTGTTGACTCTTTAAGTTAGTCAAACTCTAATGAATATGGACTCCTTTATGTAAATTCTTCTCGCATTTCTAAACCAAAAGTGGGGCTAACTAACCACCGGGACTGCAACCACAAATTTAACACTGGAATGCATTGGCAAAGGACAGACTCCTACCCATAATTCCGTGGGCTACGAAGGACAAAACACTTGTATGTTGCAGACAGCGGACTCTCTGAACGAGAGGAGATCCTAGCTATGTCCGCTGCTCTTTTTCATTTAGAAGCTATTCACCAGATTTTCCCTCCTTCACTTCACCAGTCCCAGTGACTGGAATGTCATAAACATGGAAGAAGTTGAGACCCAGAATGCACCAGAACATGTTCTGCATAAAGCATACATACACAATGAGGATTAATGTACATCACAAATTGAATCTTCTAGTGGAAATGTTAAATGTATATATTTGATAGTATTTCTTGTTTCTGACAAACTGTACCGCTGTGTAGTGATCACATTTTAGCATTGGTGGCTTGACAGCCCATTCGGAATGATAAATAGCAGATCATGTCAAAGACCTATTTTATTATTTGTTATTTAAAAACAATTACTCTGGGATTGTTCCCTATGGCCTGATGTTGTTTAAGAGCTTCTTACTGATGGGTCATTCTAAATACACAGTTCAATACTCCTCATGGAGTATTGAACTACAGAAATGGTACGTACATAATAGATGAAACTGAAGGGCTGGTTAAAAAAGGTCTGTCTTTTTGCCACAGACATATTTCTGGCCAACAACCCCCAAATCAGGGACCATCCTTTCCTGCTGTCTTGAAAAAATACACGTGTGTGTGTGTATGTGTTTGATATTCCAAATGAATGCAGTTTAGTTTGTTGGTGCACAATAAAGGCAAGCAGGAAATAATACGTGTTTATCAGATGTTATGTTTACTCTAATTTCCTATCTCTCTCTCGCTGGCAAACAATGACCTTCAAACTGGTTAGTTTAACCCTGGTCAATGGAGCACATTATTTGGAACCTTTCATCTCCCTGATACCCTTCATATTTTCCCTCCATATTTAGCATCAATTTGAGTTTATTCGAGATAAATAGAATTGCTGACGTATGTCAGGGATATGCACTGCCACCAATCCCATTATGGCTGAGATGCGGTCTCTTGCTAGTTTTACTGGAATTTCCCTCAGTGCTTAATGTGCTTTCTGCTCTGTCATCATCATCAGTTCTGACATTTCTCTTGTTTTGTATTTATTTGTCTGCAGTAAATGGGAACATCTTCCAGGGTTGTTCTTCAATTTCTGTGTTGTCAGATTGTATTATTTGGTCTGGCTTTTCTTTCTCACATGGATGGCTCTCTTAACACATTAATCCTTTTGTCTTTGTTTGGGTTGATACAGTATATTCTCGGCAAAGCCAGTTTACACAGGGTGTGATAAAAAGGACAATTAATATGTTCTTTTATAATCACATAATTGCATTTCATAAAATTGTCATAATACGATTAATTAAATAGCTTTACATTAACCTATAGAGGGAAGATATAATAAACGTTTATCTACAGCTATCTGTATGAAAAGCGGAACAATTTCATTTCTGCTCTGTATTAGCAAGGCTACACATACACAATAATGTTGGTCAATTGCTTTAACAATTTTTTACTGACTGTTTCAGATGAGGTGAGTAACCCTCTATAGGCAGGCTCTACTTTAGTGGTGCCAACCTCCTTCCCTCACAGAAAAGTAATGCACAGAGCAGCAATGTTTTAGAACATGTCAGATGTAATGAATGTGACATCAAGTTGCATGTATGAATGTAATAATTAATTATTAAACCTGCACGCACAAGTGAGCAAGTGCAAAAACACTCCTACACACACACACTGACAATGAAGACTTGTCTGGAACAATATTTGATTTTATGAGAGACTTCCATAATGTAATATCTATCAACTAGCATATGATACCAGCTGAAACATTACAGGTCACACATCCTGCACATTAGCTAATTAACCCCTTCATGAACTTTTAATTACAACAATTACAGTCCGTTAACTTTCATGTGCTGTATCCAGCAAACATGTTCACACCTACTCACAGATGAAGCAGCAACCAAATACAGATCGATGTGAACGTAAACAGTGAGTGCCACATTCTTTCTGGACCCACCAATTTTCCACAATAGCCATCAATAATACTGTCTGCCTTTTGGCCTTTCTTTTTCATTATTCTCGAGTAATGAGACAAACATATTCTGCCCCTGCGTGGTGCTAAGAGCACACACCATTAATCAACAACTCAAACGTGCGTGACTTAATCACGCTGGTGCCCGCCCGACTTCCTGCCTAACCCAGTGTGGGGAAGTGATAGCGGCTGTCAAAACAGGACAATGCGCATGTGTGGATCACCATCGGGCCTGCCTCTTCCCTCGGTCGCCCCGCTGCATCAGAGCCGCTCCTCTACACCCTCCAACACGGTCTCGGAACCCCCCCCCCCACTCCCTCTCTACAGTTGCTCTTTACCTGAGCAACACTGATTTTATACAATTAAGCAGGGTTTCCCTGCGCAGGGTTATTCATGACACAAACAGCTAGGAGCTGTGGTGGTCTTGGCTCTGTGAAGCTGAGGTGAGGGATGGCTCAGGTGCTTATTTATTCATGGCTGCATGTGGTTGAGATCCCTTCCCACAATGCCTCTCTTAAGGAGCTCTGAAGACAGAGTTTAGACGGAGCTCTGTCACTAGGGATAATGCCCCTGTTTGGTATGCATGCATATGTTACCTTCACTACTTATTTTCCGTCACGCCAAGTGCTGTGGCACCATAAAGCAAAGCTGGTAAACGCAAACCGCATTAATATGTTATTACACCCCCCCCACAACAGATGACTGTGGGCTGGGTGGCCGCCAACCTGATTTGACAATATCGCCCGGTGCGCCGCGGCACAGAGTAATTCAATCACGTATTACAGTGTGTAGTCTACAGGCTTTCTCCGGAGGTCGCTGAAAATCCCTTTAATGGTTGGGGACACTGTCAATCCATTTCTAACCGTCAGAGTGAGAACACTGATGACATACAGATAGACACTGTTCCACAAGGTGAGATTGTTAGGTGCCTCAGAGGTCCTGGTATGTTGAGGGTGGTTAAACAACCACTTAGAAAGACATTCGGCATGTGGGTGTGTGTGCATGCTAATTTAGTACTCATACTATTCAGAGGCAACATTGAAACTTATTATTTGGAATATATACTGTATGTAGAATTTGTGTCCCTCGTCATTATCTTTTAAAGACTACACATACTGTACCACATATTCATTGAAAATTAAATGATGATTACACGAGAGGGAAGTTATATGAAATATATATAAATAAAATTAAGACCTATAGGCACATTTGTGTACTGAAGTAAGTACAAAAGAAATCAATTGCATGATGTGTCATGCCATTTCATTAACACAAAAGGCTTTTCTGTTCAGATGTGCTTGAGTGGTTGTCTCCTTCTTGCATGATAAATACATCAGTGAGAGTGGAAGGATGTGTTGCATTAAAAGTGAGGACCAAAGACATTTTAATCAGTCCGTGAACACAGTTTTTACGTTTCTTCTCAGCCTAGCAGAGCTCTTGATGTAAAACCAGGAAGTCTTGCTTGTAATTACCCCATGCTTTCTTATCTCCACGGAAACTAGGAGAAAGAGTGAAAAGAAAAAGAAATGCGAGAAAGGATGAATAAACGTCTTTAGCTGCATCAATTTTCATCTCTCCTGTCAATCTTGAGGACACAGGAGCCACTCCAGTTTGCCTGCAGTGAACCTACAATATCAGTGTGTAAAAATGTTTTACCAACCAATGACCAGGAGAGATAGAGGACAAAACAAGCTAAGTAAGAACAGATGGTCACAGTTATTGGTTGGTCATAACGGGACTGTCTTTAAAGGAACAATCTGTGATTGATTCTCTTGTTTAAAGCATTGACCGAGAAGGGACAATACAGAAGTGTCTGCTGAGTCATGGCTGTTAGATTTCTACGTCTCCTACTGTGGCTATTCTCTGACTCTCTTAAATTTGTGGGTGGACAGGTAGCTCCACAAGTTCACATTAGATAAGTCTGACTGTTGACTCATGAAGTTCTTTATCATCCTGATTTTAAACTTCACAGAAATTCAGTGTTTTGCTGTTCTTACTGATAAAACCTTTGGCAAACAAAATGGTCTACATCCCTCATTAAGACCTGTAAGATATAAGAAGTAATGGACTCTGTGTCCATTTAAAGTAGAGACTTTACAGGTTTTGTACAACAGTGAGGCTGTTTCCCTGTTAGAGGATATAAATTGAGCACACTTGAGCTGGGAACTGAGAACATCAGACATAATAAACAAAGTTCTTTCAGGGGACTTGAGAGCCCGCAGAAATGCTGCAGTCATGCTTATGAGAATGATTAGTACCTGCTTGTCGTGCTCTGTGCTTTGTGCAGAGGCCAGGAGAGAGGAGAGCTCCAGATGTATTACTTATTGAACTAAGCCAGGTTTCTCCTTGCAGACCAATTGACTCGGCAGTGCTTAGGGTCTCTTAATACTACCCTCACACTCAGGTGGGGAGACCAAGGGCTAATTGAAGTGATGTTATTTAAAAGGCTCCCTGGAATTAATTCAAACCGAAGGCAGTGTAATTTAACACACTGTGGCTGCTTGAAAAATAGCTTCCGTTCAATGAGTCGGATAGACTGTTAAAAAACGTGGTGGCGCGAGACTCTGAGCAGAGAGGCATTATTCTTTTCAACACAAAGAAAGACGGCAGCTAGAACACACACACAGGCATGAGCAAATACAAACATTCTCACGCATAGATGGAGCGTGAGAGGGATGGGGGGACCATATTTGGATGGGAGGGATGACTTATTCAACACTAAACAACACAGATGAATGTGAAAATAAGTCCACAGAATTTAAAAGAATCCTATATATCTTCCCACTCCCTTTTTCTTTTTTTCTTCTTTCCCTAATCAACATTTTTGGGGCTCCCTCATTCATGTTTAACTGCAAACTCAGTGTTTGACTGAATGGCAAAGCTTGAGGAGGTTAGTTTTGATCTATAGTAACGTGTATCCTGGTGTGGAGTAAACAAACCGGTACAGTCGGCTACTGCTACTGATGAAGGATGGAATGAAGGCAAATGAAGGCAATTGACCGTCTGTATGGCATTGCTCAGCAATTCAGGTGTACACTACCGGTGTGCTGCCATTCACAACTGCAATGTTGGATTTAATAAAAAGGTTCACTACTTGACAGTCCACAAAGTCCACAACACGTTTTAGTTCTTCCTAAGTTGACTTCAGTAGAGAGAAAAACTAGTTAGCTGGTGAACAACACAGCAAATAGTCAAATGAATAATGATGAATAATACAAGTATTGTGCTTTTTGTATCAGACAACTGAGACGCTGGTCCACTGAATAATTCAGGATTTTACTATTGACTAATGTGCCACGTAAAGCCCAGGAATTCACTGTTGAATAGTATGGATTTTTGAAAGCACCGCAGAAGCATTTATCACAGAATAATATCAGATAATACAGATTCTTCTTTTTTGAAGACACCTACAAAAATGCTTTGTCTTCTCAACAAACATTAAAGCATAACATTATAGCACTATTCAACCAGCTCAACTTTCTGTTGTCTTTCAAAAGTTTGCTGGGTGAGCATTTCTCGGCCTGTTTGTGTTGTGATCTGCTCGTAAGACGAAAACAAATAAAAGAGTTTATGGCCCTCTGAAACATTGATGTGAGGGGCTACTCTACAAGCTTGTGATAGAGTGACGTTCCTGGTTTTATCACTACTGGGTATATTGGCCTTGGTATCGGAAAACCACTGCAATGGTGTGCTTCCGGATGTGTACTGTGCCTACAACTCTTCTGCACATTTTGCGGACAGGTCCACAGCATATGTTGAGGTCAGGGGAGAGCGAGACACGTGGGGTTTAGGAGGAAGTATGAGTATGTTAGACTGGGCTCAGCAGAGGAGGTCAGAATTACTGATTGTCTCCAAATTGATGTCAATATCACAAACCTTATTTTGTGCAGCTTCCCATATTGTGCTTTTCTGTTGTTGCTCATTGTATGTACACATAAACACATGTGTTTTTTTCTAAGCTTGTCCTTTTCATTGTGGTCCAGGAATATTTGTTATTGGAAATACATTGGCAACACAAATACCCCATTATGCTATCAAAAGCACACTGAGGATAAATAAAATGATGCTTCAGTATTATATCCCATCATCCCACATCTGGTCTATGTTACTTGTCTCTTTCTTATCAACATGCTAGTAATTCTAGTGGAAGTCTGGCCCGCTTCCCTCCCAGGGACATGCTCTGAGGGGCTAAGGGACTGGCTGGGAATTAGCAAAATACTCCTACTTCCTATCATCCATGCTTAGGGAAGGGGAGATCTCCTTTAGCCATCTAAAGTAGAGTAAAATGTGGGAGTGAAATAGATAGAGAGAAGGGAGGAGAGAGTGTGAGGTTAACCCTAACCTTCTGCTGTTGCAGTTTCAACTGACTACTTTGAAAGACTGCAGAAGTCATCGTCTAAGCTACATTACTTATCCCAGCTGTTGAGATATTTCAACATCTGCACATGATTTAAACACTGTTAGACTTTAGAATTGGAGATTTGTCAAGCTACACTTTAAGGATACCCGTTACCACATACCTCGAAATGCTTGGACCCCGACTCAATGCTGCTTGTAGCTTTAATTTCCCTTTAGATTTGGTTGGCGATGCTTAATGTTAACGCACAGATTTATAGCATAATTAGTGTAAAATAAAAAGGCCCTCACGTTGCTCCTCCTTTCCCTGGTGATTTCTTGTTACCCTCATCACGGCAGCTGATTTAAACTCATGGCCAAGTAACCATCACTTCCCAACAACTTCTCTTCTATTACACCTCTGCTGTCCATATTGCTCAACTTAAGTGTTGACCATAAAGAGACTCCTGCTCCCGAACACCCCGGCCTTAAGAGACAATTACACCAGGATATCTTTATATCTGTACATTTTGACATTAAATCCTTTTTAGGACATTAAACTAATTTATCTTTGGTGAAATGTGATATTGTGCAATGTGTGTGTGTTCTCTAGATTAAGCACATTTCTGTTCTTTTGAGTGTGTTTGGCTGGAGTCATCCATAATGTGGTTTGGGAACCTCTGTCTGTTCTGCACAGATGTGTCTGATCACTAGAATCCTCGTAAGCTGGCTGCCTGCTTCAATCAAAGCTGGCTGGTAGATTCCTTTCTCCCAGTCAGGGAAAATGTCTCCTACATATCAGGAATCATTTTCAATTTCCTTATATCCGTCTTGCTCCGCTTGGCGCAATCGATATTGAAACAAAGCAACTTGGAGCTGACTGAAACTCTGAGGAGCTCCTCAAACCCCAGTACTGTAGCTCATGACTGGCCCTTTCCTTCCCTGCCCCCTCATTCACAACCAAATGGATTGTGCAAGGGTTCTGGTGTGACTTGAGGAGCCCGGGTATTCGTTCCCAAATGAAGTCTTGTTTTCCAAACACCAACGTGCATGCTGACAATTTGACATTATGTTGTGCAAGTGACAATAGGAAGGACTGAATGTGAGCAAACGAGTCATGGGTAATAGTCTGACATTTTCTCAGAGGTCAATCTATGCAAACATCTAATGACACATCAGGCAACAAGGCAAAAAACATATATAAATGTGACTCACAACTAAGTTGAGTTCATAAGAGCCAAGTTGTTGGCTCAAAGTTTCTTCCATTCCATTCCAAATGAAGAACATGACTTGCATATATTTTGCTGTGACATTTTCTTCTGTTCACATCAGGTGGATTTTCATGCTAGAAGTTAGAGCACCGTCACAAACCTCCCAGGGTTACAGACTTGCCTGTTGTATAGTTTTCTTCTAACCAGCAATTAGAATTTCCTTGTCATGGCAAAAACACTCACAAAGAAATATTCTAACGGGCTGAACTTATTTTCTTAATGATTCACTGATTCTAGGGTTGTTGTCATTTTCAAGTCAGAGACCGAAATGGTACGGCACAGTAGAGCCTTCCGAGGTAGAGAGAAATTAAAACTTAAATACAGAAAACGTATAACTTATAAATATCCTTCAGGGTGCATGCACAGACACACTCTCAATGGTGCACAGCAGACTGCTGTGAGATCCGACAGTAGTTGGCATGCAGTAGTTGGCATGACAAATAGGAAGCCCAGCATCTCCAACCTCTGAGGAACATAAGGCCAATGTGCCACTGGTGTATTTTATTACTTGGGTTTTCTGCAAGTGACATTATAATTTTCCAGAAATTAAATAAAATATGGCGCAGTCACATAGACCAAAATGAAATCTGCAACCACAACAAATGCTTCTACACACCCTACCATTAAATTATAATAGACTCTGTCTCTACAACAAACTAAAGTGGTACTTGTGGAGTGACTTTATTATTTTGAAATTGACTAAGCCAATCACAATTCAATATAATGATCCTAAGTAATGTAACAGAAACAATTCTGATCAAACGCTGTTTTCTACAAAAACATTTTTTTGGGGTTATAGAATCCTCTCCCTTCATGAAGGAGCCGAATGCCGAACCGTTGCACCATACCTGTCTGAAAAAGGCCAGCAATGAGGATCAAGTGGTCTCCAGAGGTTACAATTACAGGTTCATACTTCATCTTCCCACAGACAGCTCCATGCTTTGTCCAACCCACCAGCCCTATCACTTCCCTTAATTAGTCTCAATTAGGATGCATAAACCATCTCTCATCCCAAAGAATTGCTAATAAGCTAATTTGGGGACAGTGAAAACTAAAACAAGGACCCAGCATGGAGGATAATGAACCCCCTGGCCAAAGGCACTGCCCACCTCTGTATCGCTGCATAAAGGAAGGAAGCAAACCTGAGGATTGATATCTAATCGATTTCAAGGTTCACATTAGGAAGATCGATATTTCTTCCAAGTGAGAGACAGCTCAGGATAAAATGGCAGTTTCATGATATTAGGCTGCCAGAGAATATAGTGTGAAGGAAAAATGGAGAAAGCATGGACCTTTCACTCTACATTCGTGGCCCATGTCCTCAGATGTTAGAAGTGTGCCTTTAGTTTAAGCAGCTACATAATGACTGTCATACAGTTGCGTACAGAACACTACCAACACGGTATTCTCTGGGGTGTCCATTAGCAAGTTATTGTGCTGATGTAGCATATCATGCTAATAGCAATTTTGACCTTGGGTGTGAACCTTGGCTGTACTCTTTAAAAGGGCAACATGTGCACCATCATCAGCTAAAAACAAACACGAGAGGTGGAGGTCAAGACATTCACAGGAAACATACCTCCAGCATGCTGATTCTCACAGAAGTCTCCTGGAAAGCTATTACAATTGTATTCTAAATAAAACATTCAGACTGTGGGGGAAGTACATGACATTCTGTGTGACCTCTAAAGAAAGCTTATTTTCTGAATACTGCAAAGGTGATCTACAAATATAAACATATGTGAGCCTGTTATGTCTGAGAGATTGATGGCATCAAAAAGATGGACTCACATGTAGCATCCAATTTGGTCTATGTTGTCGTTGTGTTGTATGGTTGCCTCACAGCTGTAAATAATTCCTTTGCTCCAAAGCGTAATCGCAATCAGCAACCTGATGCCTTAAACTGTCACTGTTTCATTGTGGTTTCTGGATTCCTGGTAAACGCCTACTTCTTCCTCTCTACTGATTAGCACATATAACATGACTTGTTATGTTATATTTTGTCATGACTCTCTCTCTCTCACATCTCTCTCTTTCTCTCCTTTTCCAGTTCTTTCTCCTTTCCTGGCACCCATTCCCACTCTTGGTTGATCTTCCTTTGTATCTCTGTCACTGGAGGGAGTTCCCAGTGTATTGAGTGCAGCCCAGTTTGTCATTGACATGTCAGGCCTCTGTTTAAGACAGAATGTTCAAGCACCAACTCATTTACTTGTTATCATACTCGAACCCTGAGGATTCTGGGTCCCAGGCCCACTAGAGGGACAACGCACGTTGTTGACACGAGATGTACAGTACTCACCTAAGAGTGGGTTCAAACTGGATGAGGGCTGCGACACAAGTACTCAGGGGCAGAATGGTGAAGTGCTATTTACTCTTCTCTCCAGGTCAACTCAGTGTATGGAATTATCCTCACCACAAAACAGCCATTCAAATGCTGATGGGCAGTGTATGTGTTGGAGCAAATCATAGATTAGAGTAAAAAGGAATCCTTATTGCAACTCTATATTTCTCCTGGGTTTCTTCAAGTCTCTCTGGATTCATTATTGAGTCAAACTTTGATAGCCTCTGAATTAACTGACACCCACTAATCTCTAACACAATGTATTGATCAGGAAGACCACTTGTAGTGTTTGAAGAAGGCCATCTTGATATTCCAACGTCGATCACACTGGCAGTTCTTTGGGGCACAAATGAGACACAATTTGTGTCGATATACCTAGGGTGTAGAGCTGACACAGAGGAGCATTAAGGGGGTCACAGATCAATGGAATGATTTTTTAAGCAGACAGGCTACTGTGCAACTGCTATGTTGGTGATCCTTCCAACATGCCAGATGGATATGTGCTTTACTGTGTGTGTGTGTAAATGGGTGCATGAATTATCCAAGACAAAACGCATTAGTGGATGTGTCTTCGAAACATACCAATTTTGTGAAAGAGGATACATTAACGGGGGCTCTTTCTGTCTCTAATTGATGTGCACTCAAGCCAACCTTTCAGCCTCTCATTCAGCTTGTCCTACTAAAATATGCACCACTTAATCATTGTCCCATTTTTATATTGTGCACCTGTTTACTAAGGCATATTTTGCACGTGCACAAACAAACACACGGACAGTGTACGTGAATGTTCATGTGTGTATGTGGTCAATGTGGTATTTAGTCTCAGACCACTACCCTGTAACTAGACTCTTGTCGTAATGGATTGAACAATGAGGCACATTCCGAGCATACTGCAGCTGACTGTATGACTTACTCTGACTAACTGCATATCTCCTTATAACAGGTGAGTTCACACCAATGTTTTATCTCTTTAAATTCTTGGAATTAAATGCTTTATTTTCATTAGTTGTTCGGTTTATCTTTCTTTTTCTCTCAAAATCTAGCTACAGTTCAGACTTTCACCAACCCATTTGAAAGAGGTGCTTTTGTTGCACAGTATGACAGAATAACTATGCCATGCGGTCCTATACAGTAAAGTACATCCTAGACACACACCATTATTAGTCCACCATCTTAATTGACAGCTGCAGTCAATTTAAAATGTTTTGACTAAACCCTTAGCCAATTTGAAAAGACAGTCTAACAATACAGCTGGGGAATCAGAAATGGTTTCTCTTGGAGTGATAGCTTTGTCAAGTCGAAGTGAATGGTTTCTTTACCCGTGAGAAGCGGGTAAAGAAACAAAAGAATGCATGGGGCCAGGTGCTCCAGCTAATGAGACCGCTGACACATTTGAAATGACCTGTCCATCAACATGTTTTACAAAACTTGAATACTTTTCATTGTCCCCGTATGAAGTTTCCGTTAACTTTCTGATGACAGAGTTCAGCTCCAGTGTGGGGAATAGGAGCACAAGTTAGACATGGAAAGAGAGACATGGGGGGAGAGAGAGAGAGAGAGAGAGAGAGTGAGAGAGAGAGAGAGAGAGAGAGAGAGACAGAGAGAGAGACAGAGAGAGAGATGCAGAGAGAGAGACAGAGAGAGAAAGGTGATACCAAGGGGGTTAGACCTCCCCAGTAGATGTCAGTAAAAATGTTCTGTTAGAAAAACCAAACAAAATTGCAAAACCACAAAGGATTATCATTACATATTGCAAAATACCCCCCACCCCCCCTGCCCTCCTTGAATGATTATGGAATTAAGATGGCAATGTTGCCAGTGCATTATACATTGACATACATAAACACCAGCAAAGTTATCCCCTAAATTCTTATTTCACCTGAGTATGCAGTACAAACACCTTGAGCTATTGTCTTTTATTGCCACCCCATATAAATCAGTCCCTTCACCTGTCATTCAAGGCCGTGTGTGAGCTGATGAGAATCATTCTCACAATGGACCCTCGGCTAGAGGGTAACAGCAAAAAATATGCCCGTTGTGTTGATGGATTGGTTAGCGTTTGGCGCTTATACAGTGGTCAGCGCAGGGTATATGAGAGCGAGGGGGCATTGTTCTCTATGTGGTACGCAAGTTCAACTGCTTACCACATCACGCCAACTGAAATGCTAGGAACGTTTTGAAGATGGCCAGTAGCCTACTAATGTACGCATAATCGACTTTCTGGTCCGAAAGACAAGGTTGGCGCCCAGCGACCGAGTGCGCTCTCCGTGGTGCTGAAACGAGAAACTACTTCCGCACAATCTGATGCCCGCACATTTACCGAGTACGTCTACTGAAAATAGATCCAGTGATAATAACAAGTACAGACAAAACACTGTCTCATATTTTTTTTTAATGTAAAACTGTCACGTGGTTTTCTGACTACAAAGTTTAAGATCAAATTAATGAGCAAAGGAACATCACTTTCCGTTCATCAAAGCATATTGAGGGAGTCGGCTCATTGGCAACGACGTTCTATGAAATTGTATTTCTCTGTATACCTCCCTCTGTCTTACCCCCCCTCCTCCCTCTCTCTCTCTCTCTCTCTCTCTCTCTCTCTCTCTCTCTCTCTCTCTCTCTCTCTCTCTCTCTCTCTCTCTCTCTCTCTGTCTCTCTCTCTCTCTGTCATAGACACGCAGACACTATCCTCCTCCTTCCACACTCTCTCCATCCAAGACACTAGTTCGACTCAAAGCTCAACTCTACAAGCATGTCCTCAGACGTGCAGCTGTGTGATGAAGCGGATCAACTAACGGCCAGCGACCAGGACGAAAGAAAACGGTAGCCCCTGGAGCATAACAGCTTGAGAACAGGTAATTAATTTCAACAACATGTAACGCAGAGGTTTTATTTATTTATTTTTCACAGTCAGTAGTACATTGCAAAGTTGTGCAGAAATCGGAATTGAGTCTAAAGACACGCATTTAACTTCTTGCTGGATTTTATAACTTGGACACTAGAAATAAATTAACACAGGATGCGCCAGATGACACCAAAACTTCGTTCGCATACACAAATTTAAGTGTCTCCTTGATTCCCCCCAAGTAGCATATTTTGAAAGTTTTTAAGGACTTTAAGACTAAGTGAAAGCGCTTTTGCCCTGGTTACGGTGCGATGGCAGGGTAGTCATGATTCACAATGTCGCTGGCGTCTCCTGTTTCCGTCGGATGAAGTATATCATAATTAAAATACGTTATTTCTAAGGTTTGTGCAGGTTTAGATCCAAATACAATCTTTTTTCCCCACGTATGTATATTAAATAGCAATTACCACGTTGCACACGAACACAGTTCTGCAATGAAGTCACCGAGCTGTCAGTCTAATGCACCTCAAGTATAATGCAGGTTTCTTACCCACTCTTTAGATATGGCCGATGCGTTTTATATTTTATTAAAAACGACGCTTTCTTCACTGCTTATACAGTTGCTTGTACAGTAGGGTCTACTTATAAAGCTTTTAATTAAATCAATACTTCCACTAAACATTAACAATTAATTTGCATGCATAGATTAAGCACGTGTTTTGAAAAGTATAAATCCCGTTTTGTGTATCAATCTATCTTTTTGTTGAATTAGGATTGCCAACATTTGTCAATACAGATAATTCATGTGAATATTTTGTTATACTGCCTTGTTTAAAACGGATGTATGTTGTGCGCACCCATTTTCTTTACTTTGGTTGTTGCATACCATTCAAATACAACTCGCTCGCGTCCGTGAGGATGTCGTTGAGCTGCTGTTGCAGCTCACCGTGCCTTCCAAGTCAGCTCACGCGGGCTGTCAGCCTCTGCTCTAATCATTTCGCACCTTGATAATGATCAATTGGCAGCCACTGGCCCCAGAACACACGAAGAACCATGATATATTGATGCTAAACTCACAAAGGGTAGCAATTTTCATGCTAGTTTAGTTTTCTCATGATTTCTTCGTGAATTGCGATAAAAAATGTTTAACATCATTTTGGTTTGTGATGAAGGAAGCTGCCTTGAAGCGCATCACGCTGTTATACAGTGTGTGCGTAAAAGCGCACTTGGCGTATGAAACCTGGTACGCTTTTAAATTAACCTGTTATATCTTTGATTCTTGCTGTAGCTCACATATGTATTTTACGTCAAAAAAGCTGAATAAATTAGTAATGAAAGGTACATGAGGTTCGACGGGAGTTATTGCACACATATTTTGTTCACTGATCAGAAAGGGACTTGCATCGTTACTTGGTTGGAAGACGTGCTCAGAAATATGTCCAAATATGGTTTTGACTGAAGTTTCTGATTTTGATGCATGTTGGCTGAACACAATCTATAGGCTTACAGGTCAAAACATACAGTAGCCTATGCTCATACTCTTTGTGATCTCTATTATAATTGTGGATACACTGTGTGGGAATAAACGTACTTAGGTATTCCAAGTTCCAAGTTAGACCAACACACTGTAGCTGAGGGTATACATTAATCAGTGCAAGACCACGGTCACATCATCACAAACGTTTGTCGAGTGTTCATACGGTGATTAAAGTTGAATAATAATCATTTTAAATAATAATAATACAAGTATTAAGACTAGGATACATTTAGGTATGCGTAATTGGCAGATATTAAAGCTACTGAGAATTAGTCTGCGATTTTTATTATTCGTCTTAAAGGTCAAAAACACACATATCGACTTAAGGCCATTTTCGCGCCATCCTTATTCCAGTTTGTTCCCGGTTTGTGATCCATCACAGTAGACATACATAATTGATATGCATGTGATTTGAGAGCAGCTCATGGTAGAGAGTTAATTTTTCGACCTGCTACATTATCCTGCATCTCTGCATTCTCCATCCACACATACAAATCAAGAAATAAGCACTTGTATAGGTAGAAAGATAGATAGATAGATTGCGAACTCGTTTAGCTCTTGTAGTTATTGCCTGTAACGGTCATTTGTTTTTGATGCCCACAGGGAATTAAGTAGTCATCATTGCATTAAACCGCTTTTGGTGGGATGTATTCTTGGATAACCTACCATCATATTGACACGCCTTTAAGATCGTAATGTCCGGATTCTCTCACAATGCTGATACTCGTCATCCCGTGCAGCCTAAACCCTCTCATGTCGCAACTGTAAGGGTCATCTATGAAAGCTTCAACTTGCTTTATGCTTTTTTTGAGTTTGCTTTTTCTGCGTTATGGACTTGCATTTGATGGTCAGCTTCTATGCATACTGACTTGTGGGTTAATGATGATTATTGTATGGTGGAGGGTGGCAGAAGCACATGTGAGGACAAGAGCAACTGTCGATTTTTTGTACTGCTAAGATTGGAAATTAATGCATGCTTGAGGTTTTCACGTTTTTCATTTACTTCGAGCCTAATTTCCATCAGTTCGGGTGTAAATTCTGTATGCCATTAAGTTCTTTTTCAAGATACCGAATTTGTGTAGGGGCCCATTCTAAATGGTCATGATACAGACGGCTATGTGGATCACACACACACACACACACACACACACACTATCATTCTTATGACTGCCAACTCTTTTAGCACAATTACAACCACAGAGAAGTGAAAATATTTTCTTTCCAATTCATTTAATTTTAGCAGGTAGGGGTTGCGTGATTCTAGAATATAAGCCTCTCTGTTATGGTGCATCGACACAGTCTGTGCACATCAGCGAAGCTAGAAGTTGGCGCCTGTTGAAAGGAATGCCTAATTATCACGCTTTCAGCTCCTCCATTTGCACCGAACTGCGCTGCTTTAATCGCTTTCTCTTGCTATCATTAAACACTTATTTATTTTATTCTTATGCAATCAAAATGTTATTTTTGCTTTGTATGGATAAGCCGAGGGACGTAGAAATGGTCGTTTCTGAAATAAGATGGTCTAATTAAGCTAAAACTGTGCAAGGGAGTCATTTGTCAGAATGGTCCTCTCCAATTTCCATGCTCCAACATATAATAGAGATGCAAAGTAAAGTATAACCGTGTGTGATTGTATGCCAAGTGTATGCCAAGAATACAAATGTTATGCACCACATACAGTTTTTTGTATTCAAATAAGTTTCATGCTTTATATGACACCAAATCAACATACTACAGCATGATGGCTTGATGAGCTGAAGGAAAGCTATGGTTCCAGTTATGTTTGGGTTGATCATGACATGCAAAAGACGAGCTCAACAATGCATTGCTCTACCTCCATTCTGAATGCTAGCCTACTGACTGTCTCTGGGATGGCCATCTTCCTCTTGGGGTATCAGGGTGTATGCAGTCTGGGGTGCAGGGTGACACGGTTCCATTCCTGTCAAGGTGGCTCGGCACATTATCATAATGCTATCAACTGTTATCTCACAACATAGCTTTTCAATTACAAATGCTATAACAAACTGTAAAGTAAGCTGAATATAGCATTTAGCATAGTAAAAAACCCTGAACCCTCTCATTTATTTACAGTAAAAAAAAAGTTCAACAAAAGAGGTGGTGTAGCAGGAAAAAACTATAACATTGTTTTCTATCTTCAGCCATGTGTCCTTCTGTGATCAGCTCTGTGGCAGTGCTTCCAACAGCCTCAGGTGTTCCTAAATCCCGCCACTCATCCAGAATATCAGAATATATGCCGCCTGTCCCCGTGCCTAATTGTACTCAGCCTCCGTCCTGGGCAAATCCGGTGCTCTGCTCCTAGATCCAGATCCTTCATTGAGATTGGTTCCATGAAACATCGCTAGGCCTGCTCTCTCGCATTGGCTCCATGGCAGGACGATCCCAGCGTAATTGGATGCAGGCTTAATTCCTCCTGGATGGGAGATTGCTAGGTTTGAGAAGAGGAGAAATGGGCTTTGCTGCACCTCAGACCTCACACACACACACACACATGCACGCACACACACACACAACCGAGCAGGCACATGTGACACATGAACACACATAAGCACACACATGTGAAGAGACACAGACACACACATAATGTTTGGAGGGCATTGGAGCATTCAGGGATGCAGGGATTGACACAGAGGGCAAGTGCTGATGGTTGATTCATTTCCCCTCAAACTCTTTTCCCAGTAGCCTTAGTGAGAGTGACTAGCAGAGTTGGTCAATCACTATAGTCTTCCTGTTACTGGTTAGAGTCACTGTCGTGAAAGATTGGTGGCTTTCACTATGGAGCTGCAAATGTTGCTTGTGTGGGTGTTACTGAGGTGGCCTCAAAATGTATCTTTTATTGGGTTGTGAGTGCTAACGAGCAATTAGCCAGTAGGAAGAAGACCTCCAGGGGGAAAATATAACAGAGTTAAAAAATATCTCCCAACAGTCTTGGGGAGTTATACTTGTTCCAAACTGCCTCTACATATGGAATTTAAAAGATTCACAGACACTAAAAGGACCATGGAGACATCACATATGTTAACTCACATATGCATACACTTCTGTCCCATACAGAGTCATTATTTTCTTAGTCTTCATCTCTCAGTAGCGTTCAGATTTTCACATAATTACTGTGTGAGCTACTTATGGACACAGAAAAGACAGTGGCAGAATAATGGTTATTGCTAAAAAGCAAAATATTTGAAGAAAAAAAAAGTTTGTTGCTATCAGCCTCAGCCATTCATTTGAACAAACCAATTAATAACACATTGACAGTTATTAAAAGCTGGTTAGTATTACCCTCAAGGTTATAAAATCTTCATCATTAGTGCCTTTTTTAACTCTGTCTCGGCCCCAGTATTTCTACTAACCGTATATACATACAGTGCATATCAGAAACATTCAAAAAAGAAACCCAGTTCAAGGTGACTCAACTGCAAGTCCTGTAGAACCTTATGCTAATTACTCTGAATACTGCCAACATGGCCCTTAAGGAGGTGCATAATAAATGTCCCAAGACAGTTTCACTGACATCTCTATTGAGGGGAAGACCTGGTGAAGCATGTAGCATTTACTCACCATTACATTTGTATAGTCTTAGTACATAATCTGTATCAACCTGGAATAAAAGCTGCAGAAGTCTTCTGAATTCAGAGTAGTGTGGAAATCAGAACAGTCTGAAAAATTGAAAAGTTGGGCAAATGGGCTGTTTTTATTCCTGGTGAACCAACCATTGCAGAACAAACATATCTAGTGTGTACAACCAGTCTGTAAATTGCCAGAGCAATTTTACCAAGCGATTGCCTTTCTCACATTCACAGTGTCAGTGAGGAAAAAACAATCTATGAAATCAGCCTTAAATTAGACTACGGAGAAAGACTGCATGACATCACGTTCAATAATGTGCAAAAGCTCAACAGCTTAACACAGTCTGAACCCTGAGTAGAGAAGAGAGCCCATGTCCACAGGTCTTGGAAGATCCCATTAGACATGTTGATTTACAGGATAACAATAGTGGTATATTCCTTTTTTCATTTGTGGAGAGATAGTTGTGTCAGCAACAATCATTGCCTGTTATTGGCTTGTCTGAAACCTCTCAGCTTTATCTAGAATGTTAGTAGCACCAGCGATGTTTATACACACACATTTATCTTTAGGACTTTGTTTCTTTTTGTGCTCTATACAAGTGAAGTGTAGTTTATTTTGTACGTGGTCAGCAGGTTCAATTTATAGGAACTGTCTGCAGCTGTCTAACTAAAAGTAACAGCGAGGACGCCAGATAACAGTTGTAAAACCACTGTCTTGTTAGATGGCATTATTTTAGTGTTTTACAATCCTATTTCTTGGAATGAACAGCGTCCTCACTTCCACAGGCCTAGGGGAAGGTAGAAGAAATCACTGGAGTATGTGGACGATGTAAGAGCAATAGAGCTCAGACTGACAGAAAACAGGGCCGTGAGAAACTTCCACAAGCTAAACATGACCGGGTTAGTGAAGGGACAGGCGGCCGATCCAGATTTCCTAGACATTTCTAGAAGCACAACATGACCAAGTCTGGACGCCTGACTTCCTCACCTCAAGCTCTTTCTCCGAACAACCAGCAGCCATTTGTCCTATAGAACTGCTCTAAACACATTCAATGGACAGTCCTGACATTAAAATTGAAGTTTCTATTGTATACATAATGGCTTCCAGGTGACTGCACTGACATTTCAGAGAAATGCCAGAGAAAGTTAGTGTTTTTAGGCTTATTTATCTTGCACTGTGGAACTCCGACCTCGCTTGATGATTCAGCGTCGAATTTATAGGCAAGTGTCGTATTTTTATTACAGTCTGAACAGTTTTTCTATTCTCTTTGGCTTCCCATTGAGTCAGCAAGGCATGTCAAAGCAAGAAGCCCATCTGAAATGCTGTTATTTGAGTTGACAGAGATTGGCTTTTGGTGGGTGCCAAGAGAATAGAGTGTGTCAGTGGAACACAAACCGACAGATGGGTGAATTCACAGTATGAGGGCCCTCCCCCAGCCAGAATACCTTCTTCTTTGACGGCCTTGTCCAAAACCCCAGTTCTGTGAGAAGTCAGAAATCTCTGAAGGGAAAAATACAAGTATGATTTTCTGAAAAAACTCATGGTGCTTGCCAAGCAGTGAGGGGAAAAGATGTGTCGAGCAAACAAGCATACAGGTGTGGAAAGAGTTTTAAAAAAAGGACATTTAATTAAAAACAGTTCCTTCTTGTTGTGAGGATGTGGAGGCTTAGGTTGTTTGACAGTGCTGAAAACCAAAGCAGTTGTCGGGTCAATTGAAATAGACAACTGGAAGGGTGGGCAAGAGATGCTATTAGCATGCAGGGCAGACACATAACAGCTCACTTTGTCATTCCAAGGAAGTAAAGGAGAAAAGGTCATCCACCATTGTTCCCCATGTTACAGAGGCGTTCAATCCAATCAATAGAGCATGATAAATTCAGAGAGGTGACACTTTAACTTAGGTGATAATAGTTGGCAGATATGGTTCCTAACTGTTTCTCAATTATATGGAGACTCTTGATGAGGGACCTGAGATTCAATGCTATTCAGTATCACCACAACATGTCGTTAGGGATTCAAGTATGTCGATCTCGATATGGTCATTTAAGGTGAAGGTATTGTCCAGTTAAATTCAGGTCTTTCAAGTCTTTGAGGTCAAAAGAGATTTTTATTTTGACTAATCGTATAGTGGGAGCACCTCTTTCATCCAAAAGTAACTCAAAATAGTTGTGCTTATTGACAGAATCCCGGAGGTGGTTGACAGCTTTCAGATTTTAGAGACAGAAAGTTATTAACGGCAATTCAATTAACTGAGCAGCTACAGTTTATGCCTTCCTAAAACATTTAGCTAAATTGATTGAGAAAATAAATTATCTTCCATATAACGATGAATCACTCAGGTTGATCATAAAGACAAGTCTTGGAGGACCAATCATCTACACCACATCTTCCAACACAGTTTTACTACTCAACCAGTGACCAATGTCCCTGGGTCATTTGCTAGACACGTCACCAAGTGTATTCTGATATTTAAGTCAGTTACTCGTAAGTCAGCACATCCTTCGAGGGGAAACAGGATGACTGCATCAAGTGAGTTGAATGATTATGATGGTTTCCTCCACTTTTCACAAAGAACAGAATCATTAGAGCCACCATGGCATCACATTCCTGGAGATGATCTGGACTGAACAGCATTCCTGCTTCTCCATAGTTGTGAAAGGATTGAGTGATGTTGTCATATCTGAGGTTTGTGGGAGGTACTCTATGGTTTACATACTTAATTATCCACCGGTCAGTGTTTTGTGGATCCGGTTGTTTCCATCAATGTCTCTAAGCTGCCCCCCTTATTCATCCTGTGACCCACTTCATTACTTTGCTCTCCTCCCCCTCCTCTAGTTAACTCTCTTCAAATATCCTGTCAGTCTCCTTCCTGTCGCTCTTCATTTCCCTCCCCTCTCGTATTCTCTTGTTCATTGTGTCTCGGCCTGCTAAGTGGTGGTGGCTTTCTCTGTGACACTGCTTCACAATGGAGTCTGCCTCAGAAGAATACTGGTAATGATGACGCTGGTGCCCCCAAATCTGCATTACGCAAACCCAGCAATGAGACATGAGTACTTTATTACAGCTCACAACTAGTCTGGTCCAATAACTCCTTTATCCAACATGGCTGCCTGATCAGGGAAATGGTGTCTGTGACCTGTGTTTTGTCTATTGAAGTAAGGCCTGTGAGCCCTCAGAATCACTTTCTTGTTTCTGTCTTGTCTTACCTTTATAGAGGAAAGCTTATGATGCTAAATATCTCAGATGAGAGAGCTTTGGCAGAATTTGGTAGCCCTGAATACAGTGTGTTGATATTGCTACATCGGTCTTGTTGTCAGCAAAATTGTCAAGCAGTCTGCTTGGTGGCTCACTGTCAGCCTGACCTCCTCTAACCTCCTCAGCCATGTCTGACAGCCCGGAGATGTGCTCTGCTCTCAGATAGAGGTGTGTGTGTGTCTGTGTGTGTGACTGTGTGTGTGTATGTGTGTGTGTGTCTGTGTGTGTGTCTGTGTGTGTGACTGGACGGTGCGCGGGAGTCTCCATGTACATGAGGAGACGCGTGCTGACACTGACCCTGGCTGGAAGCAGACGAGTGGAGATTCCCCCTGTCTGTTGTCTTCACGCTTTGCCATCTGCACATGTCTGGAGAGCCTGGAGAGCAGGTCCCAGGAAACAGCAGGAAATCCCACTTCATCCCTCCATCAGCGACTTCCCTCCCACCCCAAGCATTCCCAGCAATGAGTCACGAGCCATACTTCTCCACCAAGTTAATTGTTTAAGATGGAAATAGGCCGGCGTGATCCAACATGATTGGTTGACTTCGTTTCTTGTAGATGGCGGATGGTAGGTCGATGGCATGCAAGACCCAGATACATATGGTAACTCATTCCTCTGGTGCTTCCAGCCAGGAAAGCCCCATCCGTCATGCAAAGATCATCCCCACCCTGTCTCTTTGAAGTGTTGGCTTGGATCTGTTGAGGCAGGACAACTCCATCCACACAATTTCCTCCACACAGAGCTGCCAGTATGAAAACGGTTTCTCCACCGTGGAGAAGCTCAAACTGCATCAGAAGTCCCCATGCATGAGGGGATGTGAAATGTTGTGAGACCAGGTGCGTTAAGAACCCTGCCAAGTCAATCAATTTCCAATTAAGCAGCGCTCCTCCGGTCACCCATAATTCTTTTTTCACATGTAAGTGGCTTTTTAATCTTTCATTCAGAGGTGTTAACCCTTGCACTTCTTGATAAAAATCACACACCCACAGGAAGAGGTATTAATAAGGAATGTGACCGCGGCTGACAGATCGGGGTTGAAGATGAGAATTTCCCCTGTAAAAAAAATGGAGGTTTTCATTAATTTCGTCAGTGAGTTTAAATCAGTGTGAGGTGTCAGCGCCAACGATGCACAACCCTATAAGTTTCACGCAAGGGGCCTCTGCTCAAAAACTCTCTAGATTTATGGTCTTCCTCTCCCTGTCCCATGAATAATTTATTACTCAATCGCTTCCATATAAACCCCAGCAGCTCTTTAATCCACTCTGATATCACCCGGCCGGTACATTGAGAGGGAGTGAGACATATATAAAGGCTAAACTGCTGCGACAAACACATTCAGCTTTAGTGTTTTGTCATCGATTCCAGAGCATATTTCACATGGGGGGTCAGATGGCTGAGCGGTTAGGGAGTCAGGCTATTAATCAGAAGGTTATTGGTTCGATTCCCGGCCGTGCAAAATGAAGTTGTGTCCTTGGGCAAGGAACTTCACCCTACTTGCCTCGGGAAGAATGTCCCTATACTTACTGTAAGTCGCTCTGGATAAGAGCGTCTGCTAAATGTAAATATTTAAGACTTTTTATCAGATGATGCTAAAGGATTCCTAAATTGTGTTTTGCTTATGCAGGATAGGCAAGGGATTATGAGGTACAGGTGTGGTCAGTCTTGTCTTCAAATGATCCCGTTAACGGTGGGACTGGGAAGAGAGACAGTGGGATGAACAAAAAGAGAACAAGAAGAAAAAAAATAGAGGGTGGATACCAGTCTAGGGGAGGAAAGCCAGATTTGAAAGTAAAGGCTGTCCTCTGCTCAGTGTAAGGAGCATGATTGAGCAGGTCTGGTGGATGCTTATAGCATTGGCTCCACCATCTCCCCTGACATTCTGGGATTGATTGAGTCGTCCTGGTGAGGGCTCCATAGGCCCCGGCCCATCCTCAGGCCCTGTTCTCCTGCCCAGCCTGTCAGCTGCTGAAGTTATGACATCATAAGACCCCTCATAAGGCACCTTCATTGTTTTGAAATGAAGGCACATCCATTTCACAAGCGCCAGTGCCCAGAGGATGATTTGTGAGTGCTATTATCCTCACAAATCGCTCCGGAAAATGGCTGCGGAATGAACACTGGTATCTGGGAGGGATGGGGGAGGGGGGCTGCATCGGAAATGGGTCCCTATCGGAATGCGTTACCGAGCTGCAAATAAGAGCATTTCACTTATTCAGATGGAAACATTATTTGTTGACATAGCTGTTCCCTGTAGATAACTGACTTCCTGATTATTTTGACAGTACATAGCGGTCTCGGTCCATCATCATTTGAGTCTTCTTTACAACAGAACACTTTGGAAAGACCCCACTAAAAAAGAGACAGACAGAAAGAGCGAGAGACTGAGAGGTACAGGAAGAGGGATTTTGCAAGGGAAAGAAAAGTGGAGCATGTAGGGCTGGTATGGAACATTTAGGGAACATTTAGGGACCGTTTCGACTAGCAACATGAGCGGACCCCACTGCTATCCAGCTGAAAGCACAGCTTTTTCATCTCCTGCCTTGACTAATTCATTATAAAGCCATTTGAGGCTTGGAACATTCCGTTGTTAGATCCTGAGTCTGAGAGATACAAAAGTGCTGACTGCTTGAAAACACTGCCGTCCAAACTTGATCGCAATGGATAGGTAATACATTATGCATTTTGTAAGAAATGAACATGAGAATGTGCAACATGGTAAGATTCTTTTTTTAAAGATATCCAATCAACATTTTTGGATGATTTTAGATGAGGATTGCTCATAAATTAAATCCAGAACAGAAAACAAATCTACTTGCTTTTCAAAAAACTTCTCTATTTGAGTAAATGTATTTCTTCCTGGTTTTCCATACGGAAAAAAGCAAACCACTTTTGCTTGTAGGACCCACTCGCCTTGACACAATACACACGGTCAAATTCAAAAGTTATCAGTGGATGTGAAAAGGAGTGAAAAGGCCTCTTCACCGCTTGCGTAAACACCTTTACTCAATTCACCCGCATGGTGACTCTCACAGGGCTATTCTGCTGAGGAAAGATAAACGCAACACAGAAAAATGTTTAAATAATCAATTTTGAAGCCTGCCTAGTCTGAAAAGGCCTGTAGATCTTCCTATCCAGCTCCAGGCTGGTGGTTTTGTTTGTTGGCAGACTGCTGTTGGTCTTTCTGCATACTAATAGCCTACTTTGCTGTCTAATTACACTGTCGTCCCAGTGTATTATTCCCTGTAAGTGAACAACACCATGACTTGATCTTTACCCTGGAGAGTAACACAAGTGAACTTGATGGCACGTCAGCTTAGTTAACAAATGAAATACTGCAGTTCCACTCATGAATGTTTCTTCTAGTCTTTCTTTTCTCCTAGACATGGCTATTTGCTTTTCCCAAACAATTGTTCCAGAAGGAAATTAGATGATGGAATGCAAATTTGACCGTACGAACATTCATTTAAAAGGAACAAACTCTCAGTTGCTGTACAAGCAATGTAGATGACCCAGTGCTCAAACACGATATGAATACCAATAGTATTTTTTTGCTTGATGTAGTACAGCCATACTCTGCAATAGGTACTGGAGGCTTTTATTATCTTCCAAAATGTTTTCTTCATTTGCTTTGTTTGTGGACTTTCTATTTGGGTCACATCTCTACCAGCTTATCACGGTGGTGTATAAGATTAGCATTGTTTACATAACAAAGGGAATATTAGACTTCCTGTCCCAGAGCTGACCTCTGACAGCAAACCTTGTTACATCATAGTTCAGAGGGAAGACTACCTCCCAGTTCTGTAACCTTTAATTAACCCATATTTCCTTCCAGGTTTTTTTTTTAACCCCAGCACTATGCCCTACTGTGCTTATGGAGGAAAATTACATTTTAAACCGACCCTGGAAATGTTTCTTGTGATTTTAATGATATTACGTGCAGACTGAGAGACGAAGCCTGGTCACCCGTCTCCACATCTTTCCATCCCGTCGCCGACTCCTCAGTACGAGTCTTCACACCAGCTTGGCTCTGAATCTGTCTTTAGATGTATGCTACTGGAGTTAGAGATAGAAAGAAGCCTAGCGTTTATTGGTTCTTATGAAAAAGTCCAGTCTTGCCATCAAGATTAGCCCTGATCAAAAGCAGGGCAGAATTACAATCACCACCCATTGTTGGATTCTGAGACTTGTGCTGGACCACAATGTGTGAGGCTAACCTTTCTGCTACACACTGAGTGTTTATTCATGCCTTATCTGCCTCCCTCTGACTGCATGTCCCTCATTCTATTCTCTCCCCTGGCTACAGTATGAACTTTAGGATGGAATCTTTTTTTATCCCAGTGTAAAGTTTGGTCCAAGCAGTGAGACTGCACTCCGGTGAAGAAGGGATGGAAGCCCCCAGCCCCCAGCCCCCACTCCCCTTTCAATAGCATGGATTTAAAAAAGAGACTTTCGGCGCTGATGGGATAAGGTCGAATAAATATGCAGAGCTAAGTCTGCAGAGGAGCCGTTGTGTGAACTGGACTGCTTATCGGTGTCTATATAGAAGCAGTGGGGTAGGAAGTGAATAAACAAATCCTCAGACTAAAATGTGGTTATCCGACAGGTTTACTAGCTCATCGTGTAGCCTTCAGTCTCCATACCTTCTGAGCATCGAGATATTTACACTTCCAAGTACCTTGATGGTTAGGAGAAAAAACATCTCAGGTGTACCACTCATACAGCTGATTGGGGTTTTGTTTATGCACCGAGCCACACCACTTTTCATTGAAGGCTATTCGAAAAGGAACGATTTTGATTGACAGTCCCTGACAGGGGATCAACATAAGTAGAGCCACCCCTCACTTTCTAGTATCTACTATTAGATGGTTCTTCTTCCAAGTGAAATCGAGACTTAATTAGATGCTTGTTCACACATTGGCATCAACATTCCGATGAATACATATGGAGTGTGTCACCATTTCATGTATGGTGTTAGTCAATTATCTGTCATTTTATTCATGGAGCTGAATTCATGACAGCCATAGGGATTATTGACTATATGACATTATAAGATTGTATGTTCCTCCATGCATCGAAATGAGATAAACAACTATTTCAATATGCGTGTCGGATGTTTTGCAAAGAACATTGGATAACATTCTTTGGATTCCATTTATTTAAGTACCTCTGCAAGTCAGTGTATTTTTCTATTTGTTTTAGTAAATTATCTAAGTGAGTAATGGTAAAAGTCATCTTTCTGGCATTATAATGTGAACATCATGTTTTGCTTACTTAGTACTGTAAGCACATATCTTGGATGGTATTGGGACATAGTGTTCGGCAGGAGAGTGGGAAGCTATGCTATCATCTCGGCAAACAAACAAATAACAAACAAATAGTCTTTTGCCTTGAGGTTAAACAGACCTTCTAATCATTCTTTGTTGATTTTGTATTTGCATTCACACAGGCAATATGAGCTCAGGAGATGGGCTGTTTGACTGCACACATCTGACTCCAGTGTCGATGAATCTAGAGCAGACAGGTCTCGCTAAAGAAACACACATTGACATTCAACCATGGAGAAAACAAACACACACACACAAATGTACCCTACTGTGTTGTGATGTGTGTATGAGACAAGATTCTCCCTCAAACAACTGCAAGTGCTCATCGATGAATGGAGAGTTGTTGTCAAGATTTCACATAGATCTCAAACCATATCTGATCAAGCAGAGGGTGGCTATCTAGATGCCCGTCACGTCAACACATGCAAGGAAATAGACAGCATGTATAATTATGCGAAAACACCCTACAAACACACCAGAGGTTTAGAAACTAAATGCATTTGATGTTTGAACTTCTCCAGAAACCTACATCTTGAAATCAACGTGTCATGAAGGCAGTGTGAGACAAGCAGCCTAGCTGGGAGGAAGTGATGCGGCATACTGTGTGGAGCGAGTTAAGACGTCAGCTACAATCTCCAGCGAGGGGCCCGGGCCGGATCGAGAGTGGTTACCCCCAGTTATAATCCTGAGCTCTCAAATAGCGGCAGCTCACACTTGGACCAGGGCCTCGGCAAACACCGTCAAGTAACACAGAGTACTAGAAAATCGCATTATGGATGCTCCCTCTTGGGTATTTAAAAATGGAAACACTAGAAGGCTTGGTTTATGACCGATGCTTTCGATGAGGTATTTTCAAGGCACTCAAGACCGTTCATAACACCGCAAAGAGACCAAGGGGAAGGCACTGACACACTGGAGTGTGCAGACAGTAAACAGCGATCTCTCCGAAGAGTTTACTGAAGGGAAATTGGGATGACTGTACAAACATAATTTAAAATGGATCAACTGTTTCTTGATGCTAACTCGGCTCTCCAGACATCAGGAGTTCTCTAAACACAAGCGTTCAAACTATTAGCCCTGATGTTTACACTTGAAGACATCTTGAAGTAGGCCTCCTTGTATTTGACTGGCATTATACTATTGCCCCCCCCCCCCCCCTCCGTTGACCAAGTCGTGGGATTTACAGCAACGCAGAAGGATACTGGTACAGAGATTAACCCCTACACAGTGTTAAAACCCTGCCCTCTTCCTCACAGGAGACAAGAGGCCACAATGGGTCTGGTAGATGGATATTGTGCAACCTTAACACTAAACTGTAACAGTTGAGAAATTAGTCTGTATTTGACACATGCTGTACTGTTTTGAGTAAACATGTTTAAGTAGTCATTTGTCTGAGTCTAGTTAGCTGGGGCGGTGTGTCTGTGAGTCCCCATGCTGCACCCCTGACAACCGTGTTCCCCCAGTATCCAGGTGAGGAGGGCAGATCTGGTAGAGGAGGGCCAGCAGAGGAGGGCCAGCAGAGGAGGGCCAGCAGAGGAGGGCCAGCAGCGTGTTCACAGGAGGGAGGAGACCGCTGCACATCCCAACTGGATGGGAGAGAGAGGGGAAAGAGAGACAACTAGAGAGAGAGAGAAGAGGGGGAGGAGAAAAAACTATGAGAGAGAGACACAGGGGAGAGGAGGAAGAGAGTGAGAGTGAGACAGAGAGAAAGAGAGGGAAATGAAGAGAGAGAGGTAGGTACCCATAAAGCATTGGATTGAATGAATCACTATGATGTAAATCTGATATAATGCTGCTTTGTGCTGGGTTGAGTCGGGTTAGATATTACTGACTGAGGTTCCAGTAAGATGAGACTTTCTGAGAACATGCAGTTATAAAATGTGTACATTTTAACTTAAATTAGGCTCTTGAGAAGCAAAAGCAATTCACTGTGTAACTCCAAGGTCTTGGTTCCTGGAGAATTCAATCTGGATTTTAATTAGCTATGCTAAAAGTCTTATCGAGTAGTTCAGCATAATAAAACTCGCTGTTTGAATTCTCAACTACAAATTACGCTAATAATGTAACTACAAGTGGGTTCACCTTCAAGGATTTTAATTGAACCTAATGCTGTAGCTAAAAAACTCTATATAAGGATGCAGCACACTCACATGGAAGAGCACCCAACACATGCGCCTCCATTTTATATGTTTACCGTATCAAACAGTCAAAGTCAAACACACACATACCCACACACACACACACATCCACACATCCACACACGCTCAGTGAGGCCCTCCACAAACAGTTAGAGGGGAGTAAATCAGGGATGACAGTCTGTTGAGACAGGTCTGTGGGCTTTATTAAATAAAAGCTCCACACCCATGGGGCAGCAGGGTAATTTATGGGGGGAGATTAAGGTGATGGATCGTGGATAAAGACAGCTAGGCTGGGTCAGGCGAGATGCACGCCAGACCACACACCACCCTTTTACAGCCCTGATGGCTATTTCACGTGTCACACTGATAACTCTCCCCCAGGACAGCTGCGGCCCAACAGGAAGACCAACTTTATCCCTGGTCAGCAGGAAACTGCCTTATGTCCCGAGTCTGTCCATCTGGCTCAGCCTCGACCTTACTAGATACACTTCTGCATCTGCTGTCCCCGTCTGGATTCATCCCCACTGAAGATGTGTAACATCTTGCTGTGCACGCGTTTGTCATGGGACTGAGAGTTGGGAGATACCTTGTCTGATTTTCTCACATTAGTAATTCCATCTGACGAAACACCCTCAGGCTGTTTGGTAGGGGGGTAGCAGACCATCGTACACCAGAGTCTACTTATTTTCATGCAATGTCTGATCAGACTAATGACTTTTCCGATTAGCATTATGAGTGAATTATGGCACCAAGGACAATGATCATTAAACAACAAAAAAAATGTCTGCAGGGAAATCATTTGGGTTATTTGATGCCCAACTATGTGAGACAACAGCTATGTGTCATACAGCTAGTATTACTATTCTCTGCCCTCCTGGTTACCTATCATGCAAATTCCTTATAGTAAAAATGACCTTGATCTTTACTCCACCTCAAGGGAGCCATTTCAACCTCCATGCACCTTGAAAGCTGAAGTACCTAGGGCTTTACTGTGAGTATGTGTGTTTGTACTGTAGGTGTCAGTGCTTGTGTGTGTGTGCGTGGGTGTGTTTGTATGATTAGTCATAACATACTGAGTTGAGTACCTTGCAGCCTACGATGGCTGTTACGCGTTGCATAAACAGAGCATATCTTAACATGGCATCTCTACCAGCAGACCATACCTGAGCTTTAAACTCTAGCCACAGGGCTTACTCCATATTGAACACCCTTCTCAACCCTCCCCATTAAAAACGTCTAAAGCAATATTTTTTTTGCCTTTGGTTTGAAACAAGTGTGACCTTCCTCTTTTTGCCTGCTTTTGGTGCAGTCATCAGCACACTCTTCTTAGGGCGTGTTCGTAACAGGCGTGCAGGTTCCAGTAAAGAGCTTTCAAAAGTGCTTTGATTTTGGCTAGGTGTTGTGTGACACAAATTTGCATTTAAACATGAGGCTGCCTGTTACAGTGGCTCATTGGGAGCGATGGGGTAGAGAAGGGGTGAAGGGGATGTGTTGTGGGAGGGGGAGGGAGGGGGAAGGCACTGGTATCATGGTCTTAAAGACCCGTGGCTTCTATACAGGCCCTTGACATATGACCAAGCTCATTTACATAGGAGGCGGTGAGAGTCGCTTTAATGTTTCATAATTGGCTTTCATCGTGCAGTAGTGTAAGGTTACAGGTGCTTGAGGGGCTTGTGAAGTCTGTATTAATCAAGTGAGGAGACTGAAAGCAGAACCTCTGGGCTGGTCCCAGCTCCCACTTCACCCTGGAACAAAGTCACTGGCTTAGTCTGTTCAAATGAATAGTATTTTGTGTTGAACGTAATATGTATTTAAAATGCCATTTGGATTTACAATAGGAATACTTGTATTTGCTACAGCATGTTGCGCAGTTCTGGATAGAGGCAACCATTCTTCCATTCATTTCATCACCTGGTTTGGGGAAGAACAGCAGGGTTCCTACTGCTAAATTAACACCTTGCCTTTGATTCATTCATTTAGATCTGAAAAGCAATGTTGAGTGTATGAGAAGCTCTTCTCTGTCGATCGCTTTGCTTTGGGTGTTGATGTTAATCATATTCCCTGTATCTACATTTACATTTACATTTAGTCATTTAGCAGACGCTCTTATCCAGAGCGACTTACAGTAAGTACAGGGACATTCCCCCCGAGGCAAGTAGGGTGAAGTGCCTTGCCCAAGGACACAACGTCATTTAGCGCGAACTGGTAACCTTCAGATTACTAGCCCAATACCCTCACCGCTCAGCCACCTGACTCCGTATCTACATAGACACAGCATCACCAGGCATGGAATTTGATTGCGATAGTCATCATTTTGTATGACCTTGAGTGACATGGCATAACAGATAAATACTGTCAACATAGGGCTAAATCTTTTCCCCATCTTAAAAATGTGTGAATAAATAAATTACAATGAGGGATAGGCCCTGAGGTCTGGATCGATCTGCACATTTACATACCATAATGTCTATCTGAAAGTCATTTGTCTGAGATGATGTAGTATGTGTCGTAAGCCTTCTTGTTTTTATGAATCACCATCTGCCTCAAAGATTTTATAGTCAGTAGATCATTATCATCATCCTCAACACACAAACCCCCAATGGCAGACATTAATATACTTCCAGTCTAAAGCATAGTTGTTAAATCACACTTGGCAGGTAGCATTTAATTATGTGAAATACTATGTCCATTGCAAATGGAGGAATATGCCGGGTGTGCCAACTTCTGATCTCCGCCATAAAAAGTGTGAGTGCGAGAGAACATATTTATTTTGATATATTTTTCAAGCTTCATGATGTTTTTATTCCATGCATGTGCGGGTGTACAGTATGTGTCTATGTGCACCTAAACACATGTAACTTTTTAAATGTTGGGAGAGGGGAGACAGGATAGAAAGACAGGGGAGAGAACATCCCTCCAGTCAGAGAGGAACAGGAGAGAGGAGGACTGCCAGTCCTGAGTAGGAGCTCAGAGGGGGCTCCCCTCCAATTATCGGCCAGTAACCTGAGCATCCATCCCTGGCCTCACCCTGTCTGTACGACCTGGCGAGGGCTGCAGATGCAGAGGAGGGCAGACACACACACACACAGTACATAGTCACTGGCAATTCTCCCTCACGTTCTCTCCCTTACTCAAACACTGACTACCCCTACACACACACACACACACACACACATACAGAGGTGAATAGAGTGTGCAAGGCAGCCCACATTGATCTTCAAGAGCAGCCAGCCATTGATAAAGGCAACATTTATCTCCTTTGCTGGGTTGTGAAAAGCAGAATATTATCCATGTCCTTGGGTGAAAAGTGGTCCAGACCCCCAACTGGCTTATTATATTATATGCGTGTGTGACCACGTAATGTCACAGAGCTTGCGATCTATCAGGATGATAGGTAGACTGGGAGTAGCAACCCATTAGTCCATGTCCCAATGAGTTATAAACGTCTTGGCAATTGTGTGAGTGACTAAACTATTCGTCTACCTGTGATTCGTTCTGACGTCTAATGCTTTTTGTTGTCAGAACCGTGGCATAATCTACTCAAGCTTGTATGTTGTTATTTAACGCCTCCCCATTTTCCAATAGGTGCCTCTCAGAATGATTAACCTTTACGTGAAAGCCTTGCAAACAACGTCTTTGTAGTCAAGCAATAAAAGTATTTACTGCGTTTAAATGTTCTTCATAGTGATATCACACTGCGGTGAAACCCTCCAGGGAGCATATCCTGTATAACCTTTCTGAAGCGCTTACCTCAACCTGGGATGTACTTTGTTGTCGTCTCTGCTGCTGGTTTTTCCAGCAGTAGCCTATTGATTGAAATGTTCCACCCAGTGTGTGAGAAACAGAGTCGATTGAGGGGAAGCGGTGAGGGTGTAGGGGGGGGGGGTTGGCTGGAGGGGGTGGGGGGTTAGCTGGAGGGGCGGGTAGCATAGGGTGGGGGGGGGGTGTAGGATCCAATTTCATTCTGTAGCTTGGAAAGCAGCATTGATTGCCTCTTACAGTGACAAGATTGAGGAGGCCCGCGTTGACACTTTTTCCTCATTGTTGCCTGATTCACGTGGCGTGAGGAGTGTCAAAGGGACTGAATGCTTCCCTGAACTGAAGGGATCACTGGCTATGAATCAATGGCTGCTTGGGAATTAGCTAAAAATACATCATCAACTCCCACCTACTCTAAGGTGGAGTATTTATCGAAATCAAAGCTGGTTATAGAAAGAACGTCCCACGTGCATTTTGATGAGGGGACTTCTCAGGGCTGCGTAGCATGAGCATGCATGCGCAGGCCGTATATTTTAGAAGGCAGGTTTTGGAGACGGAGAGAGAGTGTGGTTTTCGGGGTTTGCTGTGCATAATTCAAGTGACAGGCGTGAGGGCTGTTACAGTCCCTCGTCCTTTTAAGATCATCCATCAGGTGAAATTTCCTCGGCTCAACATTAGGCTGTCAGGGAGAAATAACAAATGTGGGCAGGCAGAGCGACGCATGATTACTGTGTAATGATACCCTGGGGTCAGCAGCCCGAATGTATAGGCACTGGTAGCACTGGGGTTAAAGGTCACATTTGCCACTTGGGTAGTACTGTCAGGTCCAATGAGGATTGGTTGACCATTTGGAATTGTTTTTCACTTTGGAGCTTATGTTATGTGGAATCCTTCGTCACCTCAGAGGGGCTATTGTGGTGACGACAAAGGCCTGGCAGTTGGCTAATGGGTGGCGCTGGTGTGCAGCATGATTGCAACAGCTTTGGAGTTGCGTAATCCATATGTCTGGCAGTCTCCTAAATCAGAAATCCACTTCCAGCCAAGTGAAGCTCTGGCCATAGATACCACAGCACCCTGGTTGCCCGTCAGTTTGCTGGGCTGTAACTACATGTGTGTAATCTGGATATTGGGCAGACCTTGTAAACCCTGTCCTTGAAGGGAAGTAGAGCACACAGTCCACATGTTCAATGTGAACCCGCAGTGTCTAGAAGGAGAGAAATAGAGGAGGAGGGATGCAGGCAGGGAAACAGACAAAGCTGCGAGACGGATGGGCGGATATTGCAAAAGAAGGTGCGGAGGGACGCGAAAGACAAAAAAGAGAAAAGTAAACGCCAAAAGGAAAAAGTACGTATGAAAAGGAGAGCACTCTTAAATAAAGACGGTGTCTGTCAGGAGCCGCGGGCCATGCTTCAGTGGGCTCCGTTTCTTCAAGCCCCCCCCGTTCCCCCCGACGCAGAAGCCCGCAGGTTCCTCCGCCCGTCAAGACATGCGCTGCATAGCCAATAACCCATGACTAAGAGAGACGGAAGGCAGGTTGCAGCATCCAAAAAGGTGATTAACACAAACAACTCGCGTCTGTGCAACTGAGAGGCAGATTAGAAAAAGAGGCTGATAGGGAAGTCCATGGAGGACGCGCCAATTTCGAGATAACAGTCTCGGAATACAAAGCTGCAGGTTCCTGGAAGCTCCGTTTTCGAACGGCCAGCAGAACGACCACTACTGACTATACTAATGGTTTGTAGCACCCCCTCCATCACTTTGCATTTCTGAATGTTCACAGCATTCAAGATCTGAAGTTAATTGTTGCAGTTGAAGTAGCTCAAATGAAATATTACTGAATGTTCACAGCATTCAAGATCTGAAGTTAATTGTTGCAGTTGAAGTAGCTCAAATGAAATATTACTACTGTTTCAACTTTCCTGGGAGATCTGTCTCTAAGTTCAAGTTGTCTCTCCTGGTTAGGGGATGAGGCAGGGAGGACTGGGTCTGTTCTGAGCAGCTCTGCTAGAAGTTTTGGAGTTAGTGCGGCGGCCATTACACAAGCAAACAAACAAATATCTCACAGGAATGTCTGGGGAGTGGAAGCTCTTGTTCTCTGTGAAGGTGGGGGGTGGGGGGTGGGCTCACATAGAACATTTTAATGAATTGAGCACGATTGGACGTCACTGGGAATGATGGTCTTCATCTTGTCTGGTAGGCACTGAGTCCAATGATGAAACACTGAGCACACTGTGAGCACAACGGGGCAAGAATGGGACTGTGTTAACAATGTATGGCTGATGGGAACGCTGCATGTGTCTCATCAAAAGAATTCCCAGCTTGAGCCTAAAACATGAACATTATCATTAGACCTTCATGTAATCAGCGTCTATATGCAAAACAGCCTTGCATTTCAATTACGTGCATATTTTGAGTTCAAGTGCTGCCCGCGGCTTGTTGGTTTACCAGGTCACATCCCATGAAGTGTAGGTCTTTGTAGGTCAGCAGTATATGTCCACTGAGGTCTGCTTGTTGTGATTGAAACCAGTGGCTCTGAGATGTTTGGTTCTGTCAGGGCAGTCTAAATGTCTGTGTCTGTATTTGTTGGTGTGTTTACCATTGTGTGTGTGCCTATCTGCGTGAATTTGTGTTTGGGTGTGTCTGTGTATGTGCTCTTACAATGACTGTGTGCGTGTGTTTTGTTGTTGTGTTGTGTGTGTGTGTTTTGTGTGTGACCACCTGCCTGTAATGAGCTGACCCCACTTGGATCATTTCCCTCCTCGCTTTTAATTAGGTTCTAAATGTCAAGATATGAACCCTCGCTCTCCTTCGTCTGAGCTGATGTCTGGGAACCATTAGCCATGGCTCAGTCTGCCCAAGGGCTGCTGTTCATCTTTTGTCACCAGTCGACCTATCAGACAATTAAGAAGGAGTTTTTCAATGGACACAAAGACGAGGAGGAGAGAGGGCGCAGAACGATCTCAGACTTCTGACCCCGTTTTCTTTAAAGTACATAACATTAAACGTTCCCTAGCAACCATCAATGTGAACCGTATTTTCTCCAGATAAGTGGTATAGCGTATCTCAGAATAATAAACGAAACAATAATTAACTGCAGCAAGGTTGTTGATGACAGTGAGTTCTCAAAGTGAGCCTATAAATGTCTATACTTAGATGATATTTTGTAATCTGCTGTTGGTTTCTGCAGTGTGACTAACATGCACACATAAATTCTGCAGCTTCCCTTTGATCAGATGCAGACGTTTCTTGCCATTACTTTACAATGTGAAACAGTAACTGATCAATTTCTCGGACTACAGCCATGCCCATTAAATGATGCATGTACCATGGATCTGCACAGATGTGTGACTGTGCATGCTTCCCACAAGTAATTGCCTGCATTGCATTCAAACAGCATAGTGGATGCATTTACTGTGTACTGGAAAGATTCCTGGAAAGAATATGACATTTGTGGAGAAGCAATCTGGGTCACTGACACTGTAGGTCCCTGCGGAGACTTCATGTGGAAGTCAATGTTGGAACATTGTATGAGTTGCATCCATTTCCTCTTGGTCCTTGTGGACACAGCTCTAGCAGCCCGTGAGAGGAGAGATATCCAGTGTGGCTGGACACTGCCATAGCTAGCTGGAACATGGAACCTGAAGAACAGTGTCGAAACCTCATGGGATTGCTGCTGCAGTCTCAGGCAGGCTCTCAAGTCCCCATGGATGAACAGGGAAACATCGTGGAATAGCAGCTGCCTGTCAATCAGCTTGCGGAACTGTAGTGAGAGAACATTTAAAATAGTTTGGATTTAAATTACGTTCATCCACACTGTTTGTTTTGGGGAAATAAGGTCTTCAGTAGCCATTAGAAGTTTGTTAGCTAGTGAGTGTGATAACGCTCCCTCTTCCTGATTTGTTCCATTTGTTATCATCATTGACAATAAAATGGGTTCACTCACACTCAGCCCGGGGCCGTATCGTTGATGATGATACTGTATACATTGCATTTCAATGCAAACATGACCTTCTATTAGAAAAGTTTGTACCTTTCTGATGGAATGTAAAGCTGTCACGTATCCTAGGAGATATACACACGATGCAGACATGCTGTGGAACAAGTCAAATCTCATTTCCAAGTTGACTTTAAATTCTTTTTTTTTGGGTGTGTGAAGTACTCTTTCTATAAACACACACTCACGCACCCCCGCCGCCCGCTAGCTCACGGTCCTTTTTCCCACATGTGCCGGCCTCCTGTTTAGGGCAGCTGCGTGTGCTCCTGGGAAGGTCTGTTTTAGGTCACAGTCATACAGACGTTTTGGAAACGGTAAACATGGGGGAGGTGTTTTTTTTTTTTTTCTCTTTCTTATTTGTATTTTTCCCGTCTCTCTTCACTCTGTCTTTCTCCATCTATCTCTGTCCGTCTCTGTGCTGCTCTCTAAAATGGAGAGAAGCTCAGAGACAAACAAACACAGCGTTCAAAACATCCCCATTCTGGGGACAGGGGCCATTTCAACATGACAAAAAAAAGACAGTAAACAACACAAAGCATGTGAGAGTGAAAAGGCTGAGAATGTGAGCCAGGGTCACTGCTGGCTCCATGCCTCGCAATCCCAGAGACCCCTCCGTCTAAATAATTCACACCCTAGGATATTAAACAGTACCATGACACTATGGGAGTCTATTTCTTCCAGGTTGAATCCAAAACAGCTTTTACTGTTGACTTTTTCACACATGCTTTCGCTTTTAAGTAGGCACAAAAGATAACCTTAGGTTCTCTGAACGACAATCAATGCCTCCAAGTCACCTGTCAAAACAGAGAACATGTATGCCAGAGATCTAAACTACTGTATTTAAAAGATACAATGTTGACTTCATGTCTGCCTGTACTCTCAGGAGGCACTGAATCCTCAACACATTAATTAAATAGGAAAAATTATGTTTCCAATTTCTAGACAGAAAAACTGCGATCGGCAGGGTCTCTAAAAATAGACAACCCTCTTCCCTTCCCCCCAGAAACTCTCATGTTGTTCCACTGCATTTTGAATGTAAGTGGATTATAGCAGACAAGAGCAACACAGCGCTTCTGCAACTCATTCATAAACACATAGAAGACTACAGTACCAGAAGTCAAAATTATAAAATGGTTTCCAACAAGGAAGGCAAACATGTTCATAATAATAACATACAGCACATCATCTTCACTGTTTAGTCACACAGGCCGCGTGTGAAGGAGACACATTTACTCAATTTGGATTGTCTTGTGTTAATGAATGCTCGTCCCTGTTCATTTATGGTCCTGAACACTTTCTTACGCAACCCTTTTCCATTCAACAAACAACATATCCATCCATGTATCAGGAAGAATCCAGCCAGACCTGGACCACCGGGAAGGCTCCTGTGGTTCTGGAGGGCACCCTCCTGTCAAGGCCTCAGCAGGACAGTGCTGTGCACCCCCGGGAAGAGGAAAAGCAGCACCGCACACAAGTCCTGAATGTGAGGTGTCAGCGTTTGATGAATGCCTGACATCATCGTGCGCTTCGACTTGGGCAGGCTGATAAAGGGAGAGGAATCGCTGATGGATGGGTGACCGCTCCTGTGATAAGCCTCATTTCTTCCCTTGGTATTGCTGATATACGGACGTGAGACTTCCCTTTTTTTTTTTACGGGAGACCTTGTCACTGTCCCACACCCCCCACTGAGCCTGTTCCTTGCTAGAACCCTTGGCCTCTTCTTGCACCCTCTCCCATATGAGGGAGTCTTTGCCTTCAGTTTGAGGTGTTGTGAAGATATATGGCTTCGGAGGTAGGATACAGATTGCCTTCCTTCCAGCTAAGCCAAAGGGTATGGTGCCAGATGACACACTGTCTTGCTCATCGAAGAGACACGCATTGTGCAGGGAGGTCCCTCAGGTATGCACAGATATTAAAGATTCATCAACTTGTGCGTGTCACAAATAACACTTAAACAAAGAGGATGTGATTGTGCATACAAACCCTATGGCATCCATATGGTTGCTGTAGGTAGTTCTTAAGCCAGTTGAAACAATAATTGGGTGTGCTCAAGCCTTCGGCGAGAGCACAACCTTTGTTCTCTCACATATATATTTATTTATTATTATTATTGGGTGTGCTCAAGCCTTCGGCGAGAGCACAACCTTTGTTCTCTCACATATATATTTATTTATTATTGGGTGTGCTCAAGCCTTCGGCGAGAGCACAACCTTTGTTCTCTCACATATATATTTATTTATTTATTATTATTATTTATTTTCGCCCCCCTAAGGATCAGTCAATATTTGGACTACATACACAACGGCGGTGTCAAAAGGTTCGTCTTGGTAGCGATTGCGTTGGTTGTATTTTTATTTACGTTCCGTTGCATGGTTTAAGTAGAAATTGCGTTTTTGTGGTGAAAAGTGAAGCTAACGGTGGCTAATTTGCTAGCCACAGTCACTGACGTTACTAACGTCACTACGTCACTAACGTCACGAAAACACGCGTGACTACCTGTAGCAGAACATTCGTTTCACATCTGTTAACTTGGGGGATAGCTAGGCTAACTATAGCTTTACTGCAAGGCAGCTGCAGGAACGCCACAAGCAAAGAGGCCAGGGTGATAACTATTTACTCATTTTACTTTGTGATGTGAAACACAATTATGAAATGTAATGTACAATATTAGCTGATATTATTAAGGAAGTAAGCCCACATCTACTTTCGGAAACGGTAGTCTACTATTTCACTGAAGCATTAGCATGACATTAGCCTCTGTTGCCCGGGCAACACATACCACAGTGGTCTATGATGCATCTGTTTTCAATCGTTAAAATAAACATTCCACACAAATACATTTTCTTTGTAGGATTTACTATGACATTACATTACAAGTAAACGATTTGTTGGTGAAATTATCATTACCTGTGGTTTCAAACCAGTGTTGCTCATTGCAACGCTGTAGCCTACGCGAGACACACGACAAAAACATCTAACATACACAGCTGTTTAGGAAGTCAAACGGCGACAGAACATGTTCGGCACTCCCCTTACTTAAATCAAAAGTCTTTCAATAGGTGAAACTATCTGACTACTAACCTGAACTTCATTGCCACAGCCTAAACTTTGTCAATCTGTTCATGAAAATAATTAATTTCAGCCTAAACCGTACAACGGAACGTTTAATCGAATTCAACCAACGCAATCGCTACCAAGACGAACACAGCAGTAGTCTAGTACTGTAATGTAGTAGTAGGGAGTCAGGTGGCTGAGCGGTGAGGGAGTCGGGCTAGTAATCCGAAGGTTGCCAGTTCGATTCCCGGTCATGCCAACTGACGTTGTGTCCTTGGGTAAGACACTTCACCCTACTTGCCTCGGGGGAATGTCCCTGTACTTACTGTAAGTCGCTCTGGATAAGAGCGTCTGCTAAATGACTAAATGTAAATGTAGTAGTACAATTTACCGGGGCAGCTTCTCCACACAGGGCTATATCGCATTTTGCGTTGTTACTGACAATGATCGCTACCAGTGAGCTTTTTATGAATGAGCGATTTTCCACTAGGCCTAAATAAATGTCAAGCTTATTTACGTTTTGGGGGGCATATTTTCAGTTAGCAGATGGTACTGTTTGAATCGCGATTACATCTTCTATTGCCGGGTAACGTCGTAGAATAATCTTCAAAGGTGGTTCTTTATTAATGAATGAATGCAATGAGTAGGCTAAATGCCTGAAAATATCATGAGAAGGGAAAAACTTAAAATGACGTTTAAGTCATAGAGATTAGGTCAATTTTTACACCGGTCTGCCAAATTTATTCGTTTTGATTCAACGATGAGGCTGCCTCTTGCAGGGGAAATGAGAAGACATCTATTTCATTCTACACTTCACTCGTATTTTCAGTTGTAAATGAGCAGCAAAAAAATGCTTTTAAATCTATGTAATCTTTATAAATAATAAGTATGCATTTTTATATAAAATATACAGAAATATCAGTTGTAAAAATGTCATTCAAAAACGGACCCCTGTGCAACCGACGCAAGCAAGCACACCCTACAATTTCCCCAGAAATTGTACCCTCTCTAGTTTGCGTTTGTTATAGTAAAACAGGCTAAAACAAGGATAAAACAGAAAGCTGAATGAACCATAACCAGTTGATAGTTTAGGATGATTTAAATTATCCCTGTGTCCTTGTTTACATCCTTGAGTTAGAGTTGGAGACGCCTCGAGACTTAAAAAAATACTATTCACAATATCAGGTAACAGTGATCCTACATTGCACTAAGCCAATGTTAGAAGAATATGCATCCCTGTCTGGTTGTTAAACTTCTTTCCTGCTTGCAAAGTTAAGTAACAATACTACTTTGTGCAAACCATATCTCAGGAGTCAAATGAGACACTGCCTGCTTAGATATTGTGGTGGGAAATTGATTATTGGGAAGGTGGCAATCGGAGAAGTGTACATGGGGTCAGATTTTGGGGCCTAAGATGGCGGACTGGGGCCTGCGCAGTTATAATTATACTCTGAACAGGATCAAACCAGAACAGGGAAAAATCTGATGGGGAAATGGTTTGGCAATCGTAGGATTGGAAAAGAGTGCGTGTTTTGAGTGGAATGGGCTTATGTTATTACATAACAATGGATTGCTACTCATCAACAGGATTGTCCTGTCATGAAAAGGAAGGGGTTTGGATAGCTTACAGCTGGTATGGTCAAAAAATAGCTGAACTTACTCTTAAGGGGCCAAAGTCATGTATCAAAAGTGACAGATCCTGCTGACCTAAGCCAGAATCAGGAGAGATGGAGGATGTAGGAACAGGTTAAGCATGACGTGGAGAGACTGAGAGTTGGGGTGAACTGGAGTTGAGATGAAACGAGGACATTGAGAGTGGGGGCTTTCTGGGGGCTTTCTGGGGGCTTTCCAGTAAGAGAGAAGTTGATCAACACTTTAAGAGCCAGGGGATGCGCACACAGTTTTGGGGTGGATAGGAACGGGTTAAAGAACCTTCTAGAAGGTTCTAGAAAGTTGCGTCATTGTATCAGACAGGCCAGGGGTCTGATCCTCATATTTGTCTATATAATGACATGTCCAAGGAAATGTGAGTGTCTTTTGAACCTTCCGTGTATGCTGCATCTGCCTCGCTGAATACACCACCAAGCCATCTTGAGTTTTTGAAAGATATTCTGTCTCTTGACTTTTTGATAATCCTTCTGGAAGACGTCTAGTTTCTTCAACAATATGCAGTTCGTGAAAAACTGGTCTAAGAGGGGAAGTCATTAGTTGTTCTGTTGATATACTGAAGGGTAGACAACCTGCATTACAGTAAATGAAAGAAAAAAAACACACACCACATGATGCAACTTCAAGATACATTGTTCAAATATCTGGTCAAACCCCAGTACTAATTTGTCCAAATAATCAAACCCTCAAATAAAAGTTGCTTTCTTAATTACTGTCTGTATGATTAATTGGCTTGAAAACCAACTGGCAGCTTCAACGGTTGGCGATACTTGTACAGCATCCATGACAGGTCTCTAAATGACACCATATCACTTACATTGATATTGATTACTGCACGTGGTGATGACAACAAGTTAGGCTTCAAGAATGTGAGAACCCATCGCTCATTCAATTATTCAAAGTCTCGATCACGATTCGAAATAAAAGTATCAATAAACAAAACAAAGGATACCTGTTGGTTTCCCAAGAGAGAAGCATGAGTAGCTACAGTACCTACTCTCTCGTTAAGAATCTCGCTCCATACCCAGCCTCTCTGTTCAATGCTGATGCCGCAGACGTGTTGTGTTCCAACCACACACTGTAGTTCACCTTTCCTAATCTTTGTCATACACCTTCCTCATCTCCTAGCTGTAATTACAGGCCGCATTCACCACGGTTCATTTGTTGGCTCCAGTAATCGCATTACGTAATCCCGCCGGTGAATGGACGCGGAGGGACATTGTGAGGGAAGTTTTCTGAGAGCTGCTTACGCTGGATGCAGGCCAGAGATGACTCTATTCCCCCTGCTCTAATTGTCTCCTTTTCACAAATTGGAGACGTTTTAACCTTCCGCTGGCAATGGACCCTGCCTGAGTCACAATTACAGTTGCGGCTGTTGTTGTTTTTCATTTAGTTGGATTTTCTGGTGAGGTCAGTAGGGAATCTCACCTGACACCAAAATCGGCAACATTTATATCTCTTACACTTGGAGTATCTTTTCAATGAGGTTGACCATCAGTTGACCTGAACAAACAAACAAACTAATGGATGTAAAACCATGAATGAAATGGAAATGAATGCACATAAACACCTGGACTCATGAATAGCGTCGGGGTAGACTGAGGATGCAGAGAGTTTGTATACCTGTGTTTAGCGGCCTGGCTGCTCATGACGAGCAGGAAGCTGGAGGCTAACTTAATTGGATGTGATCAACAATGCAGGTGTGGTCATCAATGCAGGTGTGGTCATAAATGCAGGTGTGGTCATCAATGCAGGTGTGGTCATCAATGCAGGTGTGGTCATCAATGCAGGTGTGGTCATTTTTCAGGCATCTTTTCAGGGTGGAGGGAACACTTCCTGTGTAGGTTGATCCATATGTTGATGAATCACGTTTGTGACTTGCATCATGTTATATTAATTATCTATCTATACTAGTTTAGTTCATTGCAATTATGTGTTGAGGTATAGTTGTGGTATAGTTTCATTATCTTTCAGATGTCACCATTTTTTTGTATTAGTTTCGAATGGTTATTTTTCGCTGCTCTAAACTGTAATTGAGAGTGCACAAAAGCAAAAATAGCATTCAAATGTTTGTAACGGCACCACTCGAAACTAAATTAAACCAACATCAACTCATTTGAATCCAGCCTTGAAATGACATTGTCTGTCAAGGGATCAATAGGACTATAATTCTTGATTCACTGTCTCTGTGTTTCCCAGACAGTATTGTCAGGGTGGTCATGCACAAAACAACTTTGTGTTTGGTATAGCGGTCTGTTTAATAGTATCATTTAAAGGACAAGGCTGATAGCTTAATCTTTCAAGTCTCAGTCCTTGTCGTCCCATGGGTACAGCTGTGTGCAGACTGGGCACAGAGAGAATCATAACACACCACATAATTACAAATTACAATCCCAAATGAGATGGTGACACTGCCTTCTGTCTGTGACAAAATGAGGGCCATGAGGAACAGAGTGAGCAGCACTTTTATAATGAGTAATTTCCCCATTTCAAATATGGTTCATGTTGTTGATAGATGAAATGTGTTTAGAGAGTGGAGAGATAATATGATGTAGTCTACCATACTGGTTTTCCATGACATTAATATAATAGAACACATATGCAATATTCATACATGCAAACATGTATCCCCTGCAGAGCCACACATCTGCTGAATGCTTCAAAAACTATGATTGACCTGCAAGTACATTCACCCTGGAGCCCATACACTTCCATGAAAACCACATCAGTTGATGCACTTAAAAGAAAACATGGATATCCCACCTATCCTTCTATATCAGTGTTTAACTGGAAGCTTATCAGTTGTTGGGCAGGCAAGCAATAGATATAGCATGTCAACCAGCCAATCTGCTATCATCTGCAACTGGATACTTCCACCTCAATACAGCATTCAGTGACAGTACGGGCTTTCTGCGTATACACTGATATCAACGAGATACAGATCAAATTGTATATGCTGCAAAACACAGATTGCATACCACCACACTTTGACAGCACGCACACACACACACATCATACTGTACACATCATACTATACACACACATACACACATACACACACATCATACTGTACACATCATACTATACACACACATACACACATACACACACATCATACTGTACACATCATACTATACACACACATACACACATACAACACACACAAACACTTGTATATATCACACTTTATATTATTAGCATTAAGGCCATTCAGTACGCTTACCTCATCACCCCTCACCCACCCCGACTCTGTTTCAACACCCCCAGAAGGACAACATTAAACCACTGAAGCGGGAAGACAATTCACCCTCTAACAAGGTCCCACAACCTCTGTTGCAACTTGCAAGATTCACACCTCCAAACTTTGAGCAATTACACCTATACACGTTATACAAGGAGAAACTGCCCCCTGTATGAAGGAAAGAGAGAGAGAAAAAACGGTTGAAAAGCACTCTGCTAAGAGTGTGCAGTGACCCAACATTGAGTCCAGGCCTCTGTAACTGTCCTCTACAGCCTCCTCCGGTCCCTCCTGAACAAAGCCAGTGCTTTTATTACTGCAGGGGTCACTGATAATGGTCCTTTCATGACTGTCTGTCAGAGAGCAGAGAGCTAAACAGCTCCCACAAACCATGTAGCTCCGCAACACACCTCACATGACAGACAGACAGACAGACAGACAGAGAGAGAGAGAGAGAGAGAGAGAGAGAGAGAGAGAGAGAGAGAGAGAGAGAGAGAGAGAGAGAGAGAGAGAGAGAGAGACAGACAGACAGACAGAGAGCAGCTGCATCATGTACACATCTCACAGACTAGAAAGAGAACTGAAGTTATCTGGATCCTTGTCTGTATTGGTGGAGAGCAATGCTTAAAAAAAATACTTTATACCTTATAATTCTAACCCTAACCCAGACAAGGCACATTTCCAATCAAATATAATAGTTTCCTCACAGAGGACGAAGAGGCCGCAAACATGAACTCCTCTCCCGATTGCCTGTCACATCTGATCTCGACCTAGTGGTTGCCCCAGAGCTGCCCGATGTGCAGATCCCAGGGAAATGTAGTGGTGTCCAGACAGCCTGGTGTACAGATCCCATGGCTGGCCTCTTCTCCTCCATGCACAGAGGCAGAATTCCTCACACCAGTTTATCAAACCCACTGCAGCAAGAAAGCATGATGGCGTGACGCCTGCAGATTAAAACCACACTCTGCTCCATCACTGCCAGAATAAATGCATAACTCAGTATAATAATATATATGATAATAATCATAACACTGGGTCACAGCCAGATGGAATAATCTCATTTCCTTTTTTTTTTTTTTTTTTTTTGCCCAACAAACAATATTTCCTCCCCAGTGCCTAATGCCCTTCCAAACTTCCTGAGTGTTTAATCCCAGTGCTATGGTCCCGGAGTCCGCAGGCCAGTGGTCATTCTGTTATGATTCCTGCTCCATGGTATCGTACCTCCAATATTACTCACATCCTGGTTTTTGAACCCTGATTAGCCCAATCATCCTAAAAGTTTCTCACGTTGTTATGAATTCACCTCACATGACCTCCTTTCTTGAGTGTAACGGAAGCAAGTCTACTGTTTGCCCTCAAGCCAGTGCAGTTATCCTCTCCACTTGGTGCAAGGAAAGGTGTTTCTCAGTGGCTGCGCAGACCACCCCTCCTTCAAGTCGCTGTTAGCCTGTGAAACATCCTTGTGTGGGGATAAACAGATCAATAAGATCAGTTGCAAGCTCCAAGCTCACGTCCGGCTCCCCTCCTCCCTCTGAGCGGTGAGCCTAGTGGAGTCTCCATACTCCATCTCAGCCAGAGCCTTGTGATGCTAATCTGCTAAATGGGACAGAGGGTAAAAGACCGCCCCCTCCCTCATCTTATTACGCTGATCAGTTCAATCTCAATTTTGATGTCCTGATCTGATAATTAGACAGCTACTGCTAACTGAGAGAGAAAGGGACGATAGAGAGAGAGGGAAAGAGAAGGAGGGGATGTTTTCCAGGGTAGCTAAAGTATACCTTGGAGATTTATAATTGCTAAACCTGTTCTGTTCATCAATCAGTAAGACCTGAAGAGCTCTGGATGAAGAACATTCTCTCTGGAGGGTAAACGTGTCTGGATATCTGATGTGGGTTTTCATAAGTCATTTAGATCATTTGAGTCTGGAGTTGGTGCTATGAGCTATATTATGCCATAACTGACCATGTGACAAGATACATTCCACTGCTACATACAGTCTATATGTGGCCTAATCATAAATTATCTGCCACATAAAGCCCAATCTCATAACAACTGCCACAAATAGCCTTGTCCAACTAAGGTCAAGCTCCAATTGCAGACATAAAATAAATGAACACTGAATTTCTCAACCGTCAAAATTATTAATTGAAAGCAATCATTTTCACAGGGAGCAGATTCTCCCTGAGTGGTACAGTATCCCAACCTAAGAGAGAAAGTGTTTGAGTTGAGGGGGAATAGAGAGGTAAAGATAGGGAAAGGTAAAGAGAGGGAGAGACAGAGAGAGATGCAGACACAGAGAGATACAGAGAGAGATGCAGACACAGAGAGATACAGAGAGAGATGCAGAGACAGAGAGATACAGAGAGAGATGCAGAGACAGAGGGAGACAGAGAGAGATGCAGACACAGAGAGATACAGAGAGAGATGCAGACATAGAGAGATACAGAGAGAGATCCAGAGACAGAGAGATACAGAGAGAGATCCAGAGACAGAGAGATACAGAGAGAGATGCAGAGACAGAGGGAGACAGAGAGAGATGCAGAGACAGAGAGATACAGAGAGAGATCCAGAGACAGAGAGATACAGAGAGAGGTGCAGAGACAGAGAGATACAGAGAGAGATGCAGAGACAGAGAGATACAGAGAGAGATGCAGAGACAGAGGGAGACAGAGAGAGATGCAGAGACAGAGAGATACAGAGAGAGACGCAGAGACAGAGAGATGCAGAGACAGAGGGAGACAGAGAGAGATGCAGAGACAGAGAGATACAGAGAGAGATGCAGAGACAGAGAGATACAGAGAGAGACGCAGAGACAGAGAGATACAGAGAGATGCAGAGACAGAAAGATACAGAGAGAGATGCAGAGACAGAGGGAGACAGTGAGAGATGCAGAGACAGAGGGAGACAGAGAGAGATGCAGACACAGAGAGATACAGAGAGAGACGCAGAGACAGAGAGATACAGAGAGAGATGCAGAGACAGAAAGATACAGAGAGAGATGCAGAGACAGAGGGAGACAGTGAGAGATGTAGAGACAGAGGGAGACAGTGAGAGTGAAAGACAGGGAAAGACAGAGTCGAGAGGACAGCTCGTACTTGGCAGTGCTCCAGAGGGGCAACCAAGGGGAATGACACAGAAGCATGACAAGAGAATAAACAAACACATCAGAAACACTAAACCAAGTAAACAGATGTATGAGTCATTTTAAGGACTGTTAAATCTCCATTATCCACCACTTTTAGTTGTCTCTTCTTATCCTTGAAGAACCGTTAACTTTGTAGGTAGTGTTTGTTAGAGGCAGCAAGTCTGTGGAGGTATGTAATGTGACTTAGGAATGACACACAGACAGACTTTTGAGAGATATTTCAATGTTAACCCAGTTTGTGTACATGAAATATGTATTCTTTATGGCTTAGCAGGAAATCTTCAAGGTCTTCTGCTTGCTGTTCAAGATGACTTGTGTTAATGGCGGCTATGTAAATTCAGACAGACCTTTACCAGTTGGCATTTTAGATGTAAAACAAGATGACTTAGGAGACAGCATATTATTAGAGTAAACAACAACCATACAATGAATCATTTCTTAAGAGGTTCATTTTAATTATTAAACTTTGATTTTTTTAAATTTGCATTATATGCTCTGTAGCACTTTGAGATTGCTTTAATGTAAAGTGCAATACAAATAAAATGTATTATTATTATTAAGCAAAGGTTAATCCCTATACATACAGACCACAAACAACAAGTATTGATCTTGCTGTGTGTGTGGCTTATGCTTGAGGTGGTGATGTTAGTGCTTTCCGGACTAACTGTAAAGGAATAATAAATACAGTGTGATAGGATGTGAGTGCTCCTAAATGACTAAATGAGTGACCCTGTCAATCACTCAGTGTTTCAGATGCTGCAGCATATATATATATATATATATATATGCAATGATGTGACTGGTGTGCCACCATTATACTCTTCTATTGTATCTGTACTGCATCAGTGAGCCAGGACTAAACACAAAGACCAGCTCATCATTTTCATCACAGCCAATTATGACTTTAAGGTAACCACCACCACGCTGTGAATGGAAGGGATCAAATCACAGTCATTACTCTGTGAATGATGGAGTTCAGCCCAGCTTTGGCAGATACAAATAAAGGCCTGAATGATTTCAAATTAATCTGAATCTGTCCCACTGCAGTCAAAGATCAATTGCACTCAATGTCAGTGAAAGCGAGAACGCTTCTTGAGAAATACATTTTTTATTGGTGGATTTCACAAGGAGTATTGGGCTTCATATTCAAAAGTGGCCCATTCCTTTGTGGGGACATGCGTTCATTTATTGTAATATTAATACGATTCAACGTGCATCCTTCATTTAAAATTACAACTTATAATTTGTTATACTTTCAATTGTTTATCCCCTGAAAACAAGAAACTGATAGCATGCCTTATTTCTTGATTCCCTATACTGCCTTGCTCCATGAAACTTAATAAGTACCTATTTGCTTATTTTAGCCAATGTTATTGTCTCAAACCTGTTTCCCATCCTCTCGTGTTCTCATTCTCCGTGCATCAAATTTCAATCTAGGATCAGTTCAAAAGTTCAATTTGTGTCAGAAACTCATAAAATATAAATACTGTACGACTAAGTAAATAATGCATTTGACTCCAGTTATTATAGACAAAGTCTATTTTGTACAGTATTTTACATCAGCATACTCCAAATGTTATATCTCAAAGTGGTTTGCTTAGAAAAGTCCAACTGAAGAACTAGAAAAAAATACTAACTAAAACCACTGTGTGTAGAATCAAGGGTTTATTTTGACGTAGTTCATCTGGAGCATTTAGAGAAAGCTTCAGCTGTGGTAGGTAGTTTCTACATTAGAGTGCTCATGGGTGAATGTGGATATGTTTATGTTGTCATTTAAATAACTCTGACAAGACCTGTGTTTCCCTGTGCTGGTGTCACCCTCTATGTCTTCAAGGTCTTAAGCTCGTCTCACAATGACCCCAGGCTGTTGCCATGCATTGGAAATACTGTAGCATGCAAATAAAATGTCATGGTGAATTCATGCCAGTGCTTGGATGGTTCTCAAATCCACAACCCGTTCAGGCTATTCCAAAGAGTTTCTGCATGGACGCAAATGTAAATCCTTTGTAAACAATGAAGCAAACACAGTAAATGTAAATAAATGGAGAATCATTTAAGAGAATGCATTTAATAATTACCTAATGTATTTGTACAAAACATAAAGCAGTACTTCTGCCTTCTACATGAGCTAATGAAAAACCACACTCTTGATTTTTCAATACTCGTTTGAAAATGATCTTCCCAGACATTGAGCGAAACAACTAAGGTAACGATGGACATAGAAGTTATAGACTGACCTTTTCAAGGAATTTTTGACCAAAGGCCACATTAAGTCAAAACTCTGACAAACCAGCTAAAACATCAATTAACAGAATTTGATTTGACAGCAAGTTTCCTTTGGGCTTTCCCTTGACAGACTCCCAATGGTGATTTACAAAAATACCCCAATTCAGTGTCAGGCTTCCCTAATGACGTGCCTGTGGTTTGATAAGGTTTGGCCTGCAATTCTGATGAGATGTTGTCGGCCTTGCTGTTTGTAGCTCCAGCTAGACAGCACAGGCTAATTAGCCATAGGGTGTGTTGGCTTGTGTGTACCATAGTCCAGCAAACAGTTGCCCCTTGAGTTAGAGCAGGGCTGTCCATCAGGACACCAGGGACTATGGTTCTGCAAGCTAGAGGGCTTAGAATAGCTAATTGTACATCTGAGACCACCAGCCTTCAAATTACCATATCGGAGTATAACAAATTTTGTTGCATTCAAATACTTAATTAGCTTGATTGGATGCTGCTCTTTAAGGTTTTGCCAATGCCTGTCCGGTGGAGTTTGCTGTTGCCTTTGAAAAGACAAGAATGGGAGAGGTGCGGCGATATCCCCGTCTGAACATTTTGTTCTGTAAGCCCTAAGTCTCTTTCTCTCTTCCTTTGCCACCCTTCATGTCTTTTAAATGAAAGTCTGTGATCATCATCTAATGCTTCAGCAAACACTGGGAAGTTAATTTAAGTGAGCAGTCGCTGTTTCAAAAATCTAAAATACTCCTACAGGGATATTCTCTCAAAGCTATGCAAATGAAAACCAAAGTCAGAGAGGAAAGTGGAGGTGAAGTTTAAATACACAACACAATTAGTTGAATGTCTTTGCAATATAGTGTGGGTTTGGAGACTGAAATTGACATAGTTTGTTTTTCTTCTTCCAATAGTTTTTTTTCTCTCTCAAGCTGAATGACAAGTCTTGTTTATAAATAAATGGCCTAGACACTGGAAATTATGATTATTGTGCGAGGGGCTTCGGTTGAATGATGGATGCAATGTCTTTAGCACTAAGAGTAGAAGTGCAGGCAAAAAAAGAGCAAACTAAGAAATTGCTAGAGATGTCCAACTTTCTCTTAAGCTCTTGAGCTAAGCGTAGCCTGCATGACTAGGTTATGCAACCTGTCATGTGTGAATCTGTACTGACGCTTTTTCATTAAAAGAGAAATAGGAAATGACGCTAAATCTGAAAAAAAAAACCTTAAGTGGTTTCTGTCAAGATCCAACCTGCCTGTTTTAACCTGATTTGACAGGCCATCGTCTATGAAAGTCTTGGTTCTGATTGTTTTTCCTGCTGAACTTGATGTTTGAAAGAAAAAAGGCTGAACTCTGTGGATTAGCAGCTATCAGCCTGTTTTATGTCCAGCCACACTGTTGGGTTTTAGGGTAGACATTACTTGGTGTCGAGTACTGGTCTGGAGTGTGGTGTATTTCATTCGTCTTTTATCTGACACGGCTGAAGTTGTCTCTCACATGAGGGAAACCAGACCCCAGAAAGACTTCATGCATCAGTGATTCTCAGACCTCAACTCCCACAACGGGTATTGAAGACAGACAGGTTGCAACAACATCTTGTCATGGACTTGGTTTAACGGCAGACAAAGATAGTCCACGTGAGAAATGTTAGTCCTGTTACATACTGAATTTTCTTTGACTGGATAATGGTCCGGAGAGTAGATAAATTATTCGTAGACTTACTGGTATGTCATTCATACTGCCAAAATTATTGATATAATTTGACATATTTATTGACTCAAGCCTCTTCATGCAGGTAGTAAAAAAAGGAACAAGAAAAACAAACAGGCAATGGAACAACCCGTTCAAGGACGATATGGCTCGGTTTATTCGCCAAGCTGCTTCAGAAGAAGAGCAACGGTGTGCGGGGTAGAAGGAGAGGAGGTGTGTGTGTGTGTGTGTGGGGAGGGGGGGGGGGTGTTGGACTGAAAATACGAAAACAATGAAGTGGAACAAATCCAACAGACACACGCTTTATCTCGTCCTCCACCTCTTTTTTCCCATTTTTGCTATCTCTCTCCATCTTAATGAGCACCACAGCTTTCCATCTAGGGAGAGTGGTGGTGCGATGCATCACCAGCAGGACACAGAGGGGGACGTGGAGAGGACAGGAATGGGGTGACAGTGATGCTGCCGGGACTCTACACAAAGCGATTAAGATTGAGTAGACAGCCATGCTGATTCACAGTAAAAGAGAGAGAGAGAGAGAGAGAGAGAGAGAGAGAGAGAGAGAGAGAGAGAGAGAGAGAGAGAGAGAGAGAGAGAGTAGGGTACGGTCATGGCAGTAGAATGGGACAGGCCTCGTCTTTGTGGAATTGAACAAGGGCTTTCGGACAGAAAAGACTGCCTTAAGTCTGTGGAAATGTGCCGTTGCTGCATGTGAACTGCAGAACTTGTTTAAAACATTTGTAATGTGAAGCTGTAATGAACTATTTGAAATGCGGTACTGTATCGGTATGCAGGCTAAATCCTTGTGAGCGACAAACACAATGCAGCACTGAAGTAAAGAATTGTCGGTTAGCAACAGAATTAGACTTTGTCATGTCCTCAGTTTTACGCACTGACTGTGTCAGTCTGGCTGTCTCATCTGACTCTTGACTCATCCAATCAGTGATATCGACAGAGTGTCCTGACTGCTCATCATTTGTCCCTTGTGGGTCTGCTCTTAAGAGTTGGATTGCTATCGAAAGTGACACCTCTCTGGAGACATTCAAGACAGCATGATGGTCCTAACAAGACACCCTCTCTAGTACCTCTTCACTGGTACATGGTCTACAGTACATGATGTCCTTGTCTCTATCATTGTACCCAGTCTCTCAACACGTCCAACTCATAAAATTAGTCTAGACAGTAAAGGCCTGTGGTGCATTCAGAACCACTTTACTCCAAAACAAACTGAATGCAGTTGGCACAGTGTCACAGTGACATTATTCTGAAGAGGTGAGGTGTGCTAAATACAACACGACTGAAAAAGGAAAAGACAACATTTTCTTAATGCTCACTGGAAGACCTTCTTTTAATCCTCTGACAGCTTTGAGATGAAAACAAGTGTTAAACAAAAAAAACTCCTGGAGCATTTCAATTCTTTGAAGAAAAAAAAGCCTACTGTCACATCTGTTTTCAGCTTATTAACTCTGGAAGTTGTGGCTTCAGACCGTCAGCCAGCTGATCCTGCACCCTGGTAGAGAAGCAGGGCTGCATTCATCACCAAAAAAGAGGAAGAAGACCTAAGAAGATGACCCTCAGATCTACCTAGGCCTTGCCTGGATGACTAACAAGCCTCCATGACACTTGTGAGTGCGAAGAGAGTCAAGGCATCCATGAACACGCTTGATATGCAGATTTTCTGTGTACATAGAAGCTTGAGTCTCTGTAAGGTCAAGAGGTCATACAGCGAGGCCCCCCTCTGAGCAGAATATAGCACACAGCCCAGACAGTTAGGAGACAGTAAGGCAAATCATGTACAAACTGGGACTTATGTGATTAACGACCACTTCACCTGCTGAATGTTCTAGTGTATCAGTGTACTGACCACTGAAGACCCGTTAAGGAAGCGATTCTGTGCATTCTATGTTTGAACATGTCCTCTACTGTATTTAAGCACTCTTGTAAGAGACAGTTCTCACTCATGCTAGCCACTCTGTTGTGGATTGGTGGCATGATCCGACGTCGAGCTAATAAAACCGAGTCAACCCTTTTTCTAATTGTCGTGACTCTTGCCGGCCTGCCTGCTGACAGATCCATCCTTACAACGCTCTACAAGAAAGCAGTCATGAGCTTTACCCTCTGACATAGCAGCAGGCCTTCTCATTGCCATGCATAGTGTGGTGGGCCCAGAGACAGCAGAAGGGTCCCCTGGCTCTTTAAAAAAGGAAACTTGTTTTATTTGACACTCAGCATGGGGGAGTTTTACCTGGAAGATGACTCTGTATGTGTCACATTACCAACCAGAATGTGTTACACCACTGTGTCTGCCAAGCAAAGATTTGGTGCAATACCGTTTCCCTGGATTTTCTTGTAAAGCTATCTCTGAGAGAGACCCTGAGATGGAGTGTCTTACAGTAGGTGAACGTGGAGCTCAGTCATATTATGGACAACATCGCACCAGGAGGATGAAAACCCCAGAGTGAGGAAAACCTTGAGTAGGCATACAAACACTGATGCTTTGAGAGCTAATGGGGATCCTAATAAGTCGATTAAGCTGGCGGTGTCTGTGTTTGTCCAGTGTTGGTCCATCATGTTGGGAAGGTGTACAGTACCTCAGCTCTGCACATCCCATCCGTGCGATTAGGCTCTCAGGCGTAAACATCCTGTCTGTTCCTGGGCTGGCATTGGCCCGCAGCACGGCACCATGCCAGAGAGATGACCAGCCTGCCAGATGTTGCCGTTAATACATCTGCCTGTTGATAATGGGCTATTTCAGGGGTGCTACCGTCGTCCTCTATGCCCTGTGAAAAAGGTGTTGCGTGTGTGTGCCAGAAATGACACCTGGGATACTATTCACAGAGGATGAGCAATGAACGAGTTTAGATTGACGCTGTTGGTGTTGCCACAAGTTTTAATGGCCTTTTAAAGTATTTTACTAGAACCATTCGATTTCATTGTTGATGCTAACCCAGCTGTTCATCACAGTTAGAACATCACTATTTAAGACCACAATTCCATACGGAATCATTGTTACTTGTTTTACAACATATATTGGGTTCATTATCAAAGAAAAACAAGTATAATTGTTCTGCTAAGAAATAAGAAAATAACTTTGATTGAACCCAAATTAATTCCTGGCATTCATCAAATCTACAATCAAGAGACAGTGCCAGATTGGACTAATTAATGCGAAGGAGTTGGACATAACTTCCTGTTGTTGTTTTTCCAGTCTCAGGTAAATGACGAGAGCAGTAATGTGTGTTATGAGAGACGAGATTGGGAGCATTTGGGTATGCGGCGTGACTGTGTTTGTCAAGTAGCCCCAGCCGCGAGGACTCTCACTATGACAGGAGTATGTCTGTTTACCTTCATCAGCCTGCTCCAGGACTTTGCTTCATCATTCGAGTCTCAGCTTTCAGCCAACGTGTTTTTTTTCCACCTAACACCATCAAATCAGCATGATACCTCGCTTGCCCACATGGCTCTTGAACAACAGAACAGGCAAGGGGTGGCAAACTGGGAAATTATCTTTCTAGTGCTCTTCAGACCACATTGAGTCTGAGAGTCTGCTGGTCGAGCCAGCTCCAGTAATGTGTCTGTGTTTACCACGGGTTCTCCTGTACGTCATTCTGATACAACAGCAGATGCTCTAGCTGTAGGGCATTTTCAAGAGCACCTATATTTCTTCTAGCGTCCGTAGGCTTGATATACTGAGTGTTAGCGTGTTCCCCAGACCTGGCGTGTCTATGATGCGACTGCCTGAGTGTAAATCCTGCCGTCTTGCTGCCCAGCCAGCGCTGGCTGGGCAGCCTGACAGAACGCCAGAGGTCGTGTGTGACACTGTCATTTTTCACAGATGACGTGGAGGAGACGGCCATAGCAAACCAGTCTGAATATCAATAGACAGATCTCTGGGCAGATTTCTCGGAGAAGGGGAAAGAATTAGAGGGCACCTTAACATGCCAGTCCCGCGACAAGGAGTGAAATTTGTGGCAAATCTGAATTAATGTAATTTCCAGGAAGTGACACGTAAAGGTCAGCTGGAGAAGAATTGCGGACCTCCATGCGGAGGAACAGACAAAGGGATTTGCCTTTGGCTGAGGTTGACCCTCACAGTGGGGACTGACACAAGCAGATGGTGAGGTGTCATCAACAACACTGCCCTCTGTCTGGAAGAGTTATTGATACAGAACTGTTTTCCATGGACAACGCTCTCACCTAAACCCCTCTCACATGCATTCACAACAGCAAGGCCTGAGCACACAAACACGACACACGCACACACAGTTGTGGGGCTTTTAGTGTTCTCTGGGGAGTCTGACCACCCTGTTTGCTCAACACAGAGAGCTTTTCCACTCGCTTGACTGTCATTTGCTGCTCGTTAACTTTCCATTAACCCCTTTTACTTTGTGTCCACTCCACCCATAACGTGTGTGAGGAGATGGCTCTTTCACACCTGACCAGGGTGTTGAATGCCTTAATTTCAATTCAAATGGGACAGCTTGACTCTCAAAGCTCTCCCAGTAAACTGGTAGAGAGAAGACTGCACAGCTGATCAAGAGTGTTGTCAGTCTCATGGTTAACTTTAATAAGTACTTTTCTTTACATTTTCATCAGCAGACGCTTTCATTCAAAGCACCATACAAACAGTGCACATAGAGGGAACAGCAGATCACAGTAACAATATTTTGGTGATTAGAGTCAAGGAAGTGGGAGCTATCTTTAAGAATGGGAGTTCCTGGTGAGAAATGCTAAAAGGAAATGAATTCAAACTCGGTATAGTACTTCCCCATAGCTGGAAACTAGAAACTAGAGATTAGAATCATAATGAGGACATCCATCATGTGATGAGGAAGGAGGATGGTTGCGGTCTCAATCCGCAGCCACTGGCCTTTTCAATTTCCGCTGACATTTTGAACCAGAAATAAACAGTGGGTACACTACGTGCTGAATGTGTGAAGGATCATTGTAAGCTGGAATTGTAATTGAACATCCAGAGAGTATTTGATGTTTGTGGTTAATGTGCCTTTCCGGCTGACCCTCAAAAGAGAGCACTTTCCACACGGTCCTAAAGGAGATGTTTATCATTTTCCTCCTCATAGAAGAGGCTGAACAGGGAGTAGAGCTGTTATGGTTGATTTAACTACAGTTTTCAAAATGTCCATCATGTCAAAGCAACCCCTTAACAGGGGAGTGTGCCTCTCTAATAGGAATTCAAAGCAACATTCTAGGGTGAACCACGGAGCGTGACACTCAAGACGACTCTTTAACCTTTTTTTTAAGCGCAATGTTTCAAAACCCCATCACTACCGTTACATCTTGAAAGTAAAACTGGATAAAAAAAAAAAATCAATAGACTTTGATGGAATTTGAACATCATCTTCTAGATTATAAAAGCAATGGGAAAAGGATAGGCCTTGAGCCCATATAATGTACAGCTCCTCTCATATCTCCTGCCTAGAATACATCCATGTAATACCATAGAGAGGAGCGCTGAGTGTATCCTTACCCCCTGAGGAGGAGCCGTCCTGCAGTGATGATGGCTCCTGGATTCCAGGCATGCTCTGCAGCAAACAGCACAGTGAACGGAAGCCTTAACCCTGTGCACTCCCGTGGAGGGGTAAGCAATAAAAATGCATCTAATCATTGGTAGCAAAGGCCGACTGCCCTGGGCTTTACCTTGCATCAGTGCGCCGAGATGGGGAATGAGAAGCAGTACACTGGGGAGTCAGCCGTAATGCATCGCTTTAAGTGCGCCTACACACTACCTTCCCCCTGCAATTGCATGGTAAGCTTGATATAATATCAAGAGCAACCATGATTATACACCAGTGTTGGAGAAAGGTTACCTACCCATTTCAAGGTCTAATAATACTGTCTTGGGTGTACAACACACCTTGTGACCAGAAAAGCCTTGGGTGGCAACACAGATGATATCTTGGCTGTAAACAATCATTGTCATTTAGGCAAAACCGACAGGTTGACTTTGAGCACTGTGTATTGGAAAAATGTCACCCGACTGGTCTGCATTCAGCCAGTTATGACAAAAGGAGGGCTACAAGCATGAATTGTGTAAAAAGGGCAAAGTTGGACCTCTGAGGCTCCCCATGGACACAAGCAATTTTCAGCTCTACTGAGCCAGTTCCACAGAAACAGCTAAAGTCTAAAATGCAGAACAATACTCATTTAAACTCGGTTATCCACATTCACCTCACAGTAGAACCGGACTGCTCTACCATCTCTTTACACACACAGTGAGATGGCGAAATCAGAGGTGGCAGCATTCAATTCCACGCACGGCACAGTTAGTGGAAAAATGCGACTCCAAATGAAATTGTTCTCGCGTTTCAAAGAAAAAAACGTACGTGAAAAGGGAAATGCGGGTACAGATTGGAAACAAACACATCGGAGCTGTTTTCAGGATGTTGTTGTGTTTGAGAGCTACTCGAGCCTGTGTGGATGTGTGTGTCAGGGGGGCACAGCAGGGGCTCTCTGACTTTGAGGTAGAGTCAGTGATGGATAGCTCTGTCGGAGCCACCACCACTGTCGCCTCGGGTGTCGACACCTGCACACACCCGGGACGATGCTACCTCACACCTGGACACTTGCACCTGTGCTGCCAGTACTGTGGCAACCGTGTCATCCTTCACCAGTGCCACTCTCTGAAGGGGTTCAGGTCAAGTCCATGATGGGCCTGAGGCAGGGCATGTCTCTACAGTACTCAACACTGAGAGGGCTTTGAGTCCCACACTGCTAAACGACTAGCAAGACAACTGGACCGAGCGCATCTTCCACACCTCTCTGGTGAAAGGTGACACACTTGTCTCGTCCTCCCCGGGGAGTCGAGATGTCTACCCTTCAACAGGGGTGATGTGGAGTGTGAAAACACTGTCAAACAAGGACCTTTTTAGTAACCATGTCCATGCACGCTTCGTGGCGAAGAGGATTTTGGGTGTCTGTTGGATTCAATGAAGGCAGAGCTTTGGCTGTTGTGGTGGAGATTTCAGGTGTGGGAGGAGGCTTATGGCAGTTGGAGGTGGACAAAGAGGGGCTGAGAGACTTACTGGCTTCCTCATCCCTCAGTCCATCTCCACTGATCCACTTTACTACTCTAATCCACTTGTCTCTGGTGAGCCACAAGTGGATTCTGTTTGTATTGTTGCTGTCTTTGAATATAAATCTGTCGACTTAAACATTTTATAGGGATTAGTTGAGTTTAGCTCTCCACCTAATGCAATGATTAGGGATTTCTGGCCTAGAAGATAAGTAAATGCTCTCTAGTTACTCAGTTGCTGTGCTCAACTGTTAAGGGCGGTATACCTAAATGGCAGGGCCTTGGAAAGAAGCACTCCCTTGACGATGGGCCGACAGCAAATAACTCTTCATTAGGTCCTTTGCAGATCAGTCACTGCTGCATGGTGATTCAGTCAGTTCCCTGAAAAGAAAAAAACAACCACTCACAGTGATATTCTATTTAATAAAAAAGAATGCCAGTCAAAAAGTCAGTCAGCAGTGAAAACGAAGACAGTAATTGACTCCTTACCAAATTATGAAAACGTCCACAGTACATTCACTGTTCAAATTACTTCACTGTTAGAATTGAGATAGTCTCCAGAGTATCAAGTGGCTAGTCCTCCTTATGTCACAGTCACAGACATAAGGGCATTGTCACAGACTCTCATGACATCACGCCACAGCACAAACAGTTCTTCAGGTGCAGGGTCGAGCATCAAAGAACAGAAGGTAGAAGAAAGACGAGAGAGATAGAGAGAGATAGAGCAAGAATGAGAGAGAGAGAGACTACAGCATAGAAGCTAATGGCATTTACGTCAAAGCAGTGTGCAAGCTCTTTGATTTGTGTGAGAGGAAGAGATAGGCCAGAAGGTGTGTAATCGTTAAAGTTATGACAGACATCAGCTGGTCCTGCCTATGTCACTCGCTCGCTGCAGGTGTACAGCAAAAACTGTCTAACAAAATCGCTATCAATATCTAAAGACTAGGAATAGGAGTTTTGAGCAGTATACAAAGCAATGGGTTAGACCTTAGACTCACACACGCATGGGCACTCACACACACAGACACACGCAGTGCTTCAAGTTAAATGGGAGTTTGTGGGTCAAATGGGATCTAAGTTAATAATGCTGATCAAGTGAATATCTGAGTGTCCGTTTAGACTAATATGAAATTAGACCTTACATGAAGTAGCAGCTGGAATGAATGCGTATGACCATTTCCTTTAAAGAAATGTGGATTCATTGAATACTATAATTTGAACTGGGCCTAAATTCAGCATATATATCAAATATATTCAATAAAACATTGATGGCCAAGAAGTTCATAAGTCTCACTTCAAGAAATTATGAAATTGCCTCCGAACTGCCTAAAGGTCCATTTCAACATTAAAGGTCTGGCGTATTTGCTTTCATGAAATATATCGTCAGAAGATAAAGCTATCACAACCATATATTAGTTGGCTGGCTCACTTTAAATTAAGTATTTTTGCCTGTAGTAGTAGCCTTACATCGAGTGCAATGTCATTGCGCATTTTGAACAGATTGGTTTTTCACACATTACTGTTTACAATATGTATAATCCTCCTCTTCATAAATGTTGCATTTATATTCATGTTGGTGAAATGAGATGGAAAAATGAGGGGAAAATGAGATTTCTGTATCATATGGACCTGTCGTGACCTGTTTTTCTCCTTCCCTCTACAGATCAGTGGCAATTCCAAACCCAGATTCCAACCACGTAGAGAAACACAACCAAGACCAAATGCAATGGATGTGTTCAATTTCACCTACTGGAATGCCTCTGAAGGCAACAATACAAACTCAGTGGATGAAAACGGAAGCCCCTACAAGACTGTGGAGGTGGTGTTCATTGTGCTGGTGGCTGGCTCTCTCAGTTTGGTCACCGTCATCGGAAACATCCTGGTCATGCTCTCCATTAAAGTGAATAGGAACCTTCAGACAGTCAACAACTATTTTTTATTCAGCTTAGCATGCGCTGACCTAATCATTGGACTGTGCTCTATGAACTTGTACACGATCTACATTGTGATTGGCTACTGGCCCTTAGGGCCCGTGGTGTGTGACCTGTGGCTAGCCCTGGACTATGTCGTCAGCAACGCGTCCGTCATGAATCTTCTCATCATCAGCTTTGACAGATACTTCTGTGTCACCAAACCTCTCAGCTACCCTGTCAAGAGGACCACCAAGATGGCAGGGATGATGATTGCCGCCGCCTGGGTCCTGTCCTTCATCCTCTGGGCGCCGGCCATCCTCTTCTGGCAGTTCATTGTAGGTGGGCGGACAGTGCCTGAGAGGGAGTGCTACATCCAGTTCTTCTCCAATGCCGCCGTCACCTTCGGCACTGCCATCGCGGCCTTCTACCTGCCAGTCATCATCATGATTGTGCTCTACTGGCAGATCTCCAGAGCCAGCAAGAGCCGGGTAAAGAGAGGCAACAGGAACCCCTCCAAGGCCAATCAGGGGGCTGTGCCCCCCAACCAGGCCCAGAGCCACACCCCCAAACCCCACAACAACAACGTGGCCATGGAGGAGCCGGAGCGTGCCCAGACCCAGACCACGGACGGCGAGCCCAACCAGCACGACGGCGGCAAGCTGCAGAACGGGAAAGGCTCGTCCCCGGCGGGGGGCGGTGAGGGCGAGACGGAGGGAGAGGAGGGAGCGAAGGAGAACTGCACCCCGGGGGAGGAGAAGGAGAGCTCCAACGACTCCACGTCCGGCAGCGCGGCGGCGTCCAATCAGAAGGACGAAGAGGCGGAGCCGTCTCGGGCCAACTGCAGCGCCGAGCCCACCCAGCCGGCGCCGCGTCACCGGGCCAAAGCAGGCGGCTCCAAACTCACCTGCATCAAGATAAAGACCAAGTCGCCCAAGGGAGACTGCTACACGCCTTCCAACGCCACCGTGGAGATCGTCCCTGCCACCGAGAAGCAGAACCACGTGGCCAGGAAGATCGTGAAGATGACCAAGCAGCCTCCCAAGAAGAAGAAAGCAGCACCGTCTCGGGAAAAGAAGGTGACCCGTACCATCATGGCCATCTTGGTGGCCTTCGTGGCCACCTGGACTCCCTACAACGTGATGGTGCTGATCAACACCTTCTGCTCCAGCTGCATTCCCAACACTGTGTGGACTATCGGCTACTGGCTCTGCTACATCAACAGCACCATCAATCCTGCCTGCTACGCCCTCTGCAATGTCACTTTCAAAAAGACATTCAAACATCTTCTTCTCTGCCAGTACAAAAACATTAGGTCAGCTAGATGAATGTGTGTATGTGTGTGTGTGTCTGTGTGTGTCTGTGTGTATGTGTGTGTGTGTCTGTGTGTGCTTGTGTGGGTTGATCTGTATGTGTGCGACAAAGTATGACAGTTTGATTCCTTTGTTTTGACATCTTTTTCTTCTCTGTGACCTGTTGTAGCACTTTACACACGCTTAACTGCAGCCAGTTTTGTTGAGATACATTGCAGTTTTTTTTTAACAGTGTAGAAAGGAAAGGAATAAACTGCTGTTGGCCACAAAAACATTTGATTTATATGAGAAATAATCAATATCTACAAAGACATCCTTGCAACAGTTTTCAATACATCTCTGCTGGGTCTCTTAAGAGGATACACATCACAGCAATGTTGAAATGAGATACACCATAAGTGAATCAGAGGACGGTGTGTGATGCAACTGTTGAGACATGAGTCTAACAGCGAACTGCACAAGAGAACTAATAGACTGACAATGAAGCAGACAGCTGGATAGAAAGTTCTGCACTGTGTAAAATACATAACAAATTCAAAGGGAAAATAGGGCTGACTGAATTTACAAACGTCAAGTTTGCAGTTCAGTGTAAAAAGATCCCTGTATATAACTGTGTATAGAAAACATACTTGAGTGAGTGGCTGTGCGTTTGTTTGTGAGAACGAACAGTTTGCTCTCAGTTGCCTGCATTTGCGTGTCTGTTAGGGCATGAGTGTAAGGGTAAATAATCCATTTCAATGAAGATGGCCGCCAGTAACAATGACTCAAGGACATATTTCATGTTGCAATCTGTTTCTGTTCTCCACTGGCGTGTGTTGGCGTGATTCAATATAGAACAGCTTGCCTAAATTGCCTCTGGCAGGCCCACACAATCACATACTATAGTTAGGATCTCCTGAGATGGAATACAAGGGCCCCTCAAATCGTACCATGGACCTAACTCCATGCCAGACCCCCATAGTATATCAAGCATAATTAGGTTTTAAAACGATTGAACATTGATTTGAGCTCTGTAGTGCACAGTAGGACATGCTGTACATTAGCCAATGGAACACAAACAGCAAGAGTGACACAAGGGTAAATAGAAAAAAACTTTGAAAAGGGATTGTTCATTCACGTTCTCTGGTTTGCCAGTTTTTAGCACCATCATTTGATTTTTTAACAATATACAATACCGGTTGTTTTATTCTTGCGATAATTGCTGTTGAGACATTTATGGTTGTGCTGTCATCCTGTCCACTGATCTTAAGAGCCCTCTGACTCATTCTGAGAGCGACCAGGTTTTAGAGCGCAGAGTGGCAGTTCCTGTCAGGGAGGGCTCTTGTGGCAGCAGTGTGGGAGACAGATGAGAGGACGGTTTCTTGGACACAGACGGCTGTCTCCTTCATCCTGTTGATGCGTGGTTTGTGGTACAACGTGTACTGGTTTATATCATAGTGTGCGTGTGCATGTGTGTGTGTGGGGTGCGAGCGTTACGGTTATTTGTTCGGGAACCTTAAGGGGTTGCCAGATTGGTTCCTCATTGGGGGATCTCTCTGTGAGTGCGCGGGAGCCGTCGTGGTGCGTGTCAGTGCCTCTGTACGAGGCTTACTTTTAATCGCATGCTTTGGCCTTGTGATTTATAAGGGCTATTTTCATGTTGTTACATCACATTCATAATTCATAATCCATGCTGTGAATCATAGAATGAAGTGAATACATCGACAAAAAAATTGAGATCTGTTTTGTATGCAGGTGCATTATATCATATTTAATGTTCTGGTTCTGTATAATTACAGTATTACAATTACAATGACAAGCACATAATCATGTTTGTGTCGACAAATACACAGGGCACATATTACATTAACACGGAATGCTAACCCTCAAACCAAGTCTCTGTTTTCTGGCATGTATGAATTGCAATTGAAGTGATGAATATAAAAGCAGTGATTGGATGGTAGCCAGACTGTGCGGCATAACAGGATATGATGCCATCATAGAGCAGGCCCTTGACACTTGTCTCCTTAAAGAGAAAGATCTTGGACAGGTCCATTATGGAACTCACTATGGTGCTGATCAGATTATGATATGATGTGGAACACCTACATAGGAGATTAAAAGTTGCCCATTATACGCTTGGTTTATACAGGATGCCCTTCTCACTTAGGGTCCCACCCCCCTTCCCATCCTCTTATGTGTGACTGTCCCTGTACCAGGGCATTGTTTCCATGGGAATGTTAACACAGGGAACACTGCATACATATTTACTACCGTCTCTCGCTCTTCCTGTTCCTGCTCTCTCTCTTTCTCTCTCACCTCTCCTCTGTCTTTTTGTTTCTTTCATTCTGTCTTTCTTTATTTAATGTTCTTCTCTCCCTCCGTATTTGTCCCTTCTTTATAAACGGCACTCTTTCTCTCAAAAGGTGTTTCTAGATGGAATTCAGACGCAAACGTTTTCCTTACCTTAAATATGACTTTTAAAAAAAGAGGACAAGTAGATTGAAACCTCAACCATCATGATTGAAATAAAAGTGTTAGCCACTGGACACTTGGCATCACCGCGGTATCCAGTCCATCGGTTAGACAGCCAAATCCCAGCAGGCTATGCGAGCTGAGGCATCCATCCAAGTTGAGCATCCAGCCATCCGTCACTATGATAAGTGGACCCATGACTCGGTGTCATCTGTCACGCCTCTCAGTAGAGGCTAAGCACCTCCTTGCTTGCTACCACGTCTGATTAATCTTAGACTAAGCTGTCATTTGAGTGATACCAGCAGGGAGGTAAGTGCTCTCCAACACTACTGGTGGTCTAAGGCCAGCTTTGGTAACAGATACCTGGCTGGGTGATGGGGAGTGACAGCAGTAAAACTTCTTTATTGAGATGGTTTTCCAAATGGTCGCGACTCGCCACTCACTATTTTGGCAACTTTTTTATCAAAGTGTTCCAACTCTAACCTCTCAATGGCTGGTGTTTGGTCTTACAAGAAAAATAGTTTTCTGCTTTTTCTTTGGTGAGTGTTTTGGGCTGAGTTGAGTTGAAGAGAGGATAATGCTGCCATGTGTTAAAGTGGCATACGCAAGGAAGGAACAGGCAGACCCTGAGGTGTCCACTCAGTACGACCTAGATAAGCTAGATTTTGTAGTCACAATTACATAGCGAAGACCCGTCAACTGTATGCACAGCAGGCAGGCTCACAGTCTTGTCAACACGTCAACCATATTTGGAAAAAATGAAGGCCGACTCTTTGAGCAAGGGTTAGCCAAGGGTTTTCTACAGGAATTATTTAACCGTCCTAGAGTCCTATTAAACAAAATGAGTTACGGTTCAGTTTCTGATTTGTTTATATGACTCCTTGTTTATATGACTCCTCCCACACATCATCCCATTCCTAAATAACATGTATTGTAGAGAGGACCCAGTGAACAGTAGACATGTGTTTGTGTGGTGTTTTGTGTGTTTTTCATGGGGTGGATTTGTCATTCCACAGTTTACCATTCTCCAGCATCATGTAAACATTGTCTCCATGGCGTCAACAGAACATTATGTGCCGACAGAGCTAACTGGGCTCCTTTTCACACGGCTTATATCAAAGGGCTAAACTCCTATCTAGGGAGATCTATTAAATATTTATAGTAAAAAGCATACATAATTAAAACATAATAGTGAAGTTTTAGGCTGTTTTTGTTTTCGTTTTGAGTAATAGGCTAGGACTAGTTTTTCCATGTAGTATTACAATCCATTCTGATTTATCTTGTTTTTAAGGTGAAGGAGTAACAGTCCCTTGGGCCTTAGTCAACCTCAGTATTTGGACAAACATGCATGCCGTTGATTCCATAGTAGCTTCATGGTTTCCCCTGAAAAATACATCATATCGCCAGATTGTACCGAGCAGTTTGAAGTGCCTTATATACAACCACATCAGAATAAAACATTGCTCTCAAATGTTAATAATAGTCATATTTTATTGAAGTATTGAAAACTGCTGGTGGTTGTGTGATAGCAGTTATGAAAAGCACAATGTATTTAAAATGTTATCAGTATAAACTTCAGTGGTGAAAATTCAGAGATCTTTTATGGATGCAACATGTTACATTGTTCGCCGTGCTGAGATGCAGTCTCTTCTCTCACCTCACGTATCGCCCTGGCAACCACTGGGATGTTATGTGTCTGAACAATCCCACATCAGTGTCAATTACCTGACTCAAACAACAGCTCTTTACAAAAACAAAGAAAAAAATTCCACTCATTAGAAATAAAACTCTTTACTAATATACCTCTTTTTTGTATTCCTGATCACAAATTTTAAGGCTACAACCCTGAAGGCAGGTAAATGGATAACATGCTTGAACATGTGCATGAGTACATGTGTGTGTGGGAAAGAGAATTTGTGTGTTTGTGTCCAAAATACTGTACTCTATGTACAGATGAATGAGTATGGCAGTTATACGTGATTCTTTATTAGATTTTTCTTTTTTTTTACATTATGATAACATTTGGTAACAATTTACATTAGGTGTAACTACTATGTAACAACTGCATTTATTACTACTTAGCTACATGGTTTTGTAATGAACACACAATGTAAAGTGTTACCAAAAATCTTTGCATGAAGCTATCAGAAAGCATCTCTGATTGAGAACTCATTTCACAAGGCACAAGTTGTAGAAATATAGATGTTTTCATTGGTCTTTCCATGAGTGTCTCAAAAGCAAATGGCTTCCAAAGACTCAGAGACAAAACATTCAGTGAAAAGTCAACATATAAAATAGGCATTCATTTAGCCAACACACATATTACAGACATTTATTTTGGTTCACATTTTATAAATATATGTGTATTGAATGGATGTACAAATGTAATATTATAAATTCAGAAATGTTGAAAATGTGCAAATATTTGTAAGAGGAGTTACAGATCTAACCAGCACATAAGTATCTAGAACTGAAAAAGAGAAGATGAAAGTATACTGACGAAAGAAAGAAAGTTTAAAATCCAAAGTTGGAAGAAAAAAATTACTTTGATGTACGTGAAAAAAAAAAGTATCATAACGTTTCTTGAGGCATGGTTTCCGAAGGAGTGGACAACTGCCTTGTGAAACATTCAATTACACGAAACCTTTTTAGATCTTTCAGTTATACAGTAGAATGATCGGATTCTATCCCATGTATGGGGACTGTAAGTGGATAAGAAACTAGAGGATATTTTGTTGTGGATATATGACCAAACTACATCCATGATTGAAAGACTATGAAAAGTTCAAACTGTTCTCATCAGAAATATTTTGCATCCATTTAGGGTCAACTTTTAAATTAGAGATGAAGGACGGGGGAAATGTACCGTGGGGAGTACCTTGACGACCAGCTGCTACAGCACACATCCATGTTGGAAACTTCACAAGTCATATATTGGAGGAAGTGTTTTATGGAACAAACAAAGCCTGTCAGGAGGGAATACATTTGAACTTGTTTTAAATTTTAATGAGAAAGCCTCTTTAAATGGACCTGTTGCAGAAAAAAAAAAACAAGCAAACCCTCCCTTAATAGCTGTACACACTGTACAGGGTGTTCATTTTCAGTTGCATAAGTATGTAGATGCTTATTGTGTACTCATTCACTGTGGCTTGTGGCTCCTCATACAATAAGTAAATTGTCTGGTAAAGGCAAATTGTTTGCATTGTATATATCTATGGTATACATATGTATTTTGAATGCAGTACAGTTGAAATGTACATACATGTTTAATAGCTTATCTGAATGTCCCCTTCGCTTCCCTACCTTCTCCCTCTTCCTATATGATGCTAGCCACTCCCTCTAATGTACAGTAATAATGGTATTGATTTCCATTTTTAAACATTATTGATTGACTATTTGTGAAGGACAATGAATCTGAGTGTTACTGTAATGTCACTGGCCACCTATGACTCTGTAAAGTTACATTCAGTGGATATATTGTGCCAAAACATTTTGAAACCGAATTCAAATAAAATGTTCAGAAATGTGTTTGATTTTTTGTATGACTATTTAACACAGTAAAAATATGTTTTGATAGTTTGAGCATATAGCATACAACATGAAAACCAATCAGGTTTACACATCTACATTTTTATTGGTTTAAAATGTAATACCAAATGAGGGGTACAGTTGAGGGAGGAGTTAACATCAACTACACACACTAAAATGTTTGGAAATCTTTATAGATGTCAGGGGACACTATTACATGAGACAAACCAAGCAGCAATAACAAGACTGGGCACATATACAGAGTCACTTTAAGCAGTTACGAGACAATAGTATACATCTTACTCTGTATTTATCTGAGATATATCAGTTGTAATAGTTTTGACCTTAAAAAGTGTCTACAACAATCGTCTGTTGACAAACCGGTCATGTATAATGTAGAATAAACAATATTTATTACAACATAAAATTTGATTTATTAATCATTTGTTTAATATTCTTGTTGACTGACTGAAGTGGGAGCTATCTAATTGAAGATATCAATGAGATCATTTGATTAAAATGAGTTTTTCAACGTGCTGAAGCAATAAATCAATACATGACATCACTTTTTCAAAGTGAATAGAATTGTGTTTTTCACCTCAACTAACACAAACAAGAGACTTACGTGTTAAAAAATCACAAAATGACCCTAAAATTTTTATTAGGTAAGCCTTTTATTAAGAAACTCTTTGTCCATTTGAGTAATGCATACACCCAAGCATTAGGTAACTACAGTTTACAAAGTTTATCAAACACTAGGAAGAAAAATATTTTTTTGTTTGTTTTTGTCACTACAATCCATAACTCCATTACACTACAATCCATGCTTCTAGTCTTAACCTGCAGGACATACAAGAGGAACCATGTGATGTGGAACCATATGGACAGTAAACTCCTCCTCGCCCACTTCCTGGTGTGATGCACCTCAGTGCTAGTCCATTGGTGTACGCTCTCTCTTCTTTCCCTCTCTCTTGGGCTTCTTGGAATCTGCAGTAAGAACAGATGTACATGCAGTTAGAATTTATTCAAATAATTGTTACTCCGTCAGAACCCACAAAGTCCTTGGCCTTCATCTGTGAAAAGTGAATTAATTATTTTTCCAAGGGAATTTCGGGGTATAATCTACTTTGTTGTCAACGTTTTGTGATATTGCAGTCACTGATGAGTAGCACCATGTTCAATTTAAGCCGGTGTTCCTCTCACACACTCTTGGTTTTGGGTCAATCCTACTGCTGCAGCTGGCCAGAGAGTGAAGCCTCGGTGGGCATGTGAGTACAGTATGAAAAATGCTTTATCATTGTCCCACAAGAGCGGATTTGGAACCTGGCAGGAATGACAAGAACCGCTGTCCATGCCACCCTCTCTGTCGCTCTGCTTCAGTGAATAGGAAGAACATAACCACCTTCCGTGTTTATCCCCCTGTCTGTCTCCCTGCCTGTCACTCTGCCTGCTTGGCTGCCTGCCTGCCTGCCTGCCTGCCTGCCTGCCTGCCTGTCTGTCTGTCTGTCTGTCTGTCTCTGTCTGTCTGCCTGCCTATACAGTGCTTCCCTTTTTCTATCTGTTTTAAAGTTTGTGTGTACATCTCTCAGATTCTACATACAGTATCTATTCAGTTTATATTTTATTCTCAGAACCTGAGTTAGAAATCAAAATGTGTGATTTGTATTCCAGAAAAAGGAAAAAAAAAGATGTAATTCCTTTCATACACTGATGGTGTCCTGTTTTAGACAGGACACCATGTGGTCTGTGGGCGATGAAAGACTGTAGATATCAACAGGCTAATCAACACGTTTGTGTTGTCTGTGTACCTGATTTAACCCGTTAAGGAGTAGCGTCACACATATGTGATCGTTCGAAAGCGGGCCCCACAGAGTACCGTCACACGTGTGATTCTGAACATTCCAACCGACTATTTTCCGATAGACAAAAACTATATGACAAACGCTATAGTATGGCTTCAAAATTCACAATTAGGAGGCTGACAAGTAACACTAGCAGGTAGTAGCATTGCTACGAGTATTATGCTAGGTTGCTAGGTAACGGAAGCTAACTAAAACTAGCTAGCTTCCGTTTTGGAAAAATAACTCACTCTGGTGGAAGCGTCGGTAATATTTAGAACTCACTCCTTAAAAGTTGTAGCAAGTTTAAACTTGCCACTGAAATGAGATCCTCCCATATCGGTTGGTTGATAAAACCAACCGACTCGGAGGGACTCGGAGGTTTCTACAGGTACGATTCATTGCCGTCACTCTTTGTTCTTGGTCCTTCTCAGTTTCATGCGACAGGGCACGTTTCACCCATGCGAGACCAGCGAGCCCTGACACCCTTGACTGCCTCATCGCGTCTCTGGCTGCCTCTCTGTATTGTCTTCAGCAGAATCTGGCACTGACAGATGTTTTCTCGCACTCTCGGCTACAGTAGTCAGGGGAAACCTATCTCCTCCACCCGAGGTAGCTGTTTAGAATTGCAAATAAGGCCTGAGGCTTGAGGCCCCGTGCCGGAGGTGAGATAGCCTTCTCAGGACAGGTTGCTCCTTTTTCTTTTTTTCACAAGCTCTCTGATCGTCTTACTGTGACTCTGTGTCTGCTATCCCACCGACAGACACACTCACATGTACACACACACACAGACTCACACACACTTGCAAACACACCGCAACACTATCAGAATCTTTTTTTTTCAGAATTACCCCCTTGCTTCCAAGGCTTATCTCAGAACTGGCAGACATGGAGAATCACACATCTTTTTGATAACGGGTCTCTCTTTCCAACTGTCTCTCTTCATCCCAGTCCTGTCATCCCTGCTGAGCCTCTCACCCTGCACTGATCTGCCTCCAGGGCAGCAACCCCTGACTTTGGCGGCATTCATTAGAAGGGAGATTCACACAGGTACAGTGTGGTGACAGCCAGGATTGTGTGTTTAGAGTCTATGGTGTATGGCTATGGTGTATGGCGTATGAACACAAACTCTTATCTCCGTCTTTCTCTCTCTCTCTCTCTCTCTCTCTCTCTCTCTCTCTCTCTCTCTCTCTCTCTCTCTCTCTCTCTCTCTCTCTCTCTCTCTCTCTCTCTCTCTCTCTCTCTCTCTCTCTCTCTCTCTCTCTCTCTCTCTCTCTCTCTCTCTCTCTCTCTCTCTCTCTCTCTCTTTATTTCAATCTCTGTCTCTGTGTCTCTTTTAAACATACACACACACAAACACACGTATGTATAGATAAACACACAAACACTAAACACAACAGTACTGACATGCTGTACAGATTTTTTGTATCCATGTCATGAATATACAACACATCGTACTGTATCAATTCAAGTGCTGGAATGCAAATGTGTACATTCATTCAAATGACATTTTATTTTTAATTTCTCCCTGTATGTGCCATCCTAATATGCTTTTTGAGGCTTATACTGCATGCTGGGATTTGTCTGCTCATAAGACAGCTATTACCAAGCCACAGTTAGCTCTGTCAATCTAGCACACTCTTCACACATAGAAGAAGATTTGGCTTACAGCTCTCACCCTCATGACTGACTCACTCAAACTTAGTCACAATGCGAGGGAAAACAGGAACTGAACCCAGAAATTCCAATCATATGGACAGGAGATTTTGAGTGTGTATCCAACCCTGTGACTTCAGTGTACGATTGAAAGTCAATATTAGCAGACCAATGAGCGTTCAGAGATGTCTTTTTCTCATTTTCTTTACAGTGCCAAACCCAGACCAATATTGGTTTCATAAACTCTAGATCCCTCTTTATAGACATATCTTACTTTAAATGGTCACCGAGAGTGGAGAGAATGTACCCAATAAAAAGAGAAGCCGTGGTCTGTTAAGGGTTTTAACAAGCATGATAACAGCTTGGTAACTGCAGGGATTTGTCTGGTGGCTGATCTGACGGAAGACACAGGAAGTCTAGGGAGCTGTTCAGCGCACTTTACCAACACCCTGTCATCATACATTAGTGATGGAGACGAGAGTGAAATATTCAGACTGTTCTCCCTTTGAAATCATGTAAGGTTTGGACATGGAGAAGCATGAATCTTCAAACAAACCCAATGGCTGATTCTCTTATTTTATTTTCTATTTTTGAGGGTTTTTACAAACGGTGTATGTAGATGGGATTTACGAGGAAGGATATTGATCTGAACAGAATGAGACTGTGCAGATCGTTTGGGAGACCTGGGAAAGCAACTGATGAACTTATCTGAATATTTCAGTGTAACTCTGATGCATCATCCAATACAATACCTCTGTTAAGATCGCACGCTTATCTTTCAAAGCACATGATGAATTAAGAACATGGCTCTGCTTGGTTCAATCTACTGTAGTAATGAGGTCATACTGTAAGCAACACCACACCATATCCAAGTATCTGTTTTCCATAGGTCAATGTTGGATCAATAGACTCATTTGGACGTGAATAGGTTTGTCTTTTTACGGAGGCATTGCGAACAAAGCAAAAACAATTATCTTACCTTCGATGTTCTGATTTTCTTATTTAGCCAGCCAAATAATGCAACATGATGGTGGAAATTGGGTTGCCCCTGTATACATTGTTTACCTTGTAAAAGCTATTTAGCTTCTTCATGTAATGCAAGGATTAATAGAGAGGGTATTCGTTTTGGACTGGAGAGAAAATGGATTAAATATGAATATGTGACAAGTCTGGCACTATCTCTGATTAAATCCTTTAGAGGATTTGGGTCTTCAGCAAGATGTAATCAGTGGGAGCTGCGGAAGAAGGAGAGCACATCCTGGACTTCAAACACACTCTCTTTCCCTCCTATCATCATTACCAAGGTTACTGCGCCACGAGGACACACTCAAAGCTAGACGAGGCATTTATATATATATATGGAAATGTAAATATGGAAAATTACAATGTACCCAAAGTTCTCTCTTTCTCGTCCCTGTTGAGAGGTTCTCATACAGATGATAATCTACCCCAGGGATGTACACATTTTCACGCTTCAATATTTGGTGCATAATAAACCTCTTGATAGTCTCCTGAAGAGAAAGATGGGAATAGCAGAGCGACAGAGTGAGGGAGAGGGCACTGGCCGAGAGCTGTGCAAGCTTGCCGACTGTACCTTGTAGCTTGGTCTTGGGGATCTTGCCACAGGGCTTAGTGGCGCTGACTGTGGTGGGGCAGGTGGCATCCATAAGGGCACGTTTCAGCACGCCTGTCCGGTTCTTCTTGCCAGTCGCCAGGTCACACTCTCCCCAGGCCTGGAAGTCATACTTGCATTCTCCTTGAGAGAGAGAGAGAGAGAGAGAGAGAGAGAGAGAGAGAGAGAGAGAGAGAGAGAGAGAGAGAGAGAGAGAGAGAGAGAGAGAGAGAGAGAGAGAGAGAGAGAGAGAGAGAGAGAGAGAGAGAGAGAGAGAGAGAGGGAGAGAGAGAGAGAGAGAGAGAGAGAGAGAGAGAGAGAGAGAGAGAGAGAGAGCACAACAGCAGAACATTGTCACTTTTTTGTTATGAGATGTTATGAGTTATGAGATGTTAACAGTTTTGTATACTTTTCTTTCTTACAAATACATCAGAAATGTTTTATACTTTTACAGATTAAGCAGCCTCTTTGTCCTAAAGGGGATGGTATCTGAAGTGTGGCTGTGCTATGCGATGTAGTGAGATACTTTGTGGAATGAGGAAAGTGTAATACAAAGGTTACAGCTGGATTCCATGTGTTCTGCATCACTCTGTGCAGGAGAAGGTAATGACATATCTGTTCATGTGTAATGTACTGTGTGTGTGTGTGTGTGTGCGCGCCTGTGAGTCTGTGTGCATGTCTCGTCTCCCGTCAGCCCAGCCGTCTGTTCCCCTGAGGGCAGTGACACTTGTTTACCCATCCTTCACTTCCCTCCCCGATAAAAGCACAGGCCCCTGTCACCTGGCTCTGAGATCCCTGGGTCCTCATCAGAGAGGGGGAGTGGGATGAGGGAGAGGGGGAGAGGACAGGAGGGATGGGGAGAGGGTGGTGACAGGGTGCATTGTTGGAGGAATCCTCCAGGGACCTCCTAAACAGCGCAGGGTGAAAGCGGGAGCTTGTGTACCTATCATTTGGCTGTGAGCACGCTTCCACCCAGGTCCCCCTGGGGGGACAGAGCGGTGCCCACGCTCTGTTTGCGGATGACACTCAGACATACGCGCTCTGGGGAGCGCACACACGGTCTGGGGAGCGCACACACACAGACACACAAACACACACAAGTCTGTAAACACAAATACAGTCACACACACGCATGCACACTAATCTTCTCACATTTTTCTCCCATACACAAGGCATGACTGCTGTCCCCATGGGAGACACAAAGAGAAGACCTTCCCAATAGAGACATTTCAGACAGAATCCAGTTTCTTGATGTTTTCACCTCCATGTGAAACACATTGGCATCACAGTGCATGTTTGAGAGAAATACTTTATGCTCCCGTGTTCGGACAATCGAGCCCGCCTCACCTCCAAACTGTTTCTTCCAGTTGCAGGGGATCTTGCATCGCTGAGTTTTGATGGTCTGCTTGCAGTCGGTGCCGGTCCTTGTGCCCTCCCTGGTGCCCGGTCCGCAGTCCCCCTCGTTGGCAACACACACACTCCATTGCCAGTCACCGCAGTCGGACTTACGCTCCTTCTTTCCTGTTGGATCACACACACACACAAATAATTTGAGCTCCACACACACGTGCACACGCACATCACCCTCACACCGAAGTCACCTCCACCATTATTTAGGACGCAATTAATAAAGATGAAATAATATGAAGCCAATTCCACTGTGAAAGGTCAAATGATTTCAATCTGATCCGCACTGAGATATGCATCTGTCATTAAAAGTCTACAAGCCCCTCTCTACTTTCGGTGGATGCGTGCAGAAATCTGACCCGATATCAAGATTTACATCTAATTAACATTCCCCTCTCGTAGCAGCATTTCTAGATGAGACAGGTGTCTGCTCCGGGGGTCTGATTTGCTGGTGTCTGCTGTCAATGCGCCAGAATCTCACCTTGCTTCTCGGCTTTGCCACCCTCAGCAGCAGACACAGTGAGGATCAGGAGGGCCGCAACCACGGCAACGCATGCCCACTGCTTCTGCACATGCATCCTGGGAGGAGGGAAAACGTCATGAGAGACGAGCGTCAAAAACAGACCATGTCTAAGGCGTCCTGTGGAAGACATTGGGATTTCCTGTGTGCTTACATTGTTCACTAATCAATAGAACGGGTCATTGGATACTAGTTAGTATGTTCTCATGTTAGCTTGCTATTAATAAGAGTAGATTGTGTCTATGTGTCAGACTGTTGTAAAGTTATTACTGCCTGACTGTCACTATCTAGTATGTTTACATTCTTGTGCCCTATAAAAGATAGTCCTCCGGCTTTCAGAGTGGAGAGAGACATGATTGCGACTTAAGCCTGGTGTTGTGTTGTCATTTATTGTCAGAGTTCTGGTTTTCTCTCCCAATCTGCAGATTGAAAAATCCAGAACTCAACTGAACTTAGTCACTCCGTTTATGAAGAGACAGACAAAACACTTTCTTCATCAGTTCCATCACTTCAATGCTGGGCAGTGCATACACTGAATCGTGGGTTAGAGTGATACATCCAATCAAGGTTCTTTCTTCTGTTTTCAAGTTGCTTAGGATAAAAGCATCTACGAAAAGAAGAAATGTTGTGAGGAATGTGTTACTCAGAAAAGGTCTGACCGTCACCGTATTACTACTAAAGAGATGGAGGCTGGACGAGGGAGAGTTTAAGTGCTGTCGACCCAGTGTCGAATCCAGTGAGCTGGAATTCATCCATTTTTGCTCAGCAGGAAGTGGAGGACATCAACACAGGAAGTGCATAATGTCCTGCCGTCAGCATGTCTTCACACATGTACCATGTGAGAGACCTCCTCGGTTTCAATCCCAGTACACCGATAAGAGAGAAACACAGTGGGATCTAATTAGAGGGACCACAGTGCTGTGGAACTCTGGGAAACGGCATTAGCCTGACTCCTCCGTCTACCCCTCTGTCTAGTGTCTTGTCTTGACTGGCGAGATAAACCCTACCAAACACACACTCAGAGGGGAGGAAGGCAGCCTGAGGTTCAAGCAATTAGGAATCATCTTCAAGCCAAAACGCTCCACTGTGCTCAAATTACGGAGATAGGTATAGCCTGGTGGGGAAATCGTTTCTGGTCATAAATGTTAGTTAATCCCCCCTCCCTTCCCCACTGTGTGTGGCCATGTACAGTATGGTTGTTAAATGTCTTCACTCTGAGACTTCACAGAAGTTCATGCACCCTCCACCCATTTGTAATGCAAGGTGGCTGCTGAGTGGTTGATGAGTTTTATATGGGCAATTAAACTTCTCTTTAGTTTAGTATTAGGCTGTGTTCATAGTACATTTTGTACTATGAACCGTGTTCGTTAGCTGATAAAATTACAGTTTTGGTGACAGTACCTTCGCCCAAGTCCATCATATTTGAGCTCTCAGAAGAAGATTCCTCAGTGACCCTGATTGCATGAATGTTGAGTTTATCCATTCAAAAACAAGTCTAAAGCCTTTTCATAGTAGTTTGGTGTCTCAGTAAGACATTATGAAGAATTGATCTCTTCTAATGTACATCTTTGAATGCACATCTTCAAACATCTTTGAATACTTAAGTATTATTTCCCAGAAGCAGTCTGCGAGTGAACCAGAGCCATGAAAGAGTACTTGTTACTCAGAAGTTAAATTGTGAATCTTGCCACGTCATAAGAAATCAATTTTATAATACATATTCTTCTGGTAGCTCAAAGGATGGGTAAGCTTTCCCTAAATAATGTATTACCAGCTGACTGCAGGGTGCACAGAGAAGGAATGAGGAGTTTTTTTGGAGATAGGCTGGTGGGAGACAGGTAGCTCCAGCAGAGCAGTACTGGAGCAGGTTACATGGAGAAGCCAAGGGCCTATTGAGGTCAAACTTCAGGGTCGCCCTCCACACAAAGGTTTAATCTATTCTTCAGTAGGTACTGTGCATCAAATACTTGCACCAAATCCCAAATTCCCCTTCCTGTGTTTTAAGAGCATGGAAACACTTTCTATTATGGATGACAGACTGAATCAGAGGCTTTGGCTTTTACACAGCACAATGCTACACCCCCTCTCTAATAGACAGCCAGTGGGTATTGCACCAGTGCTAAGACATTTCCCTCAAAGAAGCACCCGTTCTTTCATTTCTTCCACCTGCACAGCTCACAGCTAAACTTAGGAAGAGCTGATAACCTTATGAGAGCTTGTAAGAGAGATCTACAACATCCTACAAACCATCAAACCAAACATCCCTTTCCAGATTCCTGCCCCTGGTGAACTTTGACCTACGACCTAGTGGAAGCGCTGCTCAGGGACAGCAACTCCAGTGGACTGTTAGCTGTGTAGATTATTGCTAATGGTGGGAGTTCGGTCGTGTCTCAGAAGGCAAGTGACTGACACGACAGTGAGGGATGTGATGGCTGTTTGATATTGCTGTGTAAGAGTCATGCGCATCATTCTATATGTTTCCATATGGGTCTGACTGGTCTCGGTAGCGGAGCTCAGTGTGAGCTGGTGGGAGGTGTGGGGGGCGACCCCAACCCATCCAGAAGGTTCCATGAGCAGAGACAGACGAACGAGACCGTCGGAGGTTTGCCACCCATCTGTTATGGTGGGTGTACTGCTCACACACTGCTGTGTCATTGGTTCATCGGCTGGCTAGGATTAGCTCCTTCAAACGGGCCATTCGGTTATTGATCAGGCCCGGCAGTGGGTTGCTGGAGGAGAGGGAGGGGGAAGGAAGAGATTCAATACTGGACTTGGAATCAATGGAGCCCCAGCTCGCCCCAACACCTTCCTCTGTCTGTATAACTATATAACCACTCTCAGGTCCAGACTTCCATCTCACAAACACTGTCTGAACCTGCTCTCTGTCCCGTCGAAAATGTCCGAATGCTGAACAATAAAGAAAAATCTATTCTCGCTATCCTATCCCTTAGTGTATTTTCCTTCAATGGAGGAAGGCAATGAAATGGGGGAACAAAGGAAGGAGCAGTTAAATGACTTTATTTGAGTGGAGAATTCACTCTGGGTTATTAGCCATCTCAGCTGAATGAAGACGACCCAATGAAAATCAAGCTGAGAAGAAAATTATATTGGTGCTTAATACTTTTTAATTACATTTTGATTGTAATAACGGGATCGGCAATAATTATCCTTTTTTTTGGTATTGTAGAGAAAACTTTTTGAATGCAGATTCCATATGCACTACATGCTTTTAGTGTACGCTGGCCATGCATTAATAAAACATGAAGATTTAATAAAATCATTTCATCTTTAAGGTTTCAAAAAAGCCAATCCCTATTTTCCAGAACCAAAGATAACTGAATTATGCATGGATTGTGAAGGGAGATAAGTGTAGGCTTTGTGGGAATGATTTAAAGGGTTTTAGCCCATACATTCTGTGTGTTTTCCTCAATCTGACTCTCTCACTGGCGAGGAGAGATGTAAACAGATGATAATTTGTGATAAACTGCAGGCTGGAGGATAAACTTCCCCTCCTCTCTTTCTCTCTCTATATCATGTTAGGTTACAGCCAATATTGGACGAAGGGAAATGAGTTATTCAAGGGGAACATAAGAGAGAAAGAGGGTTTATCTACAGATTCTACAACAACAATCCATATTTGTATAAATTGTTCCCAGTGGATTTACAAGGTCTTGTTGTCTGTGGGGATTGCATCGACTAACAACTAGAGTAAGTATTTGAGTCAAATAAATGCATTTGACTTGTTCTTGAAGAAAATATAAGGCTGAACGCTCTGAGTTTAGAAGTCCTCTGTGTTTGAGTGGAAGTGCCTTACCTATACAGTGGACTGAAATATAGAATAACGTTTCTCAGTCTGTGTTTTGTGAGTTTTTATGAGCTTTCGAGAGAACAATACAAAGAAATAGAAACTCTATCTACAGAGACCGGGGTGAACCCCCACTCGTTCCTGAAAAGAAATTACATTTAAAGAAGTCTGAAACAATAAGCAATAAAAAAAAACGTCAGAAACCCAGCCGATGCAGTAACGCAGATTCACCAGCAAAACGTCACAAGCAAGGAAAACCAAACCAAAATTCCTAAAAAGCCGACACAAAGCCACAGATCCATCAACCCGGTGAGAACGCAGATTTCTCACAGCCGAGGAGGGAGCACATCCTAAACGAGCCCTGTCGCCGTTCCTCTTGTGTTTAGCTGTGGGGTGAGGTGGATCAAACGGCAGGTATTTGTTGACCTGAGGTTTGTAAAGGTCATGCGGTGGGGGATGCTCTGTGTGCAGAGGGTCTGCTATCTCTCCTAGCAGCCCAAATAAGACCCCCAGAGATCTCTCCCTGCCAACAATAACAGTGCATGTGTGTGTCTGCTGTGTGTGCGTGTGTGCGTGGGGGGGTCTGGATGTGTATGAGTGAGTGCGTTGCTCGTGAGGGTCTTGTGTGTGTGTACGTGTTTAGAGAGGGGCTTCTGGGAAAGGAGGAATGAGCAAATAGCAAATACAGAATAGAGCTTGACTTTCGTCAATAGCCAAGTGACGGCAATCATAAAACCACAATCACAATGATGACAAACACAGCTTCATTTTTCTGTCTCCTACTCTCCCTCCCCCCTCCCTCTCCCGCTGTCTCTTTCTCTCCCTCTTTATCTCCCTCTCCGTCTCCTCCTCTCTACCCCCTCTCTCTCCCTCCTCTCTCCCTTTCCTTCCCCTCTCTATCTCCTTCTCCCTTTAACTGTCTCCTTCTGCCACTCCCACTCTATATCACTCTCTCCCTCTCAATTTCCATCTCCCTCTCTCCTTCTCTCTCTACCTCTCTGAGTGATGCTAAAATATTTTTTGACAGGCCCAGCTTCCAGTCCAGTACTCCCCAGTACAGATATGTACAGCATCACACCAATAGGAAGGCATTTAGATGGTATCTCAATACATTCTTATCAACAGTCTGGTAAAACCATGTTACACTTTTCTTCTTGACACCTTTGCTTGCAAGAACAAAATAGTTACGTTGTATTTTGACTCATTTACAGTTTTTCTCGATTGGTTACACACATTTTCTGAATGCATACCTCATACTCTCAGAACTCTACACACAAATCACACACACACACAATGGGCAAAACCCCTCACTTCTCCTGCAAAATTAAACTTTACATTAACAATGTTATTTCTTCTCAAAATTGTATTTTGTCTTCAAATGACACACACAACCCATCATATGAATCGACATTTATAAGAACCATTTGAACACTGATGTGCTCAATGTAAAACACTATCATCATAGTGATTTAGGCCTTTTTTTGTTCAGTGTTACATTTACTACAGACAGTACATACATAAGTGTGTTGTAAAATATTTGAGAATATTGTTTTTATACTCAGAACACAGAAATACACGGTAACAAATATATTTTACATATATGTACACAGTGTACATCCCAACCAACACAAAGTTGCACATACAGCGGTTTACATACAAAACAACAGAATAATTTACTGTATAGTGTATACAGTTACATTATTATTATTTTTCTTTGTATTTGCCGTAATGTTATGGCGTTATTTTATAGGACCATGTTCATGATTTCAGTTTCCTGTTCAGGAGACAGAAGACGTTCCCGACCACCTTGTGTTGGTAATCTTTCAGTTCTGCCAAACATATAGTAAAATACTGTAAATACTGTGTAGGAATACAAAGTATTAATACATTTTCCAAATACTTGAAACATACTTTCTTTTTACAGTCCTACAGAACAGTCCACAGGCAATACTTTACTACTGTACTCATTGAGTACTGTATTGATATGCAGTAGGCCTACTGCAATTTTGTAGTGAGAGTAGATTTCTTACCTATTCTCATTTAGGAAAGTCCCGATGATGGATGCTACAGTGTACCTGCTCAAATTTGGCTGTACTCTTTGCCCAGCCTCCCTCATTGTTAGACCATGGTTGACTACATGGTCAACCAAAGCGGCTCGGATCTCATCAGAGATTATGGTCCTTGGCCTTCCTCATCCTCGTCCTCCCTGTCCTCCTCCTCTTACTCTCACTCCTCTGCCTCTGTTTCCAATGTTGGCATCCATTGCTCAAAAACAGAAAAGGTCACCTGTTGCCCTTTTATTCTAAAGCTCTGATTGCTAATTGTAAAACTGTGTGACAGGTGTTTGTCCATGCGATGAGTCAGCGTGCGTATTTGAATGGCAGTGTGTTCTTTGTGAAAACAAAAGATTTTCTTCATGAAAATTGTGCCAAATGCAGAGAATTGTGTGTAGTGTTTTGAAAAAAGTGTGTGTTAGAACTGCAATTTGAGTGTAAAGCAGGAATTGTGCTTGTAGTTTAGCACAATTGGTTCATGGGGTTGGTGCATGAGTTACATGTTGTGGTCATTGTGTCTCAAGTACCAGTATTTGTGTGTAAACAATTGAGAAAAACTGTAATTAGGGTGACAGCATGTCAATTTTCATGGTGGCTTTTTGCTTGAAGCTTGACTGACCAATTATATAGTACAGCATTGAACATGAATATTCATTTTCTACAGGGATTTCAGCCTGCCTTTAACGTGGCCAATATCGAGCGTCTTTTCACAAGGGGATTCTACTGGCCCTTATTTTATAATCTCAATTTATCACAGGGAGTTGAGTGTGAGTCATGGTTGAATTACCTGTGTGGGGAGCCTGTGGCTGCTGGAGATGCCTTATCTAGCTCGCTCTCCTTCTCTCTGTCTCTCTCCTTTATATCCTCTCTGTTGGGATTGCTCAAAATGGCGGCTTTTCTTTCACTCCCAGACCAGAGGCCTGTCCTTTAACCCCCTCCTCTCCTCTGACCTCCACCTCCCTACCCCCGGTCACCACCCACAGCTCGCAACCGACCCCTTCTCCTTACATGTCAAACCGCGAAGGGAAATGAGTTTGCCTCCAGTCTCACCCCACAAACGTCGCCTCCCACATCCCCCACATCCCCCGCCCCCCCTCCTCCCTCATCTCTCCCTCCTCTCTGCCTCCTTTCTCCCCTGCCCCTCCCTCCCTCTCTCTCCCATTATTCTTCTCTCACTCCTTTATCTGCCCACTCTCAAAAGCCTCAAATTTGAACAAGATGGTCTCTTTCTCTCTCTCTCTCTCTCTCTCTCTCTCTCTCTCTCTCTCGCTCTCTCTCTCTCTCTCTCTCTCTCTCTCTCTCTCTCTCTCTCTCTCTCTCTCTCTCTCTCTCTCTCTCTCTCTCTCTCTCTAAGAAGCTCTTGAAAGCACCTTGAAACACTTGTTCATCAAAGTGTGTCAGAGGAAGAGAAAGCCTTTGATGCGGTGCAGCTTTGTCCGTCTTTTGATTAAGGCATCTCCTTTTTCTTTTTTTTGCCACACATTCTTTTCGTCACGTGTTCTCTCCATCACTCGTTCCAGCTCTTGTTAAATGTGTACGACTGCATAATAGCCTGTGCATTCCTCTTCCATATGCCTGCATGTTTCAGATGTTCTGGCTCTGTTTATTCAGTTTGGTTTGTGTGGATCAGAACAGGGTGTCCTTGATGCCGTGAGTCAGGTAAACAGCGTGGCTCCCATTTGCCAGTGTGGGCACAGCCCCTCAGGACGAGCGAGGACGTCACTGCTTGAGCACACACATTGAATCACTGTCAGTGGTCAAGGAGAGAGGGAAGATAATGCTCCTATCCGATTATTACATTATCATAGATCTCACATGTGATCGTGTCAAGGTTAGGGCTTCACACCCAAGTTGAGTAAATGATCGACGGAATGTTTCAGCTGTTGACATACCTTTTCCCTGTTCAAACTTTCCTTTAGCCATAATCAAAGTGCCCCTCAAGTGAACAGGCAGCCTTTCTCCACCCAAATCACCCCAAAACGATCAGAAAACGGTCTCGGCCCGACTATTACAACAGTATCATCCTTTTGATCTCTTTCCACCTTGTGGAGACGGAGCACCTGACCTGTGGATTGTCATCCAATCACAGCGGTCAAGGCCAACTTAATAGCACTATCTCACCCCCGCACCCCCCTGGCCCCCCCGTGCTATAAATTCAGTAAGCTGGACAGGGAACAAAGCTTAGCACCAGATTAGAGCAGGCACACACCAAAGCAAACAGTAGTAAATGATCTCGGTGGAGGAGTTTCACCTCATTGCAGCTCAGGATAGGCAGACCGCTCGTGGTGTGTGAGGTCCATGTCATGAACCTCCCATGCTTTTAGACTTTTTCAGCCCATTGAACGAACCCGTCTGAATGATGGCCTGGATGGCTTATCGATCTGTTCTTTCTCTCAGACACAGTAGCGGGCTTTTTTTTACGAAGCAAAAGCAGCTTTCCCCAGATTGTTTTCAGCCCTAACCGAATCCCTAATCATTTGCACAGACAATTACATCAATTACGGGTTTTAATCAGGGACCTGCCTGCTTTGGTACCAGAGAATCGTCACTGGTCATTTTCAGTGGTTCTCTGGAGGGCCTCGCCCATAACTTCTTATTTGTGCCAGCTGTACCCACATGGTACCAAGGTGTGGGGAGGAAAATAATTAGACCTCAGCCCCCACACACATATGCACACCTTGATTCTGCTTCTAAAAAAGTTGTTTGATTAATAGTTCTGTCTCGCACCTTTCCAGGTTGCATATCCACAGAGATATAGGTTTGTCTTGGGCGGGCGAGGGTGGGTGGTGGATGACTCAATAATAACAGACACCTACGAAAATAGTCGTCTGTAAATGGAGACAGGGGCCATGGAGACAGTACTGGTGGGATTTGAGATCCAGCCATCCCTGCCCGTGAAGACATCATCTCTGTTGTCTATCAGTGGGTACAATGGTAAGTGGGTGTACAAACTAATTGCTTCTGCCTCTCTTCCTATAATTAAAAGCTAATCTCCCCCTGCGCCAACTGTTAGGGCACCCACGAAGCACTACCTCCATTAAAAAACATACATGATTGTTTCCTCCCCAAATATTGCTGAAAGACAACAGGATGCAGTGCGATGTAGATTGGACATGGCTCTCTCAGCGCTCCAGTGCTCTCGTGTAGAAAAGGACCTCTGGATTCTCCAACCGATTGCATTCATGAGGCGGATGCAGGGATAAGCTGGCTTGGTGATACAAGCATCCAATTGCTTTCTTTAATCCTTTGGCTGAGATTTGAGCTGCGTAGCTGTCAGCAGAGGACCCTCTGAAAGTAACCCCTTATTTCCCTCCCCTGATACACACACCCACGCACAACACACAGACATGTGTTGTCACTCACTCTCACTCTCTCTCTCTCTCTCTCTCTTTCTCTCACTCTCTCTCTCTCTCTCTCTCTCTCTCTCTATACAATATATTTTATCTTAAATGTAATTCAACGTAAAAAGTCTGGATCACCTCTTCAACTCCACACTGCCCTCTCCTGGGATGCCCTGAGTACTGCTATTGAAGGTTTTGAAAGCCATACAAGTTTGACACAAAACTATTTTAACTGTGATAACCGGAGGAAAAACACAGACGGATCTAAAATCACCTCAGATTTCAAGAGAAATAAGCTTTATTGAGAACAAGACCGTGAGAAAGAGAGAAAGAGAAAGAGAGAGAAAGAACAGAAAGAAAGACAGAGATAGGGTGGAAGAAAGAGAAAAGAAAGAAACGATCTTTAAACAAATGCTTCTTCTCTGTCCATGCTACTCCAGACTCTAGGAGAGGATTGCTTCTTCTTCTGGAGGTCCTCTCAGAGACAGTGATGGAGCACTTGCACTCCTTCTCCAAACAAACCTGAAGCAGACATATATTTCAGCACAGTGTTTACTCCACTCCACAATGAGAGTGTCATTCAACTTTTTGAAGCGTGTTTCACAATTCCATTTTAGGACTACCAGTGAATTTGCTATCTGTTGCTGTGGGATAGATGCACTGCTGTGCAGTTCTGTGTGTCTTTAGTTCTAACTGAGACAGTCATGCTTTCAGGTCTTTTGGATGTTAAGGGATGGGTAGTTATTGTATGGTGCAACCACGAGCGGATTGGATAACTCTGATTTGGGACAGGACAGGACTCTTTATCCAAATCCTTTACTTTTCTGGTATTGTCTTTACAGCCATTGGGTGTGAGGGTCATGTAACATGTTTGAATGAACTTTGCTTCTCTCCTCTTCTCCATTCATGTATTGTGCTGAGTAGCCCTGCCCTCTGACCTCTCCATTTACTGGCCCCCGTCAGAGCATACAGAAGTCCTCATTAAAAGAAGGTGAAACAACATGACCCAAGGCTAATATTGAGTAGGAAAGGGCAGGAGACATAGTTGACACAACGCCTGGGTTTCTATAACAACTCTGAAGCTCTGAATGTCAAGCTAATATCAGGATTTAAAGATCGCCCACTAGTACAAGTGGACTTTTAATTTAATCCGACACCTATTTCCACTCAGTTTTCGAAAAACTGATTTTTTGAAAAACTTCATCTGATTAATGAACTTTGAACAGTTCTTCCCCCTCCCCTGTGCAGAGGCTTGTGAGTGTGTGTGTTTCTGTGTGTGTGTGTGTGTGTGTGTGTGTGTGTGTGTGTGTGTGTGTGTGCGTGTGTGTGTGTGTGCCTGCCTAGCCAGGAAGAGCCCGACAGTGATGTGGGTTTTTAAGAGAGCAGTCACTGATGAGGAGGACATGTGCTGCACAGCCATGAGAGACCCAGCGCCTCGGGTCCTTCTGACGTCCGCTGCAAAACCTGATGGGAATCCAATACCCATCAACGCTGGCTCATTTATTCCACAATAAAACCAGGTTTTATTTTTCCACTAGTGCTGTGTTCTAACTGCGACAAGATGTGGATGGTATACTGTAGCCTCCATCTTGGTTCTGTTTCCTGAGTTTCTGAGTCTGAAGAAGGGAGGTTGCGGTCAATCTTGGTACAGATGTTTTACAGGAAAAAAGTCCACACTTTATTCATTAAACACACATTGCTTCTCAATTGAACGCTGACACTCTCAACACAACTGTACACACAGACATACACACACACAATCACTTATCAGAAATCCTTTCACCTGCGTCAAATTGCTCTCTAAAGACGGTTTACGAGAGAGAAAACACACTGTTTCCTTTCTGAAGGCAATGTCAAGGCACAGGAACATCTAGCTGGTCAAAGTCAGCCCTATTTGTTATTCTCAGTATCCTTTCAGAAACACACTGCCTTTCCTCTAACACGCATCTACAGTTACTTCCCTTCTATCCAAACCTGCTATTATCTACATTTACATCTCTATACATGTCTGAATCTGACCAGCTTTGTTGTTTTTTGTGGGGGGGGGTTTTAACCAAAACCCACATATTCTCTACTTTCCTGTGTGCAATTTGCAAGTAAATAGCTTGGCCCATTTTGCTGTGTTGATCCAACTCTCTCAGAGGAGAGAGTGGGGGTGATGGAGAATAGGGGGAGAGCATTCCCGTGAGCTAGCGTCCACATGAAAAACCTTTCACTCAGTCTCAGTCTCCTTCTCATCTACAACACGCCTAAACATTTCTGACACTGTGTTGCTGACTCTCTGGTTCTTCTTTCTCGGAGGTTTAAGAGGGGAGTTTAGTGCCACCTGCTTCCAAACACAGGATGCAGAAGCAACCCCTTGAGGGCATTGACTCTCTCCTTTCCACATACCAGGAAGCATTAGGACTGGACAGAGGAAAAACGCGTTGGAATTTCTCAGTATTTGATGTCGAGGTTGTGCACGTGCTCACTACCTCCACTTCTGTCACCGCAAAATGGGTCACCTGGACAAATGTGTCTTGGCATGGTCACTCGTCGCTTTTAAGAATACACTCCTCGACCCACAAACACAAACCACACATTCCTGTTTCACCCGGAGCCCCTCACACAACCGCACAGCTCGTGTAGAAAGGGTTTCCGGGTGTTGTTGACGATGCTATCGACAAAACGAGTGTCGAAGCCTTTGTTAGCTGTCGCCTCGGCAATCTGACGCCGTTTCTTTCGGGTTGGTATTGCTGTGCAGCTCACGAATCATTGGCCCAGTTAGCCCCTCAGGGAGGCAGCCAGGGGCCCACCAGGTCCTCTCCTCCAGGCTCCAGGGGGTTCTGGCCCTTGCAGAGCACAAAGCCCCCGCTTCTCCAGAAGACAGAGGAACAGGAGCAGACTATCAGTGGACATAATGGGCTGTTAAAGTTTGAAGCCCTACATCCCCCTCAAACCCACAGACCCCCACCCCAGCTCCCTGGCTCCCTGGCTCCCCTTGGCCTTCCTGGTGGTTCCCTCATCTGATGGGAGCCATGAGAAGCATGTGAAATGTTGCTGGGTAATACAGCTTCGTCCCTCAACTCCAGTACAAACCAAGGGCGTGGCTGTGTGTTGTGGCTTTTGTTTATGGTCAGAGGAATTCGATCTATGTAGGAACAAGAAAGAAAACGTATAATGAGACAACCCCTTCTCTGGCGTTTGTTTAGACCTATCGTCTCCATATGGAACTGTGGACAGAATACTAATGGATGAGTAATGGCTCTCTCCCTCCCTCTTTCACAAACACACACACACACACACATGCACCGACACATACACACACACTCTCCTTTTCCAATGTGTATTCCTCTTCGCACATTCTCTTGTTACCTCTCTCCATCTCCTGTACACAATGTATGATCCACCACTCTGTGGACACAACTCTGTTTACATTCAGAAGATTCCAAATGCTGCCACGGAAACAACCCAAACAGATATCTGAGACACAAACCACCCAGTGAACTGAGGGAGTGCAGTGGGTGGTTTAACAACATGGCAGAAATGATTTTTGAATGACTCCCTGGGGCAGGAGTGAATACAGCCTCTCAGAACGTAATGATCCTGGACATTAATCACACTGTGGGAGGACACCAAGCTGAAGACCGTGGGGGTGTCCGTCTGATCTCCGTCCGTCCCTCACTGACGTGGGACGTTTCTGAATAACGTCCCCCCCCGGAGGGAAATGAGAACATCCCACAGTGTTACCAGCCTTTGAAAGTCTGCTTTGAAACAGATTAAAAGGAGGCAAGATTTGACTATAGTAGGATTAGAGGTATATCTCAAGCATGGTGAGGGAATCTGTAAATCTGACTGTGGGGAGGGTTTAGTTGTGGAAAACTTGCTTCGAAGTGTAGCCATGACTTCTCCCCGACCACGCTCATGTTACAGTCATGAGCAGAGTCGTGTTCACGTGGAACACCTCGACATTCCATAGGAGCGACAACTTGCCATTACACAATTATCCCGTTCAATCGGATCTCTTGTTGCCATTAGCACCAGCGACGCTATTAGGGGGAGATTGGAAGATAGACACTAAGTGCTGCAGTGCTGGCCATGGGTGCTCACGATCAATTAAACTTTCCGTTCGACGTCAATGGCTACATCAAAACACACATGGCCCACATGCGGCTGGGCTGTCGTAGCAAAATAGACAGGAGCAGGCAGGCAATCACAAATCCCTTAACAACCACTCAGCTATGCAGTTTCAGTAGATTATGCTCTGATACTGCCGGTCATAATAGAGGAAGCTTTACGGAACAATCAAACTCATGTCCAGCCACTGACGACTTGAAGTGTCAGCTTGTTAAATAATACGGGTCTACGATTGGTTCTATCAGATATCAGCCCGTTGTCGCGTACGTCACATTGTCTGCGCTCTCTCTGGATCATTAGAATGTGAACGATCATGATCCCATAATGTACGTCAGAACTACTGTACATAGATGCTCTCCAATGTCTCTCTTTCTCTTTCTCTTTGTATTTCTTTTATGCTCTTTCCATCTATTTATTTATGTGTCTATCTTACTGTCTTTTTTCACTCTCACACACACACACACTCACTTTCTCACTGTCCCCCCCCCCCCCTCTCTCTCTCTCTCTCTCTGGTGAGTTGGTGCGTGTGAGACAAGATCATCACTCAGTTCATTAAAGAGACACAAACAGTCCCAGGTCCCCCACAGTGTCCTAACTGCAACCAGCACACACAAACACACAGAGGCTGAACCCCCTGGAGACCAGTTCTAGAGAACACACCTACACTACTTCACGCACACACAAACTCCCAGCTATACCTACACACTCTCCAACAACACACACACATACCCTGCCTCACACACTCCAACATACACACACACTCAATGTTTATAAAAGGGTTTTTGTTTTTGTCATTTCAAGTTCTTGTTCAAAGGTCGAATTGGAATTATCCTCAATGTAGTACTGCAACGCCATCATATAGTAATGACAACATAATACCGTTTGGATTCACTTTACCAGTGTACCGACACACGACATACCCCTCCCAACAGCCTCACCTTTGCCCTCATCCCCAGGGCTAGCCAATCGCAGGCCTGGAAGAGTGGGAGGCTAATGAACACATTGATCGTGGTCAAGGCCCTCAGGGTATCATTAGCATCCTGAGGATCAAACAGAACGTCAAGCCAATAATAAGACCAAACGCACAGGCGTTAGGTTACATCTGACATCAGCCAGATAATTAGATTCCCACAGACTGACCACTGCCACTAAAGAGGACCATTCTTTTTGCCTCCAAAAGGGTGTCAGCGTGTGAGTGAATTGGGATCAAAGGATGTGATGCATGTGAGTGGTGTGTAAAGATGGACATACTTGAACATAACGGATGCACACACACACTCACTCGCACACACACATGGACATCACACATGCACCCCCCCCCCCTCCGTGCTACCGAAGGCACTCTCTCTCACATACACACACACACACACACTAAGCATTCTTCCTATTCATCAAGAAAAGGCATTACCAGCACCATCAATAGAGCTATTTTCCAAAGAGAGTCCCTCTTGACAATAGACTAACAGCACAAGAGAGACATTCTCCCACCACTGGCTTAGAGGATTTGTTTTGTTGGTTCTTGGATTTCCTCTGTTTAGCCATAATAAGATAGCTCAATTATAAACCATCATTTCCAAGCTGGTACCAGCAAGCCCTCAGACCCAGTGGTACTGTCAAATGGACACAATCATCCAGTGCTCTCCATTCCAGCTTCAAGACAAACCTCTTCAGCAGGGTCAAAGCTCTTGGCCTGACCACCCGTCCTCCATTGCTGGAGAGGGAGGACCAGCCTTTCCACTTTGGCACTAAATACTCGAGTGATAGCTATAGATGAACAGTCTCTGCCAGGAGACCCCATCCCCCGATGCCCCCCATCAACAGCCCCTCTGGAGGCCTCCCAGACCCCATCAAGCCCCCTCTGTTTCATCTTATGTGAGAGGTCAGTGTGCACCTCAACATGCAGCCACTCAATGTTGGTATCTTTGTGCATGTTCTTATCCCCCAAAGCCCCGTTACAACACATACACACTCTCTCTCTCACACACACACACACTCACACACCACACACTCACCCTATAGACCTGAATTGGATCCTTTGAGAGTGGTTCTTAACCCCCCCCGTGAAGCAGCGCTTTCTTAGGGCTTCTGACAGCCTGGGTGTTGTTGCTGGGTGTCTTCCATGGGGAGCAGTCACGTGAAAGCCTTTCTATAGACTCAAGGGAGATATACATTGGCTTTGTGCTCCATTCTCCATCCCACCCTGTTCTGTACATTCCGGTAAAAACCCGTGATTAAATGTGAGAGGCAGCTGTTCAGATGAGAGGACAGGACCGTGTGTGTACAATGTCTCTTGTGTGTTCCCAAAAGGCAAGAAGAAAGTGGAAGGCCTAGCTGGCCCACATGGGACTGGTTATGTGAGCTCTCCCCCTTTCCGTCTTTGGCCCGCATCCAGGCACATCCACAATGAGCTTGACTTCCCTCTGACCAAAGCTGGTTTCCTCCCCGCGAGCTCATCCTCGCCACGTCGTCTTTTAATCTCCCGGAGCTTTCATTAGTAGCACACCATGTGTTGATTCTAAAGAAATGAGCTGGCCTTCTCATTGAGAGCTGGAATGGGGCGCTGGGGGCTTTTGTACACAGTAGGAATGCCACGGCGAGGCGAGAAACGGCCGGTGTGTGAGTTGGGTTTCTGCTCCAGGGGTTGGGAGAGCTATGGCAACGGCAGTGTAACGTCCACTCCGACCTCATAGAGCTGGTACAATGACGGCCCCCTCGGTTTGTCATTCAAGTCAGGCTTGACCCAAATTACAACATCCTGGGAAAGCTGGCCCTAACGTAGCACTGACACGCGTGAACACACACATGCACGACCGCTGGAAAAAAAACGGTTGAGAAATCGGTGAAACGCTCGCAGACGACGGGGCTACATCGATGCTGAAGATAGAGTTTTGTGTGAGTGGTGGTGTTTAAAGTATACAGACCCTTCGAGACATTCCTTCGATGTGAATATCACGGATAAGTCACACAGTCATTGTTTCGGGACGTTTTAAACGTAACTTCTTTAAAGTTATCACATCTGCCTGAACGCATCATTGTGTAAAGCTCCCCAAAAAGGTAAAGATCTCTAATGTTCTGCTACATCTGCTAAACTAGTTTGCATGTTGACTGAACAAAGTAGATGAACAGATCAAGCAACAGTAGGCATGCCAATCACAAACTGCTGCTGACTGGGGCATTGCGTTGCACTAAAGCACAGACGGTGTGTTAGTCACACTCATCAGGCATGTCAAATACAATATGAAGTCACCCATCCAACCCTCTATGTCCTAGCACCTACTCCCCAGCCTCTACAACCATGCCCCGACATCCTAGCCCCTACATCCTAGCCCCTACATCCTACCACCTACAACCTAACCCCTACATCCTAGCCCCTACATCCTAACCCCTACATCCTAGCCCCTACATCCTAGCCCCTACATCATTGCCCCTACATCCTAGCCCCTACATCCTAGCCCCTACATCCTAGCCCCTACATCCTTGCCCCTACATCCTAGCCCCTACATCCTTGCCCCTACATCCTGGCCTCTACATCCTAGCCCCTGTACCTATCCCCTACATCCTGGCCCCTACATCCTAGCCCCTGTACCTATCCCCTACATCCTTGCCCCTACATCCTAGCCCCTGTACCTATCCCCTACATCCTGACCCCTACATCCTAGCCCCTGTACCTATCCCCTACATCCTTGCCCCTACATCCTAGCCCCTGTACCTATCCCCTACATCCTGGCCCCTACATCCTAGCCCCTGTACCTATCCCCTGCATCCTGGCCCCTACATACTGGCCTCTACATGAAGTTCCTCAGCTACTTCTTTTGTCAAAGAGGTGTGTAATTAATGAACTGGATGTCTGCCCAGCTAACCAACACAAAGAGAAAACATAGAAAGTTGGATGCTATCAAGTACACATCAGTGGTTCCAAGATCTCATAAAGCATAGGCTGCATTCCCCCACGTAACGTCTGTTATGATACATCTTTATCTACCCAAATAGCTGGGCCGGCTTCGTTTTTACCTTCCAGATTGTCTCTGTCCACGTCTGTCAGTGCTGAAATCCCCCTTCTCTCCTACGCCCCACTCAAACAATACAGGCCAAGCAAACAAAAAAGTACTTACTTTGAATTGGAGGTCTGGTAGTTGTGTTATGCTTGCAATAGTTTCTCACTCTGTTCTCATCTAGTCCTTGTTCCTGTCACTCTCTTTCTCTCACTCTGTCTCTCTCAGTATCCTTCTCTCTTGTCCCTGCACAAGGCTGGGCATACGATAGCTGGGTGTAGTTAGTTTGTGTGTAAGAGAATGATGTGTGCGTGTGTTTTCTCTCTTTTTTTGTTGCCGAGAGGGCGTGCTGAAAGCTTGGTTTCCTGACTCGTGATCAGCAGTTCATTACCCACAAGGTCACTCCAGGGACGGCCCACTTGGCAGGGGAGCAGCACTCAGAGAGGGAGGGAGGGAGGTGGAGTGAGAGGGAGGGAGGGTGGAGGGTGATACAAAGAGAAAGGAGGGAGGGAGGGAGGGAGAGTGGCAGGAGTATGAGGTCTTAGATTCAGAGTCCCACAAGAGACAATGACAGAGAGAGAGAGAGAGACAGAGAGAGAGAGAGAAAGAGAGAGAGAGAGAGAGAGAGATGAGAGAGAGAGAGAGATGGAGAGAGAGAGAGAGAGAGAGAGAGAGTTGAGAGAGAGAGAGAGAGAGAGAGAGAGAGAGAGAGCGAGCGAGAGAGAGAGAGAGAGAGAGAGAGAGAGAGAGAGAGAGAGAGAGAGAGAGAGAGAGAGAGACATTATGTGTTTGTGTGTGTGTGTTTGCGTGTGTGTTCATGTGCATTTAAAGGACAGGGAAGAGTTGTGTTGGGTAATGTGGGTATACAGGCTGGGGAAAACTACTCTTAGCTATCACATACACCCAACCAGTTTGTTATGTAAAACACAACATGGAGCCAGGAAACCAACAACAGGTTGCATTAGTAGTAATTCCTAGAAAATAGCACATCAACAAGAAAAAGCTGTTTTCATCATTGTGTTTTATTTAATTTCCCATCTTGACCCTCCGAATGGAGGTATTGTGGCTTGAGTTTGTAACAGATGGTTTCATGTGACCTCACAGACAGCCCTGATCCCACTCTGCTTCTAGCATGGACACCTTTGACACATTACAGCACCCACAATCAATAACCTCTGCCATTAGCCCTGTCTGCAGGCCATGTACCATGCTGATGTCAGACGCACACACACACACACACAGAGACAGCGATGTAGCCGTGCATTTCATAACAATGGCTCAGACCTGCTTCTGGGAGGGAGCGGGGGGGAGGGGGGGCAATCATTGATGCTGATTTATGTTGTTGTTGTTGTTTTCTTTGCTTGTTTGTTCCATTGATGCACTTTAGTCTAATTTGAAAGACAACCTGTCGGTTCCACATCTGGATATTACGTTTGTCAAAGGTATGAAATGTATATCTGATTCATTCCTAGACTTTTTTTTTTAAGAGTACATTGGAAAAGCATTTGTAAGGTTCTCATGGGAAATATTGGTGTCCTACTGAATGTAAAAGCCAAGCCTCAAGCAGCGAGCTTCTCCACAGCCTTCCGGAACAGTCCTGCCACTCTGGACACGGCAGCCCACATGCACCTCCGTTTCACCAGGGCATGAGAGAGACGGCAGCACTGATGGTCACTCCTCCTCGTGGTGACTCATGTTACCCTGGAGTGTGTGTGATCGTGTGTGTGTGTGTGTGTTTGTTCCCCTGTGGTCCTGACGCAACACTGTGCCATCCCCCTCTCATATTCCTCTCATCAATAATGAAGCACGTCGGTTATCCTCTCAGGCTCTCCCCGGAGTGTGCACCTCGGCCTGACCCTCTCCAGCCCCCCCCTGCCCCCCCTGATGAGATTCCCCCGACTTATTGAATGAGTGCTGACAGACGATGAAGGGATAGGGTTGAGAAGCCTTGGTTATCTCTCATGGTTTGTTTCTGTCTGGCCCAGTGAATGTGGGTCTGTTATTGCATCAAAGCACCCCCGGCGCTCCTACTAAAAGCGGTTCAGAGACAAAAGCCTGACTGAGGAGGCCTCCTCGGAAAGGCAAGTTTCTCCTCTCCAGCTTTCATCTCTTTAGCAGGTGTTGTTCTTTCTGGACTTGCGGTCGAGGTCTTGCTGACATGACAAATAGCGCTGTCTCAACCCTATTCAAACTCTGGCCAGAGGCCTTCCTACAACTGTGAGTGTGTGTGTGAGTGAGGGAATGTGTGTGTGAGTGCGTGAATGTGTGTGTGCGCACGCATGTCTGTGCTCGCGAACGTCTGTGTCTGTGGTGCTTGCGTCGTCTGATGAAATGGGATGAAATCAGCCTGCACCTCCATACTGACATATGAAACTGCTGGTGGTTCTGGTCCTGGGACAGACTGGGGTGCTGTCATTTGTAGATTTACATTTACATTTAGTCATTTAGCAGACGCTCTTATCCAGAGCGACTTACAGTAAGTACACGGACATTCCCCCGAGGCAAGTAGGGTGAAGTGCCTTGCCCAAGGACACAACGTCAGTTGGCATGACCGGGAATCGAACTGGCAACCTTCGGATTACTAGCCCGACTCCCTCACCGCTCAGCCACCTGACTCCAAACACCTTCGCTTGGGGGAAATTGCTGAGCTGAAAGGACTAGTGTCAGCCCATCTCTAAAAAGGGGCACGAGGGAGAGAAGATTTCGCTTTTTTTTACCTCTACATCGCAAATGTTCTATTTCTGCCATCTGTCTGTCTGGAAATTGAGATTGAACTTATTACGTCTGAGAGAGGAAGTCTGCGCAGGTCTTCTTGATGGGAGCGGAGGAGTCATTCAGGCACACACACACACACACACACATAGTCTGACAGCTACCATCTTTGCGGAGGGCTAGACCATGCATCTCAATCAGCCTGGGAGAAGAGAGGTCTGGCAGGCCGGCTGGCTGGTCATCTTCAGCATCTTGAAGCATGGCTGCACCTTTCTGACTCACTTCTAATATAGACTAATATGAGGCCTCATCGTTCACTCCGTGAACCATGATGCTCTCTACAATGCAATCAAATCCTCTGTTGAATTCATCCTCGCAAATTGGCATCTTTTAGTACAGCAGTGAGACAAAGAGGAGAACAAATTAAATGAATGTGATTTAATGGTTTGAGCAAGACAAAGGGCCAGTCTGGTCAGATCATTTCTAGACTGGGTGGGGGTGGAAGTGGAGGGGGGGTCCTCAAGAAACATCTGGCAGCAACTGGGCTTCTGAGAGGGACTTTCAAACCAATCAATACAAACAAGAGAGTGGTGTCAGTCTGTCTGTCTAGCCAATCAATACAGATAAGAGTGATGTCAGCTTGTCCATCCAACCAATCGGTGTGTTTTGTGTGTGGCGTTGTTGTGTTCCTGTACGTCTCACAAACATACTGTAAGTCACTCACCTTCTGCTCATCTGATCACGTTGTCACTCAAACTGTTTTCTAGTTTACAAACTGATGCCCAAGGAAGCCGCTCATATTAATCAAGATCAAGCAGTCGTCTGAACAATTCCGTCTCCAAAAGCATTCTGTGTCTCTCATCAATTCAGCATGGAGTTATTAAAGAAATCCTATTATGCCAATTTAATTTCACATGAAGCTCAGTTTCATGCATAAATCATGAATTCTTGGTTGAATATTAATATTCATGTCTCTGTGGCACTGCTCATAAAAGTAAAGAGATTTTAACTCTGCATGATCATCCGTATCCCTTAGTCTTCCCCTTTCTGAAACTCAGAGAACATTTTTAAACTAGAGAGGGTACAATTTCTGGGGAAATTGTACCGGTTGGACAGGGGTCCGTTTTTTAATGACATTTTTACAACTGATATTTCTGTATTTTATATAAAAATGCATACTTATTATTTATAAAGATTACATAGATTTAAAAGCATTTTTTTTTGCTGCTCATTTACAACTGAAAATACGAGTGAAGTGTAGAATGAAATGGATGTCTTCTCATTTCCCCTGCAAGAGGCAGCCTCATGAATCAAAACGCATAAATTTGGCAGACCGGTGTACAAATTGACCTAATCTCTATGACTTAAATGTCCTTTTAAGTTTTTCCCTTCTCGTGATATTTTCATGCATTTAGCCTACTCATTGCATTCATTCATTAATAAAGAACCCCCTTCGAAGATTATTCTACGACGTTACCCGGCAGTAGAAGATGGAATCGCGATTCAAACAGTACCATCTGCTAACTGAAAATATGCCCCCCAGAACGTAAATAAGCTTGACATTTATTTAGTGGAAAATCGCTCATTCATAAAAAGCTCACTGGTAGCGATCATTGTAAGGTAACAACGCAAAATGCGATATAGCCCTGTGTGGAGAAGCTGCCCCGGTAAATTCTACTACTACGGTACAGTACTAGACTACTGCTGTGTTCGTCTCGGTAGCGATTGCGTTGGTTGAATTCGATTAAACGTTCCGTTGTACGGTTTAGGCTGAAATTAATTATTTTCATGAACAGATTGACAAAGTTTAGGCTGTGGCAATGAAGTTCAGGTTAGTAGTTAGATAGACTTTTGATTTAAGTAAGATGCCGAACATGTTCTGTCGCCGTTTGACTTCCTAAACAGCTGTGTATGTTATATGTTTTTGTCGTGTGTCTCGCGTAGGCTACAGCGTTGCAGTGATACACTGGATTGAAACCACAGGTAATGATAATTTCACCCACAAATCGTTTACTTGTAATCTAATGTCATTTATTTTAACGATTCGAAAACAGATACATCATAGACCACTGTAGTATGTGTTGCCCGGGCAACAGAGGCTAATGTCATGATGCTAATATTTCAGTGAAATAGTAGACTACCGTTTCCGAAAGTAGATGTGGGCTTACTTCCTTAATAATATCAGTAATATTGTACATTACACATCACAATTGTGTGTCATATCACAAAGTAAAATGAGTAAATAGTTATCACCCTGGCCTCTTTGCTTGTGGCGTTCCTGCAGCTGCCTTGCAGTAAAGCTATAGTTAGCCTAGCTATCCCCCAAGTTAACAGATGCGAAACGAATGTTCTGCTACAGGTAGTCATGCGTGTTTTTGTGACGTTAGTGACGTAGTGACGTTAGTAACGTCAGTGACTGTGGCTAGCAAATTAGCCACCGTTAGCTTCACTTTTCGCCACAAAAACTTAACTTAAGCCCAAACCATGCAACGGAACGTAAATTCCAATAGAAGCAACGCAATCGCTACCAAGACGAACCTTTTGACACCGCCGTTGTGTATGTAGGCCAAATATTGACTGAGTTTTAGGGGGCGAAAATAAATAATAAATAAATATATATGTGAGAGAACAAAGGTTGTGCTCTCGCCGAAGGCTTGAGCACACCCAATAATGTTCATTGTTCCATTCATAGCAAGTAAAATGTTTTATCTCTGTATTTATTTTGTATTTTATAGCACTGTTTGTTAAAATATAGCAGCATACATATACTCTCTCAGTATGTGATCCAGTGGGAATTTAACAAAAGATCGTATAGTTCTTTGAATATCTAGTCTACCTTCAAGAGACAATTCTTAATAAATACAATCTTAATCTTAATCTCTTAATCTCCGTTTAAAGTGAATACATCCTTCTGTGGACTGTCAGAGCATTCTGAGAGCTCCTGGAACAGAAACAGCACTGTCCGTCATCACTCTCCCCCTCACCCCCCTTTTCTGCCCTGACCTCATCTCCTCTCAACGTCTCCTCTCAAACCCCTTCAACGCTCCTCTCCTCTTCCTCTCCTCTCCCTCTCCTCTCCTCCCCTTGCTTCAAACCAACCCAAGAGCTTCATCGGTATAGAGCAGAATTTCAGTCTACGATTGGATGGAGCGAGAAACTTAATTTAGCGCTGACAATTAATCTGCAGGAGCCAAACACCCTGTCGTGGCCGGCGATGCGTGACAGCGTCGGCAAGGCAGCCCGCCGCGATCTGTCTCTCAGCCCGACAGCCTCGCCGGCCGCCAGCCGTTTATCCGCCCACATACGCCTCCCCAAAAAACTCATTAATCTTTAATGACTTCTTTCGGTGTTCCTGCTATGGCGTATATATGTTCCCATTAATAGGTTTCTCAACCTTATATTACATAGCAATTATAAACGTGACAAATAATGTGTTCTTTTTGCCTCAACCGAAATAGATTTTTCGGAGGTAGGAAAGCTTATTTGTAATATCAAGTGTGATATCATTTTTTTGTTTGTTTTCTTTTCAGAGACCCGAGATCTCCTTTAAAATGAGATAAAACAGACACAACACAGCTGTTGGGAATTCGACTGAAGGTTGTCTGCTAACCTGGCAACCATGAATAACATTGAAGGATAATGGTTTAGGAATAGGGAAAAGCCCTGAGGGGAACCCTTCATGTTGCTCTGTGTTTGATTGGTTCCCTCCCATTTGTTTCATTCATTCCATCCAAACCTTGAACTGGTGTTGTGAACGTTCGAGAGAAGGGGTAATATGGCACTGTGGCCAGACATGGAACATTCCGGGACTGTAGAGGACCACTGAAAGACATCCCCAGCTTGCTGTCCAAGCACAAATCAGATCCCACACAAACTCACACACAGTCAGTCCTGGACTCACTGGAATTCCAAAATGGCTGGGAGGGAGGCAGTTGCTTGTGGTACAGTACAGCACTCTGCTCATGTTACTGGTTTGCAGCCCTTTATGAAGACGATCCGATTTTAGATAGACATGGATATCTTTGTAACAACATATTTGTCCATCTTTTGATCCCTAAGACTTCAAGAGTTGGATGGCATAGCAGTCAAAATCGATTTGGAAAATGAAGGACCCCGTCAGCCCGGACTTCGCCAGAGAAACGAGGAGCGGGTTGAGGCCTCACCGCTCCCTCCTCAGCCTCACCCCTCCTCGTCACGCAGACAGTCAGAGAAATCTGGAGCCGACAGGTCAAAATAACCTCAGCACTCTCTCCCTCTCTCTCTCCCTCTATCGGTCGTGCCTGTGTCCCTTGCTCAACAATCTCTTGTTCCCTCCCTTGCCTTCCTCCATCTCTCTCGGTCTGCGTCTTCCTCTCCTTCCACCTCACTCCTACAGGTGCAGGGAGACTGCAGACGGTTTTTGATTGGCACAGTGGCCCAAGCCCTCATTTTCTCAACTCCCCAGCTTCGCTCTGAATCAACAGAGCGTGTAAACACATCAGCTTAGTGGGAGCTGCCTTTGCCCTTTGCAGGTGCTTACTGTCAATCCACAGAGCAGCAAAAGCAAATACAAATCTACACGGAGCATCTAGTCCCAGCTGATCTATAGTCTTACTACTCCTTAACCAGCAAGCTGTCTTTCTCTGTAAGCGATCACAGACACGAACACTGCTGCTGTGTTAATGAGCCACACTGCCTCAATAGCAGGGATGGAGTTTAGACAAGTGTAGTTATGGGTTAGTTTGACTTAGCAGGTTTTGTTTAGGGGCACACTAGATGTGATGCTTCAGTTTGTATTGAAGACAGCATGCAGCTCACTGATTCCAGTAAGAAAAGCTCTTTAAATTCAGTACTGCTAGTGGGAGGATATGAGTTATAAAGTGACTGAGATCATCCGGCAGGGGTGATGTAATCACTAATCTAACAGGATTGCCCCCGTATAATCCCACCCTAATCCACTGTAATTATGGACAATGAAAAGTGATCTCTCTTTAAACATGGATTTAAACTTTGATCACAATGTTCAGAGCTCATTTCGGTGAACATGCATTATTAATGAAACTGGGTTTCCCACCCTTAAATTTAAATATGTCTTGTGGCATGGAAGTGAATTCCTCCCCATGGCAATAAGGAGGAAGACATTCCAGCTGATGAAGAGACAGAAAGAGAAGAGGATCCGTTATTGTACAGTATAACTTCATGAGAGAAGAATATTTGAACCTAATCCTTTATTTGATGAGAACTGAGAGAGTACAGCTATATAGTTTGCTCACTTAATTTCCTCCCAGTTTTTTTCAGTGCCTAATGAAAATCAAGTGTAAATTGAACACGCCATGAAAGTATGAGCGTGATCGTTCTCAATCGTCTCGAGTGGGGACATTTCTTTCATAGGAACGCAATTTTAAAAGACCTACTGCCGAACTCCCATCTTTATTTCAAAAGTGTTGTTAAAATGAGCTTCAAATGCATGTGATCTCACATGTATTGGGGAGGTAGGGGTCACATTAAAAGCAGACATGACAAACAATGTGTGTGTGTGTGTGTGTGTGCCTGGGCATGTACACATGTATGCATGTGTGTGAGATTATTTGAATGTGTGGGTGTGTGGGTGTGTGTGTGGGGGGGTTCATTCAAGGCAACCAAAGTTTGCGTATCTCCAGCCACATTGGAGTGTGTATTAGAGTCTGTTGGCATACTGATGACTGTCTGTCTGGACCCAGGAGCTCTTTGGCTTCCTCTAATGAGGGGGAGAAGAACCATGCTGACCTTTCCACCCGGCACCACCCTGTCAGGAACCGGGCCGGACTGCAAAACAAACAGCCCACCACCAGCCAGCCTGCTAGGAGGGAGAACAAGACTGTGAAAGAGAGCAAATGGGATAGTGAGAGAGAGAGCTAGAGACAGAGAGAGAGAGAGAGAGAGAGAGAGAGAGAGAGAGAGATCTAGAGACAGAGAGAGAGAGAGACAGACAGACAGACAGACACAGTCCGTCCTGACAGAAACACTCTCTTTCTCTCACTTATTTTTTGCTTATCACTTGTGTTCGTCCATCAGTCCCCTCCTCCCTGGCAGTCTGAACAGAGATCAGCCTCATCCCACGCTGCCTCGCACACACAGGTATGCACACACCACTTAATGTATCATTGACACATCCATCTTTTTAACGTGGCCTGACGTAGCATTGCTACTGAGTGGAAAACAGCAGCTTTCGTCCATTCCTCTTGCAAATGGATAATTTTATTTCACCTTGACTGGAGAAATTCGTTTAAAACTTGAGCTGCATCTTCATGGGGCAATTTGGAGGGTTGTAAAACGTGCGATACGCGTGTAATCACTAGTGCTATTATCCCTAACAGCGTGGTTATGGCTAAAAGCGTTGCGAAACACTCAATAAATCCTGACCTTCACTGGGCCCGTGGTCCAGGAGCGAACACCAACAAAACAATTATCTTGGCTCGTTTCCCCCTTTCCTTGTCCACCATACATCATTGTTTATCAAAATCTAAACCCCCTGTATATTGAGTGTAGCCCAGGAACCCACCCACACCCCTCCAACCGCTCCCACCTCCCCCTGCCCTCAGATCAATGTCTGATTACTGTGGCCTCCCTCTCTTCACCAACCCTGCTCTCGGGGACCAGAGCGTCGTCAGTCGATACATCTGGCAGTACGATTATGATCATCGTTATCATTTAGCACAGGGAGAACTGGTAGGAACAGTCTCCATTTATTGGAAGCTTGTGATGCAAAAAAGTGAAGAAGTTGTTTTATGGACATTCAGACACAGTCCCGAGCTGATATGGATCCTTGTCCATCCAGCCGTTATACAGTCCTAATGTGGTGCGATGGTATGCCTGACACTTGATGGTTGTGTGGGGAGGAATGAGAAAGTGTATTCAAGAATTTACAACTCCCTCAAGGGCTTCACCTTTCTCCAAATGAATGTACTAAAATGTATATACACTTTTTGCAAGTGCCTTAAAATATCATTTTAGTATCCACTTGCTGACAAAATCAAATACATCTCACTAGGTGGGCTTGTCTCAAGTCTACTTGAAAGCCAGATCAAGGAAAAACATATCTTTGGATCAGCCTGCTCCCCATTTTATTTTCTCCGCTTTTGCAGACTGGCTTCTCTGCTTTTTATGGCCATGTAATGGTAAAAAAAATCATTAGGCCTAGAAGCTGACATTTAAAGGCAGGAGACGCGCAAGTCATTTAGAGGCAGATCTCGCTCAGTGGAAATGTCAGACTAACAAGGTACAAATCCTCCAGAACCTTCATCCACGACACATTCAGCCGCTGTATCCCCGGTAACGCCACAGCGTCTCCACGCCCACGGTAGAGGGGAGGGGGGGCCCAAGCTGCTGGAGGGACACACACTACTATCAGCCATTCATCCAGAGACAGGGCAGCAATGGACACAAATAACCACAACTGGGGAATGGAGCTATGTTTCGTGTTCACCGTTGCTCGCGTAACTAGGTCAACTGCACCAAGAGCACACAGTTCCAGAGGAGCACAGGTCAACTGCCACCTGCCCACACCTGCCTTTCTATTCAAAACCCCATCCCTGATGACTCAAACATCCTCCTTTGAGGCTTACTCAATGGTACTGCACCATTCTTTGGTCGCCCTCAGCGAGCTATTCTGAAGGCTTCCTGGTCTTAAGAAGGCAGATAGATGAGGGTTGGGGGGCGTGAGGAAGGGAACTGAGGGGGGTGGAAAGAGGCCAGCGTGTTAGCTCGTCCAATCTAAAACCTCCTTGGGGAGAGATCACTAATAAAAAGAAAATAGCTTGTCCACAGCGGACAAGCCATTTCACAAGGGACAAAAGGTTGCTGGGACAGAGAAGAGTTATGTGGAGCCAGGATGTGATGGTGATGTGGGGGTGTTAAGGGGGTAATGTAGTTTGCGTGTATGAGCGTGTGTGTGTGTGCGCATGTGTGTATGTCTGTGTGTGTACAGTAGTTTTGCTAGTGTGCTGACTGCCCTAATAAAAGTATTATGTTCATCCTATTTTCTTGGACGCTGTCAAGTTAGTGACAGCTGCAATGTAATTTTTTGCAAATATTTTATCGAGAAAAACCTCTCCAGTCCGAAGCAGTAGTGTGGAGTGCAGTGAGGACCAGTGAGACCCTCACATCTCATCACACACACTAGAATCAGTGGACAGCACAGCATATTCTCCACCAATCACCATTACCCTTGATCATGAATAAAGCCATGCATTCTCAAACACACACACACTCTCATGCGCACACACGCACACATCAGTGTGTCCCTGATCTCCGCCTCTACACACAGCCGGTGGCTGGGGGCTCATTGGGTCAATGGGGGATTATATGGTCCCCTATAACGATCCTCATCCTTCACAAGTCCCTCCAGCTCCCAGCCAGTGAGGGCAGATGCTGTCCCCCAGGACAGGGCTTGATGTCCTCTATCATGTGACTGGGGCCCTCCGATGTCATAGTGGAGGATGTGGTACATCGATCTTGGCTCTAAGGACACCCCAGTGTCCGTGGCAGAATAATAATATAGAAGGAAGACGAAGTTCCTCAAAGCAAAAGGATCTGGAGGTGTTTGTGTTAGCCATGCAACAGTTCATGATAACTGAACGGTAGTATGACACTGTGTGTGGTGGTGCAGGGTTGGAAATGAAGCATACTCGCCCTATAGCTCTTATATGAGAGGATGAACTTTTCTCGGTGCAGTACCTCTACCACACACACAGACACACACACAGACACACACACCACCAGCAACCACCCCGCCTCCATGCCCTCTGCCCTCTCTAGTGACACATACCCCCGGTAGCAGCCCCTATTGGTATGCCACTAAGGATTTGACACGTCGCTGGTGACAGCTAGGCCCGGCCTGATTCCACAGGCTACATAACCTGCATGGAGATGGTATGTCTGTGACATTGGTTTAAACCTGTTTTTCTACATCAGAATGGCCACTATGATCCCAAACCCTACAGTAGCTTCGCAGGGCCCTATGGTGAATGAGTTGTATCTGACGTTTTCTACTCTCGCCTCGTGATTCCATTACAGGCGTCCGTCGTTCTCAGAGTTCAGAGTGGCAGCAGGAGAGAAAGATCCATAACGTGAAACTCCATTTCCACCGAAAACGATTGGAGGCATTTCCTTGTCACAGGGGCCGAGTTGCTCTTCTTCAGTTATTTCACAACCCGCACCTTACTGTAATAAAGATTTGAGTCATAGTGGGTGCACAAATTCATATTGAGGAAACAACCATGGGATCACTCTCTATTCCTCTGCCAGAACTTTCACGAAAAGTAGATTTGAGAGTGAGTGTGCTGAATTGCTATGTCAGGTCCTGGTTATTGAATTAATGCTGCTCCTTTAAACTCCATTGGGAAGGATTGGATGTGTGAGGCTGCATATTGCTCACCCAATATATCTGGGGCCTTTCTGAATCTTGTTCAGGGGTGCTGCGTGTGTGTGCCTATGTGTGTGGGAGACTGAGAGGGGTTGGAGATGGCTGGCGACCTTCCAGAGCCACAAGGAGAAGACTGAGCCAAGGGCTTTCCACCAAGCACTCTAAATCAGATTGACCATACCTCCTCATTTCCATTGCAGGCCAGACGTGTGTGAAGGGTGATTGCATTTGTGTATGTCTGTGTGTGGGTATATGTGTGTCTCTGCGTGTGCATAGAGGGAGGACATGTGGTGTGTCTCAGGCTCGGAGAGTGTGTATTCACTGGCTGTGCCAACTCACCTGTATTTCAACCTGGTGTCAGTCTGAAATGACTTCTGGTGAGACTTTTCCAAACTCTTGCCCTAAACAGCAGGAAACGTTGTCATTTTCCCCCACTATTTTTGCCTTTGGGCTTGACAGTGCCGTCTGACTGAGATTGTTGTCAAAAGTTTCTCTACCATTTCAGTGGGAGCAGAGGAAAAATATGAATCAATATGCCTGAAAAAGGTAACTTGTGGTGGGCAGCCCTGGCAGGCATGTTGAAATTGTGCATTTAATCCAATTTAAATGGAGGCCTCAATTCATGTGTGAAAAGTTGAAATGAAAAGCATCCTGTGATGAAATGGATGTGCTCGGGGTTTATATCCTTTGACGATGCTGGTCCTCTTTCTCGAGGACGTGGAGGGCATGGAAATGATTTGTTGACAATTCGCAACCGTTTTCTTTACAGATTGAATAAAGATAAGAGAAAGAGTGTGATTCAGCTGTGCTCTTCGCCTCATCACTTCATCTCTGCTGCAGCAATTAAAATAATGCCATAATAGATAGATTATGTTTCTCAAAAGCTCCAACCCATGCTGCAATGATACTGTAGCTAAAAGGCTTTGCTCTCTGCTGATGTTTGTGTTGTTTTTCTGCGATCAGAAGAGTCAAGGCTGCAGTACAATTTCTACCAAGCTAATAATCACGAGGGGGATGGTGTAGGGGTACTGTTGATCCAAGGGACAGTGGACTGTAGCCAGTCAGCTGAGGCACAGCATGTAGAGAAGTCCTGGGAGGATTCCAACTGTCAGCACCTGGAGTCTGTTATCACATCTCTCTCTGTCTTTCTCTGTTTCTCCATCTGTACTCTCTCTCCCTCTCTCCTCTCTTTCTCTATCGGTTTCTCTCCCCTCTTCCTCTCTTTCTCTCCCACAATCTCTGTCTTTCTCTCTCCCTCACCCTCACTCTCAGCTCTTTTCAGAGGATTCATTCATTCATAACTAATAGTTATCTATTCATTGGTTAGCGTCCACCTTAGCAGAAAAACACTGCAGAGTAATAGAGTATTGACTTGTTTATATATTTGCAAATAGGTTTATACAAGGACAAAATAAATGTGACTGTTATGTTCTATCAAAAACAGACTTTAGTATGCTCTCTGAGCTACTGTCATCAATAAACTCCCTGATATAATCTCTGCAGTTTGGAGCTCCACACTGCTGCAGAAGGGAATCAAGTCTAGGGTGGACATCTTGGGGAAAGACAATCAGTTTAACTGTGTATTTTTACAGCTCCCACATGAGGGTGAAAATAGCTACCGGAGGTGCTCTCCGTGCGGTATCAGTCAGAGAGACAAGATTGGTATAACTTGTGGATGTCAACCTGATGGAGCTCATTGGATTGATGGCATTCTGCAGTTCCAGAGAGACTGAGACTGGGCTGGGTTGGGCTGGGCTGGGTTGGGCTGGGCTGGGCTGGGTTAGGGCTGGGTTGGGTTGGGTTGGGCTGGGTTGGGTTAGGGCTGGGCTGGGCTGGGCTGGGCTGGGCTGGGCAGGGCAGGGTTGGGCTGGGTTGGGTTAGGGCTGGGCTGGGCTGGGCTGGGCTGGGTTGGGCTGGGCAGGGTTGGGCTGGGCTGGGCTGGGCTGGGTTAGGGCTGGGCTGGGCTGGGCTGGGCTGGGTTGGGCTGGGTTGGGCTGGGTTGGGCTTGGCTTGGCTGGGTTGGGCTGGGCTTGGCTGGGTTGGGCTGGGTTGGGTTAGGGCTGGGTTGGGCTGGGTTGGGCTGGGCTGGGCTGGGTTGGGCTGGCTATAAGCTTGGCTTGGTTCAGAAGGATTGTGTTTTCATACAGTTTCGGGTCAAAAGAAAGGGACAAGGAAAAACACTCTTCTGACATCTAGTGGTAAAATACTTCTACTACAATAAATATTTAGTGTACACATATAAACGTGTGTGTGTGAGAGAGGGAGAGAGAGAGAGAGAGAGAGAGAGAGAGAGAGAGAGAGAGAGAGAGAGAGAGAGAGAGAGAGAGGGAGAGAGAGAGAGAGAGAGAGAGAGAGAGAGAGAGAGAGAGAGAGAGAGAGAGAGAGAGAGAGAGAGAGAGAGAGATTATGTGGTTTTGGGTGTGGTGTTTCATGTCCTGAAAAGTCCTGGCTCAAACATACGTAAACATATCAGTGACGTGTGGAAAAAGAAAGGCGGGACTCTAAATTATGCCAAATGTCAGATTTATCTGCAAACTGTTGATCTCAATATTAAAATGTTTGAAGTTGATCTGTTCATGATCATCACGAACGAAATCAAAAGTAGTTTGTAAAATCTTGTAAATCTTGTAAAATCTGAAATCTTGGAGCATAATCTGAGATTTTCTGTTCATTTTAAATATTCTATACTTTTACAAGACGTGTTGCATCATTGCAGTGTCACACTTGAATAAAACATCTTACCGTGGTAATTTAACTCATTCTTGAGCGAAGATGGTTTACTTATTGTTATGATATGAAAAAGCAGACCACTTGGCTCCACCCCATCGGATGATGACTCACTTTCACAGGAAGTAGGAAGTCTAAACAACGTCAATGTCGTAGCTTGTTTTTCAGCTGTGCCTTGAAAGGTAAGTGTCTCTGGAACGTTTTTTTTTTCGTTTTTCTTTTACAAAATGCAAATGTCGATGGCAGGAAAGATTTAAAATAAAGTCAAGTTCAGCATGTTATTTCAAACAGTCAAGTGAAAAGCAATATTACTCCATCCAGAGGGTTTGTGTGTGACCATATCTCTATTTATTATCAGGAATAGCAGCTTGGATCCGTCTAGAGTAAGAGAGTCACACCACTTCCCTTTGAGAGTTTTTACAAATGGCAACTAATATCTCTCTGCTGGAGGAACACCTGTCTTGTCCCATTTGCTGTGGCATATTCAACAACCCTGTGGTGTTACAGTGCAGCCATAGCTTCTGCCATGGGTGTCTGCAAGAGTGCTGGCAGGACATAGAGAGTGTGACCTGTCCGGTGTGTAGGAAAGAGTGTTCCACTGAGGAGCCCAGAGTGAGCCTTGCCTTGAAGGGACTCTGTGAATCCATACAGAGCAAGAGTGAGACGACCATAGGATCCCAGGACGTGTCAAGATCCCAGGACGTGTCAGGATCCCAGGATGTCTCCGGATCTCAGGACATGTGCCTGCTACATGATGAGAAACTCAAATTGTTCTGTTTTGAGGACAAGCAGCCCATTTGTGTTGTTTGTCACACATCCAAAGCACATAAGGGCCATGAGTGCTATCCCATTGAAGAGGCTGTTTCTGAACTGCAGGTGAGATAGAGCACATGTTTTTGCAAGTACTGTTTTCTCTTATTTACTGTTAATCAGATATAATGATTACCGTTATGTGTTCATTTAGCAGAACATTTAATCCTAAGCAATAGCAATTTATGGGGTATACGTTTGGCCGGATAAATGCTTGCTGAATTGGTTATGACATAAATTTCCTGGCTAACATTGAGATCATAAACAGTTATTTCGTTTTTTGTCTTTGTAGGTTGTGTCAGATACACTTTACATTTACATGTATTCATTTAGCAGACGTTTTTATCCAATGTAGTGGTAAATATTCTCAAAGTTTGAAACAGCACTGGAACTCAGCAAAGTTTAATGCAAAGTGTTTATTAGAATTCAGAGTGACAGAGATTCCAACAAACGTGAGCAAGATCCCGGGATCACACTGGAATTTTTCTCCTGACATTTCTCTTATATATTTTCCCAATTTTTTTATGATGTTTTGCCATTGGTACAATACTTGTTGGTCACCGAATGCATTATTCATTCTTACCCTGCTGGTTTCCTTGTCCTAGGGGATTCAGATCAGGTGCTTTTTTTGCATAGAAAACTCTCCCATTTTTAGGCCTACTCTGGCCTTGAAGGCCAGCTGCTAGCCCTAAGCCCCTAATCCAGATCTTTACACTTTGGGCTTAATATCTTTTAGTGGCAATAATAATCAGTCAACAGCTTTGCATCTAGTTTTCAGTTGTATAGCATATGCTAAAAAGGTGATTAAGAGTTTCATTTTAAATCATATAAATCCATAATAATAATTACAACAGTGTGATGTTTTTTCCCCACAACAGCAAGGTGACTTACAAGAAAGTTGACAATATTTAAATACAACCTTTGACTCTAGGATGAAATCAAGGTTATTCTGCTGAAAAGCAAATGCCTGCTGGAGCCAGCCAAGGTGGAACATAAAGCCCTGATGGACCACATAACGGTTGGTCTGTTTTCATTTTTTCACGTCACACAGCAAAAAGTTAAAGAACACTAACAAAATATATATTTTTTGGTTTGCTTTAGTACCAGGGACAATGTGGAGAGGAAGCGATAAGAGCCCAGTTTGTTAAACTACAGGAGTTTCTGGAGGAGGAGAAAGCTGCCAGGATAGCTGCTCTGAGGAAAGAAGAAACGCAGAAATATGAAGTGATAAGAGAAAGAAATGACACTTTGACCAAGGAGATGTCGTCCTATTTAGAGACTTCTTCAGGAATCAGTAAGGACATGGAGAATGACGATGTCACCTTTCTGAAGGTACAATAGGACTTGGGAACCTTGGGGACGATTAGGAGTTTTGTCATTACTTGGTAGGCAATGTAAACATGTGAACAGGGGGGTATTCCAGAAAGCAGGATATGCAACTTAACGCGTAAGTTAACCCACTAGCTGATTCACAATGTTGTAGCAACCTACTGGCAATGTTGCTACAACGCTGGGTGTCAGCTGGGGAGTTAACTTACCCGGGTATTTCACATAACCTGTTTTCTGCAATACCCCCCAGGTGTACAGTGAGAAACTTAAAAACATATTAGTGTCCAGTTGTTCCCTATAGAATGGGTGTTAGAAGTATTGAGTTGTTTCTCATTAAAACAATGTTGTCTCTACAGAACTACAAGTCAATACTAGACAGGTAAGTCCTGTTCAATCAGTTGTTTTCGTGACTGAAAATGACGCAGTTGGTAACCACACCAAGGATATTTATTACCACAGAGCAAAGAGCACCTCTCAGCACACACCTCAGCAGACTGATCCAGGCATGTTGATTGATATGGCCCAACATATCGGATCTCTAAAGTTCAAAATCTGGACCAAGATGACAGCACTTCTTGAACACAGTAAGTTTGTTCATGGAAGGCCAGTCTACAGAGCACACAGCTAAAGTTACATAATTTCTTCATTTCATTTAGCAGACACTTTTATACAAAGCAACATGCAAATAGTGCATGTAGAAAGCACAGCAGAAGATCAAGGATCAGAAATGCAAATTCTAACAGTATTTTGGTGGCCTAAGTCAAGGACTGGTTTGTATTATAGTAGACACATCACACCATGTTAATGTGTGTAAATGTGTTTCTGTACTGAAACACATTTCTGTACTGTCCCCTTCCCAAAGATCCAGTCACAATGGATCCTAACACACTGTCCAAAAAACTCATCCTCACTGATGACCTCACCAGTGTGACATATAGTGAGAAGAACCAGGCATGGCCAGATGTTCCTGAGCGAATGTTGGCAGGAGTCTTGGGATCTGAGGGCTACAATAAAGGCAGCCACTACTGGTTTGTGGATGTTGGAGACAGTGACAACTGGACCTTAGGGGTGGTCAAGGAGTCAATCACACGCAAAAAGTTGTTGAAAATGGATCCTGAGAGTGGACTGTGGAGCATCAGGTTTGTCAGTGGGAAATACAGGGCAGGTGTGAAAGCACGCTCGGAGATACATGTAGCAGAGCGCCCTCGTGTGATCAGAGTACAGCTGAACTACGACAAAGGGGAGTTGAAGTTTTCAAATCGGATATCCCAAGCAGAATTATACACTTTCAACAACAAGTTCACAGGGAATGTGTACCCATACTTTAATACTAGCAGCCTTACATGTCCACTGAAGCTTCAGATATTAGACTTGAGTTTTGGAGGCGTTCAATAACTAACTTTTTGGCTGAGGAATGTTGTAAATTATTCTTGTGCTGGAAAATTACAAATTATCTCCAAACTGTTGATCTCAATATTAAAATGTTTGAAGTTGATCTGTTCATCTGTTTCTTTTTCTTCTTCTTTTTTTACATGTAACGAAGGCCCACAGAAAATAGACAAATACATTAAAATACACTTCAGGCAGTTATATTTATTCACCAATCATAACCCTGAAAATGGCTTCACATTTAAATACCTGAAAGTTGTTGAAGCTTAAGTTCAGAATCAGAATTCACTACCAGGTTTCACCACCAGACGGGGATAGCTTTTTGAAATCTACAGTATGTTTTACTTAAATAATAACGGAGCAGTCTGCTGCTTAAATCAAAACAAGTTTGTAACTGTAAACTGAAATATTGGAGCCTAATCTGAGATGTTTTGTTTATTTTAAACATTCTATACTTTTACAAGATGTGTTGCATCATTGCAGTGTCATACTTGAATAAAACATCTTACCTTGTTAATTTAACTCATTCTTGAGCTAAGATGGTTTACCTACTGTTATGATATTTTCAACCGGGACAAGGACAAAACAGAAAAAGATATACGGGAAACTTTCAATCTAAGATTTAAGTAAATGCTTTTCTTTCAAGGGTTAAAAAGCCGACCACTTGGCTCCACCCCATCGGATGATGACTCACTTTAACAGGAAGCAGGAAGTCGAAACAACGTCAGTGTCGTAGCTTGTTTTTCAGCTGTGCCTTGAAAGGTGAGTCTCTGGAACGTTTTTTCTTTTCTTTTACAAAACGCATGTTATTTCAAACAGTCAAGTGAAAAGCAATATCACTCCCTCCAGAGTGTTTGTGTGTGACTAAATCGAAATCAGTTTTGTCTGTTACACTTCCAGCCCGTGCCTTTGACGTACATACCTTACGATAAGGGAAACCTGGATGGCAGTCGCCAGACTCTCTCTCGCTGAGGTGGATCTCTCCTGCCCCATATGTTGTGACATCTTTAGGGACCCTGTGGTCCTCAAATGCAGCCATAGCTTCTGCGCCTCCTGCCTGCAGCAGTACTGGTCTGGGAAGGGGTCCTGTCGCGACTGCCCCCTCTGCAGGAGGGAGACTGTGGAAGAGCCTGTGGCCAGTCTGACCCTGAAGAACCTGTGTGAGTCCTACATCCAGGAGAGTGAAGCCCAGGACTCAGCAGGCGAGCTGTACTGTGAACCAGGGGAGCTATGTGCTCTCCATGGGGAAAGGCTCAAGCTCTTCTGCTTGCAGGACAAAGCGCCAATCTGTGTGGTGTGCCACACCTCCAGGAAGCACAAACAACACGAGTGCTGCCCTGTCAACGAGGCTATCGTCGAAATGAAGGTCAGTAACATCAACGTCTCGGATTACTTATTGGGCTTCGATGGCACACTGTTTATTGGTGTTAACAATAAGTTAACAGTTTGGTCGGAATAATGCTTTTGAAGTTAAGCCTGGTGATATTTACTATTGCCTTTGGACTTGGATGTGAAACACTGTCTGCTTTTGTAGATATTTGTAGAGTTGTCCCAGATACTTATTCAGCCTTGTCACTGAAAGGACTGGAGAAAGAGGCTCACATAATCTAAATTCTACGTTCCTATTTTGGATAGGAGAAGATCACGTTTGCTCTCACCTCTCTGCAAGAGAAGAGGGAATCTTTTGACAAAATGAAGCAAAGCTACGAGAACATAATGACACACCTTCAGGTAAACGCTGATGTCGATCACTCATTAAAAACTCTTAATACCAACAGCATTATAAGGGAGCTGTTTTTCAGGCCCAGGCCTACTTTGTGGAGAGGAGAACCCACGAGGAGTTTGAGAAGCTCCATCAGTTCCTCAAGGCAGAGGAGGAGGCTAGGATGGCCTCACTGAAGGAGGAGGAGGAGAGCAAGACAGAGAGAATGAGGCAGAAGATTGAGGAGGTGAACAATAACATAGCCTCTCTCTCTGACACGATAAGATCCCTCGAAGCAGAGATGGCCTTGGAGGACATCTCCCTCTTGCATGTGAGCTTGTCCACATATGGACGTCATTTTAATTGTGTTCTAGGTGGATCACCAAAGTGCAGCGGTTTTTGTTTGTTAATATTTGTCTTTTTCTTCCCCCAGAAATACAAGAAGACTATGTCAAGGTATGTTTCCTCATTTTGTCAGTGCTGACAACCTATTTTGCCAGTGGCCTTGTGCGTTTCCTATTAAAGTACTTTATTTGGTGTTGCAGTGCTCAGTGTACACTACAGGAACCAATTGTGGATCAGGGATGCCTCATAGATGTGGCCAAGTACCTTGGTTCTCTTAAGTATATGGTATGGGAGAGAATGCGTGGGATCATTAAATACAGTAAGTACATAAGACCATGATATAATATATATACAGTAAAGTCAGACACACTCAGTAGACCCCAAGAGATGACGGCAGCACAGCTTTTTCACTTCATCAGGTACTAAAGATGTGTTGTCACACTCTCCTCAGCACCTGTGACCCTTGACCCCAACACAGCTGCTCCGTGGCTCCTCCTATCAGAAGACCTCACGAGTGTGAGAGACAGTGATGACAAACAGATGCTTCCGGAAAACCCAGAGAGGTTTGACCCTGATACTGGCGTTCTGGGCCACGAGGGCTTCACCTCAGGAAAACACACCTGGGATGTAGAGGTTGGGGAGAACAGCGCCTGGGTCCTGGGTGTGGCCAAAGAATCTGTCCTGAGGAAGGAAAAAGTATCCTCAGTGCTGAAAAATGGCTACTTATCTGTTTACTTTTACCACAAGATGTATTTTGCAGGAACCTCCCCCCTAACACGTCTTAACCTGAAGAAGAAGCCTCAGAGAATCAGGGTGCAGGTGGATTGTGAGAGGGGGAGAGTGTCTTTCTCTGATCCGGCAGACAACTCCAACATCTACACATTCAAACATGTCTTTTCTGAAAGGGTCTTCCCCTACTTCTGGGTTGGATGTAAACAGTGTCCTCTCAGGATTGAGCCACTAGAGGTCTCTGTAAAAACGATTGATTGTAGTTGAGAATCTCAATTAATAATATATTTTTCTTTTGAAGTATAATTGATTTAGTACTTAAATAATATAAGACAGCACTTACACATATTCTGAGATTCTATTCAATTATTAATTGCATGTCACTACACTTAAGATTGTATTTTTCGATTGTTATTTTGTTTTGTTTCAGATACTATAATTGTGACAATTAGTAACTGTTTGTTGTTGGAGCAAGAATAAAAGCATGTCAACTAAAGGTGTCATTTGTTTTGTTTACTTGTAATTTATTAATATAATCATAAGTTACTATTACTACTTTTTCGTTAGAGGGCAGTTGGAATAAACCACTCTTGGAATGTTCAGATCCAGACGTGAGTTAAAACCTCGGAACTGCTAGAATCTAAAATAATTTGTAAAATTCTCCGGAGGGTACCTACTGCGGAGGCCTACATTTAATTATGTTAGACGAATTTTTCAGTCCACCATCGTTTGACTTGTAGGCCTATTAACTTGTGTAAAGTGAACTTCTAATAGGACAGTCGACAAAGCGGTACAGTAACGCACAACGCAGTGTAAGGAAGAAGACAGAAGTAGGCTACGTCTTATACCTATATTATAATAGTGTTAGAAGGAATATATTGTTATTATGTCTATGTATGTTTGTATAACGTTTTTAAGATGGTTTGAATGATTATGTTTGACTTAATGTTGTGTAAACCCGTCACTATGCCCTCGATAGCCTCCCTCTAGAGTTAGCAAATCGCACATGTATTTTTTTTTTTTCAAAGTTGAGTAAAAGGATAGCTTAGACGGTGACCATTACTTGTGTCTCCAGGGCTTTGGAACAGAAACCATCGAATTAATTATTCATTTTAGATATATCCTTGCAGTTTTTAAAGTAGATACTCCTGCTTTAAACTCGTATTTCTCTACAGATTATAAAAGAGACTAACCTCTCAACAAGCAAGATGAAAAAGAGAAAGGAAAGTGAGATTTCTCGCAAAGATTCACCTTCAGCGTCATCCAAAGTCAGCTTCCTGAGCTCCCGTCTTCTTCTTCTGGAGATGCCCTCTGACACCAACACCAGCCTTCCAGTGTGGGACAGTATGCGCTCACAACAAGTGGACATCGGATGGACTGTGACACCTTACAGTATTAATGTTTGTTTCACTCCTCTCCTGTCCAAGCCGGTGCCAGCCCCAGGGTGTAGCCGAATCAGTGTCACACCCAGGACCACCCTGGCCTCAACCCAGCCTCAGACCGGAGCCATCAGCCTTCAACAAATCATCATCCAATCCCTGTCTCAACACGCAGGTTCAGACCCAAACACTCCTAATGTCCTGGTCACTTTCCCCCAGAGCAGCCTCCAGATATCCCTACCACCTCACCCTCCCGGCCTCCCCACCCCCAACCAGGTCCTCATCCCCAACTCTGTCATCCTCCCGTTGCCTTTTATCATCAAGCAACCTCAACCTCCAACTCAGCCCAGCACCTCTGCCAAGAAAGATAGCACTGTAGCCACCACAAGCTACCAGGCCCAGTTCACAACCTCTACTCCACCCCTGTCTGCCTGTCGCCTCTTCCACACCAAGAACTCCCCTGACATCCAGATATGTGACCACTTCCTGATCAACGATTGTTTCCTTGGGCTCAAGTGCAAGAAACATCACACGCCGTTCCCCTTCCACTGGCAGCTGCGGAACAGCACGTGCGATCAGTGGTTGGACTTTTCCACTTGTAACCAGGTACGCCTGGAGAGGCTGTACTGTCATGTCAGCAGAGACGAGATAAGCATGCGTGATGGGTGAGTAGAGTAATGCAGCATACTCTAATACACCATGGATATTTGTGGTTTGTTTCTGCTTTAATTAGCCAGATACTGTAACCAAGATGTTATTGTTGCTTTGTATCTTTTTGTCCATTGTGCCTGGTAGCTGAAGACTTGAACTCTTACCGAATACTGTTAAAACTATGTCCATGATCTTCTGCCGTACCTTCTATGCACTCTTTGTCGTGTCTTTTTGGATGAAAGTATGTGTCAAATGAATGAAATGCGTTTATTATGTCAAGCTTATTCAGAAATGTGAAATCTTGTGTCCAATTCACTTCATTTGGACATCATTTCACAACAATATGTGTTGTGAATATCTTTCAGAATGTCTGTAGTCACCTTGTCGTTTGACACTATGGAGGTTGGAAAATCTGAGAAGTATGACCTGGTTAGGCGTCTCTCCAACACCTCCAACCGAATCTGTAACCCCCACTTCCCTACCGAGTGGCACTTTTTCTGGTGGAACTACCTTAGCTGGGAGGAGTACAAACAGGTAGGGCTGCTGTGCACACAACCACACACACACGACCACACGCACACAAACACATTGCATTGGCATCTTCCTCTGTACCAGTCAATCTCTTCTTCTGTCCTTCGACTGCATGTCATTAATACTGAGCTTTAGTGATAGCAGTGTCTGTGATGGCTTTGGCAGGATGTGTCTAAGCTCCTTCTGGATACGATGGCCAGTGAAAGACTGGACTGTCGCTTCCACATCGGATCCCAGGAGTACATGGTGAACTTCCTCAGCATGACCCAGACCAATGTCACCACAGGCTTTGAGCGCAGGATCCGATGGAGACCGGCCTACCGTTCGGTGCTAGACCTGCTGCCTCACCTCAGGTACAGCCCATTGCTGAGTGGGGCTGGAGTTTACAAATACAACATGTCTGAATGTGTGGGGGGGACATGTCAACCCCATACTTAGTGCAATCTAGCTAGTGTCGAGCCCAATCTGGGGAAATCTAAACCACAGACAGCACTTTTACATCGCCTCAACTTTCCACTCACTGCACAGGACAGGCATTTTGACTGTCCCCACTCCTGCTGATTCACCGGCGGGTAACTTCAGCGTGGATCCCCTGGAAGAGTTCTCCACCTGGTACCCTCCCACGTGGGCTCCAAACCCAGAGCAGAACAGCATCATGGTGGACGTGCCCCCCTTCTCTCCAGTATACCAGAAGATCTACCGCCTGTTCCACCAGAGCCTGCCAGAGATCAGCGTGGAGATCCTCAACATCCTGCAGATTCAAAATGTCCTCCATTGGGACAAGTTCCAGAGGTATAGGAAGTAACCAATACCTACTGCTTTACAAGTTTCACTGTAACAATGAGTAATGCCGCCAAGTCAGAGTTAATCCTATAGCACATTTAAACACAACAATGTACAATCATGTGAGTGTCTTTCCGAATGTGTTTAGGCACCTTGTGCTAACAAGTCTGTGTTGCCCCAGACATAAGGAGCACATGCTGAAGTGTGACCCCAGGGCAGGTCAGGGGCTGGAGCGACATCTGTTCCACGGCACCCCAGGCACCAACATCCAAGACATCTGCCACAACAACATCGACCCGCGCGTCGCCGGGGTCAACGGCGTGTCTCACGGGTACGGTGCCTACTTTGCCTGCGACGCTAGATACTCCAACACCTACGCTACCCCGTCTGGTGACAGCCTGACCCAACACATGTTCCTCGCCAAGGTTCTGGTGGGCAAGATGGTCGTGGGAAAGCAGAAGTTCCGCCGTCCCCCGCCGGTCAACAAGAACAACTACAACCTGTACGACTCCTGTGTGGACAGCCTGTCCAAGCCCTCCATCTTTGTAGTCTTTGACAGGTGCCAGTGCTACCCATACTACCTAATCAAGTACAGAGAGCTGCCCCTGGTGGTGGAATTGGTGTGAGCCTAGTGAATATGTTAGTTTTGTTAACAAGTAAATGTTAATTCTGAAGAAGCTTGACTGTGACTCGAGTTACAGAGATCCAGACATAAGATGTCAAAACTGTTTACTGTTGAATATTTTTGTTCACCTGGTTCAAAGGAAAATTGTATCTGCAGTAGATCACCTTTTATCTTTAGATGAATACAAATGACACATGGGTCCAGTGGAGTTTAACTATTATCAAGTAGAAAAAAAAAGGATGGATATGCAATCTTCCAGTTTAATTCAGAGTTTCTTCATGGTAAACATTGGATATGTTTGTATGTTTTCCAACTGTTTATTTTGACTAAGTAGTGTTTCTGAAAAAATAAACTGTGAAGTCAAATATTCACAAATGTTCTGTATATACATTAAAAATAAATAAAGCAAATGTTTTCTTACTGTAAATGAAACAACAAGTCTAAATCACTTACAATAAATTCATTTAATTTACATTCATATGAACATATGCCATAAAAGTACACTAGATTATGAATGGAATGTCATTTACCAAAAATCTCATAGTAAAAGTTGTATTACTTACATAACTAAATAACGTTTTATCAAACATTTCCCTTCGTTTTCAAAAAAGCTAAACTTCCTTAAGGGTACTGGCACACACATGATCAGTGCTGAAACATGTTGTTCTGGAATCAACCATTTTCTTCCTCAAGAGAAATCATTCCACTGCTCATAATAAGCAGACATTCTATTACATCATTAAAATAACCTTGTGTTTCCAAAGATCCATTGTAAGGTAATTTTACTCTTGGGCTAGTCTTTTGACTGAAACTAGGAATTCTGAACCCCTATTACCAAGGTATTGTTCCAGTCTTTATTATTTCAACAGTATTGTGTCGTATTATGAAATCTGATATCATTTGTAATGGTTGGGTAGATTTATTTTGGCGAAGGTTTAGTATAGGCCATTATATTCTCTTCCTGTCCTAACATGACATTTAGTTGACATTTTGTAACATTTTCAGTTCATAGGAAAGTGAACATTATGTCATAAACGATAAAATAAATCCTTTTATCTCTCCGGAACTACTCCATTTGTTTTCCTGCATGGTTTAAACATAGTAATTTTCTGTGACGTTATAGTACCATGCTATGTAGAAAAACTATAGACACTTCACTAAAACACAAACACAGATATTTGTAGTTAAGTAATAATCTGCTCAGATTAAACAGGAACCTGTAGTGATAAGAAAGTATTAAATGGATATGAAAGGATATAAATGTCATGGATACTTTTTTTTTTAAAGCAGAAATCAACGACATGGTCACAATCTCTGTGACATTAATGCAAGAGCACAAAAACGAAGGAAGGCAATAAAAGCAACATTAAAAACAATCTGCCACAAAATATAATGCAACGGTAATTTCCAGGCAGCAAGTCATTCAAATCTAATACCGTGTGATGTGAGTGATGAGGCATGTTCTGTGCTTGAGTTCACCTTCACTGGAGTGTTGGGGACTGTGTCCTCTTTCCCTTTATACACATTCACCAATTAACAATGACTAAATTGTAAAACTGCAAGTACAAACTTGTTTAAACACAAAGCATTGCTTAAATACAAATAGAAACAAAGGCGTCATAGCCTTAAGTTCCCCTCTTGGTGCAGTGGTAGTTTAATGGTTCCTGTTGATCCGAGTGGCCCACACGCGTCTCACCCAAGTTCTCCCCCTCCTCTTGGTCAGTTTGATTTGACTGTCATGATTTGACAAGTCGCTGACAGGGAGAGGAGTGGTGTTAGGAGGACATGTCATTAGCAGGAAGGCGAGCAGAGTTCATGGTTTTCCTTTCCGAGGCAAAGTACAGCTACAGCTGGTCAACGGTACAGGGAATCTGTGTCTGAGCCCCGAAGCAGGGGAATGGTCAGGCACCCAGTCCTGTGGAGAGATAGGAGGCGAGTGTGTGTGTGTATGGGGGGGGGGGGGGGGGGGGGGGTTATCATGCTGAAGTGGGGCGGTGTGGTCACTCGCAGGCCAGTTTGCTGTCAAAGCTGGACAGGCCAATGGCGAAGGCCTGCAGGGCACACATGGGGTAGTTGTAGTCCAGGGTGAACACGTCCTCGGCCACTCTGCCAAACTGCATGACGATGTAGTCCGCTGTCAGGGTCAAAAGGGAGACAGTTGAACCTCACATGAAACTACGAACAACAAGGATCTACACAACCTGATCTAGAGTAGGGAGAGAGAAAGAGAAAGAGAGAGAGAACGAGAGGGGGAAACACGGACTAGACCCACGATCGTTGTCATGGACGATCTGAAAGTTCTTGACGGAGGCCTGGGTGACGCGGCCGTGGAAGTTGAGCACGTAGGACTGGGTGTCGTCGTTCCACACCGGGGCCTTGTTGTGCAGCTCGATCAGGTTGTCCAGGGAGTGATTCTGCCACTTACTCAGCAGGCTGTCCTGCTCCTGCAGAGTCAACACACACACACACAGCTGTCACACAGACTGCACACTCATTCGCAAACTCTGGTGTGTGTGAGGACAAATTGCCCCATATTATTTGCAATTATGAGAATGATGTAATTCTGTGCTGGTTCTGAAATGACAGGCAACGCTAAGCGTGGCCTGCAGCGAGTATGATGATGTCAGTAGTGAATGCGGCGATAATACACCGAGACAGCAGCGATAACACTCTCTTAGTCCGTGCGACAGAGGAAGTGACATCATAGGCCCGGACTCACGCTGGTGGGGCGGACAGGGACCCTCTCGAAGTTCATGTTCATACCAGGGATGATGACGGTCATCTTCCGTGGACCTTTGAACCCGAGCACATTAGTCTCCTGTGAAGGAAGACGAGAGTTCAGAACCACACACACCTGTCTTAAGGATTAAATAACTCCAGTGTTTGTGTGTCTGCCTGTGTGTGTGTCTGCATGTGTGTGTGTGTGTGTGTGTGTGTGTGTGTGTGTGTGTGTGTGTGTGTGTGTGTGTGTGAGGGACTCACGTAGCAGATGGCCGCCAGCTCCTGCCGTGTGTTGCTCTCCTCCAGAAGGGTCCCAGGGTTCTTGCAGGGGTTGGTGCCGTTGTCATACACCGTGAACTTGGTCCCCATCAGGTTGGACCTGCAGCACCAACAGGACAACACAATGACATCTGGGAGGTTCTTACGTCTAGCCGTGCTCCACCGACAGCCCTTCACCCAGAAGGCTGGAATATAAAGTGACAGTGAGGCTCTGAATGATTTAGTGTTTTGGTTGGACTATCCCTTTAACACCAGCTGCTTAAGCTGAGAGCGTCTGTGGTGGGCGTCTTGCCTTAGCTTCCCCATGAAGCTCTCTCCCTCGCGTGATAGGTCCGTGGGATCCACGGAGATCAGGTAGTTGGAGGTCTTGCTCTTCTTCCTCTTCCTCCCCGCGAGCAGGAACAGCTGGCAGACACGACAACGCACACCAGGAGATTATTGCCGTTTCTCGGCAATGACACGCAAGACAACCGTGGGGGAAACGAGATGACTCGGAACCATGGGTTGTGTTCACCATTGGAGGTTAAAAACCAGAACGGACGCCCTACCCGCCTGCCATCCTCTCTCTCCAGGTGCATGAAGTAGGTAGGGTACAGGCCTCGGTCCATGCCCTTCTTGTCCCTGGTGATGCGACACTTGACCGTGGCGCCCCTAGGGGCAGGACGCAGCACAAACTCCTCCAGGTTGTCCACCTCAATCAGGGGGCTCTCTGCTGTGGGAGAACCTGTGGTGACATACTCCTGACACACACACACACACACACACACGGATAAGTTAAAACAATCGTTTTTGTTCTGCATTTAGCCACAGAGGGAAGCCAGTCCGAAGTAGGACTGTAGGCCTGGTTCTTACTGTGTTAGACTTGGTGCTGGAGGCTGACGCCGGCCTGGTGGACTCTGTGTTCGGGGACAGGGACCGAGTCCGATCTTCCTCCTCATCTCCCTCATCTCCGCTGGCCTCGTCGTAGTTCATGCTGCCAGAGAGCCCTGGTGGAGCGAGGGGGCCAGAGGAGTGAGGAGGGTTGAGTGTGCTTGGGAGATCTGACATTTAGTTTGCCTTGATTCTTGTTCCACCAAAAGAGATGCGCCCAAGCAGACAGTTGAACTCAGAGCACATCCATTTGCATGTTATAATACTAAGGCTTCCCTGTTCTTTTATCCCCAGAGGAAGAGCTTTGTTTAAACGTGAGAGAATAAGAGATTCCCTGCAGGTTATGATTAGCAGAAAAACGGAATATGCATATTTTTTACTTTATCACTTACACTTTGATGTGTGATACTAAAAATGAAAGAAATTCGGCTGAATTGATCCAAACTGATGCAATATTTCTGCAATGGGAAAAACCAAGTATTATATTATGCAGCTCAAGCCCCTCTTTCTGTGCCTACTTAAAGATTCAACAGACTTGTTTATTTTTGAGGAGTCAAACTAGCTGCTTACCAAACATCCACACTCATAACTGAGGAGAAAGTATGTAAGCTAACCACAGAGGGATGAATTGACACGGCGTCTTTGGAAGTTGGAACCAAAAACCATGTTCCCCATTATAGTTCAGCACTTAACCTCTGCTATTGTGTCATTCCGCCATTGTATCTTATCCGGCTCTGCACTGAAATGGACAACAATGAATGTGCTAATAACCAACCTGGCTCTGTCTTCTACAGAGATTCACCGAGAGCACAATGTTCAGGTCCAAGGGTACGTCTTGACAATGCGGGCCAAATAGGCCCCTTTCAATTCAGCTGGCTTTTCCTGGCGTTGTCAACTAAAGACGCTCTTTACAGACAGAAATAGACCATTGTCAGCAATTATTCCCCTTTTTTTCCCCAACCCTCCACTTGCGAGGGTTTTAAAGGATGAGAAAGAGATGCTGAACTCCTCTCAGAGTGCTTTCATCAGCAGAGCAGACACATCACATCATAAGAGTGGTCAGACATCCAGGCATCTGGACGAGCTGGCCTGCAGTAGACATGCGTCAGTATCTCACTGTTAATTAGATTCATCAGCCGAGACTCCGGCTAGCTCTGTGGATTACTCTAAAGCCGCCACGGAAACTAGAGTGCTGTTGAGGGGTGAGGAAAAGTAGACTAGTTAGCAGAGCCAGAAAAAAAAGGGAGAGAGGACTCCATCTTTGCAGCTGTGTCAGTTTGATTTGTTGGAAGAATTTGAGTCCAATCTCAAGGCAGGCATATTATGCACAACCTTAAGCCTCAGACAGTTTCCTCATGGTTGTGCCTGTCAGCCAGAAGCATATATGCCTCTTCCATTTCAAACAGAAACCAGTATGTTACAGTATGATACAGTAAGTTAAAGTCGTTGTCAGTGCCATATCGTCAAACCACTCGAATCAACCTGTGACACAGTATTGCAAAGATGGAGTGAAAGAGACAAAGGGACCCGTTTCCCAGCACCCAAACACCATCCACCACCACAAGCACTGCACTCTACCTGACTGAAGCAGTTTCACCCTGGCTGACAGGGGGCGCTCTGGGCCCTCCCCTGACCCCTCTGGCCCTTCCTCCTCAGGGTTGGACCTGAGCTGGTTCACCCTATCACGGGCAGGGCCAGCCTCGGAGGGGGAGGGCTTCAGCTGGTTCACCCTATCACGGGCAGGGCCAGCCTCGGAGGGGGAGGGCTGAGAGCTGAGAGAGCAGTCCCACGCCTCTGCAGTAAAGATGGAACAGACCTGAGCTGCTAGAAACAATATTGACACACCCTAACCCTTTCAGCTCCAGCCCTGGAGATGCATCTGGATGCCAAACAAGTGCTTAGCATCACACACACATTCCAAATGTTACACTTTGATCGTGACTCCAGGGCACCAATTAAAAACAGCAAACAACGCGGAGGACGGCTGACAAGCTTCATTAATTGGATTGTTGGAAATGTCAAAGGAGCCTGATCATGCTTGCTCAACCTTTATGAGACAAGGCTCCATAATTATCATTTGAAACCGGAAAAGAAATCAGTCTGCATTTTTTATTTAAAGCCCTCACTGAGAATGGAGATTGTGAATGGAGATTGTATTCCATTCACTTCATTCTCCATTCCCTTCGTTAAAAGCTCGAACCGATTATGGTCAAATCTTTCATTTTAATCTTCAAGGAAATGCAGTTGAGTTCTTTTTACGTTCATTTCCTTCGAGGGATGTGAAACTGAGAGGAGACAGGAATACCTGTGAGGTACCTGAGGATAAGACCCAGTGCTAAATCTAGGTGACATAACTGATGAAGGTTTGCATAATTGAAAGGTAAGTATCACCAAGACTCGTGTTTCAAGCGGGGAACAGATGAATATAGGTAAGTAGGCTGCCTAATATCCTATCATCAGCCCCTCTAACCCAGAGTAATCAGGCAGAAATTTCCGGCTATAATGAATCTCGTCAACATAAAAAAGGATGTAACAGTGGCTTTTTTTTTTAAGCATATTTAGCATCCGTACAAAGAGCAACTATAATATCCATATCCTTTTGTATATATTTCCAATCTAAAACTAAGGCAGCAATTATTTGTTAGGGTGACTGAGACCTTGAACCCAGTCTGTGAGTTAAGGACCTTGTCTGGTGTGTTGTAAATAAAATAAAAAATTTAAACTGCAGGGAAACCAACATATGAAGCTGCATCAAATCATGAAACAAGCCATTTCACAGCAATGCGTCACCATCAATCTCCTTCCTGTCTGCTGCCTGCCACACACATTGCCCTAGCGCGCACACACACACAGGCTACCCTAGTACACACACAGGCTGCCCTAAAACACACACACACACACACAGGGTGGAAAAAGCCTGGTTGCCCTGGACAGCCACAACATAATCGTGCTGACGTCTCTGGGGATGGAAAGAGGAATGCCCAAAAAAAATACAGACGCAAGCCCGGCCTGACCTTCATCTTAGATTTCTTTTATCACCTCACATCACCTCACCCTACCTTTTTTGCCCCAACACTTCCTCTCTACTCCCCTCTCTCCAGTCTCCCTTGCTCTGCCGCACTCCTCTCTATCTCTTCAGGCCACTCGTTTGGCTTCAATCTCTCACTGCTTCTCTCCCCTTTCCTGTCACTCTGACTTGTCATCCTCCCTTCAGGTGGTGCTCAGCTCGGTGGACTTGGAGGTATCAGGAGAGGGAGGGGACACCTCAGGCCCTGACCGGACCGTATCCATGAAGCTGCTTGGTATGTGTGTGCCGCCCCAGCGCAGCACAGGGGATCGGCAGGGTAAATGATGGAGGTAAATAACTAACGCACTCCCTTGCTGCTAGCCAAGTTTCCTGCCACAACTAGGCCGTATTTGATAGACCTACTTGCTGTGTGGAGTAAGTACTCTTGTATGAACAGTGCTCTTCAAACACACTGTATGTCAACTTCCTCTTCCTAAATACATGCTCACAGCTCCAATACAAACATGTCTGGACCGACGACTTGTCTTGGCCGACAATAGTCCTTCCCAGCCCTACTCACACAGCCCCCCAGCACCTTACCTGCCTATCCCCCCCAGTCCCCCAACCCTCCAACCCCCCATCCCTCCGGCCCACCTCCCCATCTCACCTCTTTTCTGCAGCAGCTCATGGATGTCTGTCTTGGGCTCCAGCAGTGTCTCTGTGTCTCCATCCCTTTCTGGCTCATCCGCAGGGGGGGACTGAGGCTTGAGCTGGGACAGGGGCTGAGGCTGGGGCTGGGGCTGGCTCACTGACAGGATCTGGATCTTGGTACCCAGGTCTGGGGGTTCTGGCACCAGGAAGGCAGCAGGACCATCGATGCCTACAGGAGGAAAGGGGACATTTGTTGACAAAGCTTCAATAGCTTGTTAGTATGTGAGGCGTTGGCGGTAACAGAAGGCGTGGTAATGACTGTCCAGCTAGCATGAGGATGACAGATATTCTGTTTGTCACCCACTGCTTAGTAACTCTTCTACAGTTTATTAGGTTAGCACCCATGAGGGTTGGTAAAAGGGACATGTCGGCCTCATGTCAGCTTGTAATCTATGGTGTAAGAGTGGCAGTCTGAGTATCCCTGACCTCTGATGTGTTTCTGTAGCTTGCCCTGTCCTTGCCTGAACACGTGAATGTTTCACTGCGTATCATTTGGTAACCCCGTCTGTCTATTCTCCAGGCCTTCTTCTGTGTCCGAGACGAACGCTGCCTGGGCGTCTCCTCAGTTACCCTGAGAACTGGAACAGTTACGCACACGACACACACACACGTCCGTCAAAATCTCTCTCTCTCTCTCTCTCTCTCTCTCTCTCTCTCTCTCTCTCTCTCTCTCTCTCTCTCTCTCTCTCTCTCTCTCTCTCTCTCTCTCTCTCTCTCTCTCTCTCTCTCTCTCTCTCTCTCTCTCTCTCTCTCTCTCTCTCTCTCTCTCTCTCTCTCTCTCTCTCTCTCTCTCTCTCTCTCTCTCTCTCTCTCTCTCTCTCTCTCTCTCTCTCTCTCACTCACTCACTCACTCACTCACAGCCACACACACAGTTTTACTTATTATTATCATCATAAGTTCAGCTCTATTGTTGGGAACTGAGAGACACACCCGACCAGATGAATACACCCCCTGGGAGAACCTAGAGAAACATTGGCTTATCTAGCTCTCCCTGGCCCTGTGTCCCTCGAAACGTACCGTCCATGATGACGTCGCTGGTGTTGCTGAGACGTGACGAGACGAGGGGGGCCTGCTCCTCGCCGCGCCTGGGCTTGGAGCGCCGCGGACGCGCCTCCGGGTTGGGCTGCACCATCAGCGGCTCCTGGCGCTTCCGCCTCTGCTTCTGCTCCAGCAGCGCCCTCTGTGGACGGGGAGGGGAACAGCAGGGGTGAGTGGAGAAAGTGGTTGGCGGCGGAGTCGAGGCGGAAGCGGGACACTGCTGAAGGGGGTTTGAAGGCTGCCGTCTCTCCCGCAGTCTCAGCTCCCAGGACGCGTAGTGTGAAGCCTCGCTCGTCCCTTCACCAATGAACGCTCCCGTTACTGCTCATCACAGTCTCCCCAGATACAACGACCACTCAACGTCCTTGTTCAGCCAAACAAACAAGGTGGATGGGTCACTGGTGAGCCCGGCAACGTCAAAAGGCAAAAGAAAAAAAAAAGCTGAGAAGCAACAAGGCACGTTGCTCTGACTGGCTTGCCCTGATAGGGGATGGCTCAGAGCGCAAGGTTCCTATGGTAACGGAAGGCTCTAGTGCCTGAGAGTGAAGTGGATCCTGCCCTTGAAATCTTTTTCATGCTTCCGACCGCTCTTTGTCGTCATTTCACGACGGAGAAAAGACAGGGATGGAGGTAGAGAGGAGGAGGGAAAGGAAGAGGTAGAGAAAGGTAAGAGTGGGAGAGAGAGGTAGAGAAAGAAGCGGAGAGAGTGCAAGAGAAGAAGAAAAGGTAAAGACAGGGAGAGAGAGAGAGAGAGAGCGAGAGAGACGATCAAGCACTGACGCACCGAATGAAACACAAAAGTATCATCACCAAGAGGAATCACAACGTTCACGTTGTCTCTGTGTCAGGGCTGGTGCTGACTGGAGAAGGCTACCCTGAGAAGCAGGATGGGAATCCTACTGAAAGACAGCAGGTACAGGACCTGTACTGCAGTACTGTCAGAGAAGGAGCCACTGAAGAGGCTGCTACTGGGAGACTCTGCAAGAACAAGTTACCATGTACATGTTATTGTGGTTGACAGTTAAAAAAAGAAAGTTCTGGGATTTCTCCATGGCATAATCGAAGGAATCTTCTAGTCCTGTAAACTCATCTGACAGGATCAGTCAAAATGGCCCTCCAGCTGCCCGTCCCTGGTAAGGCAGGCTGGGCCTTACGTAACCGCATCAATTAGCGAGCCAGCATCAAAACAACTCACTGGTTTGGTGGTGAAGTGAGTTGGAACAGGACGAGGACTCTCCCATTCACCAGCCCAGAAGCTTTCATAACGCATTGTTAGGGGTTCCAGCACTTGCACACACACACAGGAGCGTGCTACACACACATGGTTTTCACACACACACAAACAGGGAAAAAATGTTTGCACAAGTGTGTTTCAAGTTCATGCAATCATGTGTACACGTATACACACACAAGCACACTCACACACAGAAGCACAGCGCGAACAAAGGTTGCAGCATCCAGCCAAGTGTGACATGAATACACCTGCAATGTGACCCAGACAGACTTGGCATCTCCTCTTTGATTAACATGCTAATCAAAGTGGAGATGAAAGGCTGCTTCATCTGCTATTCAGCCAGGGTCTGGTTAACACCTCAAAAGGCTTTTGTTTTAAGAAGAGTGACACTTACACTCGTCTACACGACTACAAATAAAGCGGCAAATGAATTCAACATCACAGTGGATTATCATAATGACCAGACTGTTCATTTGTTGCTCTCGTATTCAAACTCCTTTCCCGATTCTTCCTTCCATGCCACAAACGAGTTGCTTCTCCCCAGACGCCGTGCGCACTGGTCCATCTATATCGGAGGGTCAACTGTTGCCTTTGTTTGAGAGAACGCTCAAACTTTGAAACCCCACCGATGCCTTGGGGCAGTGTCGGCCCCTCCTGTGAGCAGTGTTGCAGGGGATCGCTCGCGTTCAGTCATTTGCTTTGACGTTCTCCAAGACGGCAAAGGGCTATTTTTAAAACAAATCCATTGTGACGTTTCATTTTTTTTCTTCCTACGCTGGCTGGAACCGGGCGTTTGAGGGAAGAGGATGTGTTTCCCCTTTGGCTGGTCCCGTCTCCGCTGAGGCTGAACGGGAAACTAAACAGTGAGCTAATGAAAATACCACACGATAAGAACCCAGCAGGGGATATCTACACAGGAGAAGACTGTAACAATGATATCACGGGGCAGAGGATGAGCTCGAGCACAGCTCCCCACACTGCACGAGCAGGCGAGCACGTACGGAATGTAGAACTTTACATGTTATACAAGAATGCAACACTTCCGACAACATGGAGCCAAGGGCATTCGACGCTGTCCATCCAGCTCCTTATATTCTATACACATTCTGGCACACAGGTACAAACGACATACATTAAACATTCACGTCTGATCTGTGGATGAACAATAATTACCGACCCGTTCCATGGACATCGTGAACAGCGGTGAATCGAAGTGAACAGTTTCCCTGTGGACCCAACAGCTTTGTGTTCCTTCTTGCTCTGAGAGGCTGGAGACTTCTAAACTGTCCCCCCGACTGCAGCACCTCTGCAGGGCATCACTCGGTCTCCCTGACCCTCCTCCCGGGACGACTAGACAACCGACTGCCTTAACACCACACGTCCGTCTAGCGCACTCTCGCCTGCCTTCTCCACAGCTCACCAGAGTGTGTGTGTGTTTGTATGAGAGAGCTTAAAGTGTGCTTGAGTGTGTGTGTGTTCGTTCACTGTCTCCAACTGAATCAGTAGTCATTAGCACTCTACTCCTGAGAGGGGAAGAGAGAGAAGGATGGAGAGAGAGATACAGACAATGGGGGAGAGAGAGAGAGAGAGAGAGACTCCTGAGAGGGGAAGAGAGAGAAGGATGGAGAGAGAGATACAGACAATGGGGGAGGGAGAGAGAGAGAGAGAGAGAGAGAGAGAGAGAGAGAGAGAGAGAGAGAGAGAGAGAGAGAGAGAGAGAGAGAGAGAGAGAGAGATAAAGACAATGGAAGGGGGCAGTTCTGCTCCATGTTCTGGATGAATGGACATGGGAACTAAATAGAACCGCAGAGCATAGCACAGTGTTGTCTTGGACTGGTTCTAGTCTTGTAGAAGACCAAGTACTCCTCCAAATTCGAGTGTGTGTTCATTACGTAAGAAGTGCTTTGGCATACATACACACACACACACAGTATATCAAGACAGAGACAGTTGTACACTCAACATCACACATGGCGAACACTGCACCCAGGTCTGCATTAGATATCACATTTTGTGATGTTAGGATAGATATACTGAAATGGGGATAGGTATGTATGTGATATAAGGAGAGGTATAATGTGATATAAGGATAGTTATGTGCGATATAGAGAAATCTCAGTTTTGAAGCCATGTCCTATTTTTGTCAAGAAAGTGTGATAGCATGAAGAGAGCTCGGAGCTGCTTTGTGGGTCCTCTGCCTGACATGAATCACCACACTAAGCCCAGTGTTGACCAGTGTGCCAGAAGTGGTTATTTCTCTGGGTGACATTAAACTGACAAAACAAGGTCAGCTTCTCACTGAGATGCTAATGCTGATGCACACAAAACAAGGCTGAGGCAAGCCTGGATATTGTATTTTTTTGGTGGCCACAGCACTTTGGCAGCGGGTATTACCATTTGATAACATGATAGTCCGAAATGACTTCATGCTGATTAGAGAAGCTGAACTTGAACAGCTATGCTAATGTGTGTGTGTGTGTGTGTGTTTATGCAGGGTTTCCCGCAGCCCTTTCCAGTTCAGGCGGCCTCCTAAGCAACACACGCCTGCCGCCTTAACTAACGTCGTCCCCAAAAGATGTTAATAGCGATATCCGCTGTGCTACTCTGTCCTGTTTTCTCCCTTCCATTCCAAACAGTGGCCAACGCCAGTCTCCCTTCTCTGCAGAACGCATTCGTTTATCGCACAAACTACACCCCTACCCCTCCCCCCGCATTAGTCTATCGCACAAACAATACGGTAGGGTGGTAGGGTGGGGTTTGTCCCCCGGTCTGACCGCAAACCCCACCCTACCACCTTAACTAACACATTTTCTGCGGGAAACCCTGTTATGGGAATATACACGTGTGTGTGTGTGTGTGTGTGTGTGTGTGTGTGTGTATGTGTGTGCTGCTTACCTGCTTCTCCAGCTTCTGCTGTCTGAGACTGGTGCTGTCATCATCACGGGCACTGAGGAGAGAGGGGGCAGGGGATGGGTCATCATGCACTCTCATCACGACTCAGGTGTGACTCACTACGCCCGTACAGCTGCACCTTTCAGGCAGGTTCCAGGTTCCCCCCGCATGGTCACACACCAAGGAAACCAAGGATTTTCCAGATTTCTCCACTAGGGGGCAACGCAGATGTAAATGATCGGAAAGGAGGAGAACCTTGGAACAGCTCGCGAAGCCACAGCTGTGTGTTGTCGAGGAGGAGGATAACATGTTTAAAATCATCGTAAGGATTGGCCCAGATGATCACCCGTGCTTGAACACTTCCCTTGATTTCGCTTGTCATTTGTGTAGAATCAAATTAAATCAAGTGTTATTTGTGTTGCCCTTTTTACAAGAAGTGTCACAGGCACATAAATGTATACCCTCACATTGAATGCATGCAATAGATATATTGGAAACTGTATATGGGGGACTTATGAAACCAGTTCTATGTTTGGAAATACAGCTTCGTGCCCTGCAACAAAGCTAACTGCTCTAGCGTGAATGTCACAGTGGCCTTGGTGATTGGATAGCCCACCCACACACACACACACAACATCATTCTCATTTTTCACAGTCTGGTTTCCGGCTGTGTGAGTGGCCTGTTGTCTGGCTCCAACGGGCACTCTTGCTGGACACCTATGAAAGGACCAGTGGGCCCCATGTTGCTTAGCTACAGAGTGGAGGGAGAAGGGCAGCAGCAGGACACTACTCAGACAGACACAGTCAAAGGAGTCAATCTCTGCTCCACATCCACACACGTAAACACACACACGTACACACACACACTCTCACACATTTCTTTGTAGGTGTTCAGAGAGAGCGTGGGTGTGCCAGGCGAGGGAAGGGAGGGAGGGAGGGATGGAAGGGAGGGAACATAGGTCTGGCTCCTGTCTGAAACCTCTCCAAACATCTGACCTCATAGGAGGCTTCCGTCTGCACAGGGTATGTCTCTGTCTGCCTCCTGGAGCTCCATCCTATCTACAGCTCAACCCTCCTTTTTCTGATATTCTGGACAGCACTACCCCCCCCCCGCCGCCCCTCTTTTTTCTATTCCTTTACAGCAGGATGTGATGCGTAGTGGCAGCTGATGTCATAGGTGTACGAGGGACAGACACAGAGCAGCACAGCTGAGACCTTTCATACCTCCACCTACTGCTTCCTGCTCTCCACGAGGTCATATGATAGCAGATCATTAGAGACCATTTTTGTTTCCTGCTGTAAAACCATCAGAGGCAGTGACGGGGTTACAAAACAACTGAGCCGGTCGATGTTCAAATCCATTCTGGACACGGACAAGGACTTGGTAGCTCTCGTTTCCTTGAGATTTGTCATTATCAGCCAACAATGTGACTTTGTGTGCAAGCATGCAATGCCCTTAGAATAACAGTGTTGGCATAGCATGCTAATGCTAGTTCTGAACGCTAAGTGGCTGTGGTGTTGCTGGTCCATGGATGGAGGTCAGTCTATTGGGAGGTCACTTCTAGGATACCCCCCCACAGAGCAGCAGCTGGTGTCAGACCAGGCCCAGACTACAGCGTGAAGGGAGGTGTTAATTACACACCCGGGTAGTGTCATTAGGGCAAGGGGGTGAGGGGTGTGTTGACTCCAGCAACAGTTGTCCAGCTAGAGACCTCAGAGAAGAGGAGCTGCAGAGGTGGGTGTTGTCCTCTGCTGTGAGCAGGGGATTGGTGGACATGGTTACTGCCATAGGGATTAGCAGGCCTGTATGCTTTAGACTTCCCCACAAGGACTGGATGCAAGCATGACTTGGCAGTAAAATGGCCATCAGAATGGCAGAAGTGCAGATGAATTTCTTTAAGTTAGAACAAAGGTCACACCTCTTTTACATGTCCCACGTGCTTCACGCTGTTCGGCTTTCACTTTACTTTTGAACCTACTGGGTTGTAGTTTACATGTCTCCCTCCGAAGAAAGCCGGCCTCGTGCTAGGGGAGTGCGTGCATGGAAACCGATAGTCCGAGCTGGGACACAATAAATCGGTGTGTGTGGTGTGTGTGTGTGGATCTTTGATTACAGGTGCCAGTCATGGTTCTTGGCAGTGGCGGGACGTCTTACCTTGCAGCTGAGGTAGAGGAGAAGCTGGAGGAGCTGGAGGGTCTTCAGTGGCGGGGCAGGGTGGCACCGGGCCAGGGGAGGGAGGCAGGACAAGACAAGAAGCAATGGAAGAAGGTCATTTGCAACTGACACAAACCTACGTTCATATTTGAGAAAAGTAGGCTACGTTTGCATGTGCAATCAACCACAGGCTAACTATGTCGAAGCACACCAGACTTGGTTGTTCTATTTATATTAGAATACGCTTGTACAAAATCCTAGGTATCATTTCAACCTATACTGTAAAGTCCAATAGGCTTAGGCTAGTTAATGTCTGTTTGACCGTTGTATAACGTGGATTGTTTCTACAGCAGGGCAGATGCTGTGTGAAGGACACTTGATCCTTCACAGTTCAGGGTATTATCCTCAATACTTTAATCTGTACTTTAACCAGCATTGAGCGTCCTCTATCCCCAGCAACCCCCCCCACACACACACACACACACACACAGTTTCAGATCAATGTTTCATTACTGTCACAGCGTAGGTGAGTAGGAAGGAGAGGCAGTCTCGTCTGTGTGGCGTGACACCGACCAGGTAACCATGGACACCTCCGTCAACACTGCACCTTGAAGAGCATTGATTAAAAACTGCAGCCAATTGTTTCCCCAGTGAAAGGGGAATCTGCTTTAGCACTATGCTGTCAAGATTTCCTGAAAACAGGGACAACACGAAGACAGCTGTGTGCTTTCAAGCTGTCAAGACAACAAGTTTTAGAATGCCTTTGACCACCACCCTATCCCTTTCCTCAAGCTTTTGGTAAAAGCAGAATGAGGATGAAACTAACTGCATTCAGCTGACGATATCAAAGCAATTTCAAATGTAGACCTGGCTGTGAGGAGTTTAGCATAAGACAAACAGTGGGTCTCTTTTGTCAATGTAAAGAGACAATGCTATAGTAATGCATGCATAAGGATTGCAGTGGCATCGGACAGATTAAAATAATTTCATTTTCCCCTTTGGTAAATTATTAAAGCAAAGCAACATAATTAAAAGTACACAAAAGAATCCACTAATCCACCCCTCTGACAAGAGGGAATGGTTTGATCTGGAGATAGGCTACAATGGTGAAAACACCCATGAATGCATGCACCATCTGAACATTTGGAGGGGGATTACCCTATTTCAAACATTGGTTTTGAAGGCTTTGAGCTAGAAGTCCCTTTGGAGAGCTTACAACTCAGGAGGATGACTTCTTATGCCTTCCTAGGTTACAGCATACGAGGGGATCAAAACCCGAAGCAACCATACGACATTCAACGTCACGCACTCTTGTTACAGCAGCCTTGGCCCCTTGAATAAGTAACGACATGACTGCAGAAACATGAGAGACAAACATAGATCTTTAACTGTAGCAGAGCAGGACAGAGCAGGACAGAGCAAGACAGAGCAGGACAGAGCACGACAGAGCAGAGCAGGACAGAGCAGAGCACAACAGAGCAAAGCAGGACAGAGCAGGACAGAGCAGAGCAGGACAGAGCAGAGCACAACAGAGCAGAGCAGGATAGAGCAGAGCAGGACAGAGCAGGACAGAACAGGACAGAGCAGAGCACAACAGAGCAGGATAGAACAGAGCAGGATAGAGCAAAGCAGGACAGAGCAGGACAGAGGCAGACTCAGCACAGACTCAGACTCCTATCTGACTGCACGAGGGTCAAACCTCAAAGTTTCACTTTCTAATCCCGTCATACCATACACTCTACAAAAAGGAGAAGCAACACACTAGTTGTTACAATGTGCGTATGTAACTAGAGTACATCATTAGTGTCAGCATCGTACGGAAACGTGTGTGTGTGTGTACCTGTAGGACCAGCGGCTGTAGACAGGCTGTTGAGAGCCCCCACTCTTTATAGTATCCATGTTACTGCTGCTGCTGCTGTACACCCGTATGCTAGTTCAGACTCCAGGGCTAAATGGCATTCATTCACATGTATGGTCCTGCTAGATACCTGCTCTGATGAGGCCAGGAGGCCCGAGGGAGGGGGTGCTGCCCCGGGGAGTGACAGCTCTCACAACTGAGGGTGACTGAGCTAGGAGACCAAGAGCTGTTGCCATGACTGCTCACTCAAAGCAATACTCTCTATCACACGCCCCAAACAGTGATTCGCAATCTGTGATGTACGATGAGCCAAACTACTATGACGAGTAAGATTGTTAGAGAAGGCTACTAATCAAAGTCAGGTTTGTACAAAAAAGTTTGTTTGTTTAACTGTAGAGAAAACAATCAAATTAAGACAGCTGAGCCCTTTCTTATAAACACTGAGATTGTGCCTCTTTCAGTAACTGTTCTGGTCAAGTTTGTTCCTCATTAGAGTTGACAAATGATGAATCTGCACAACGTCATTTCCTCACACTCAAAAGTGGATATATACAAATTTCAAAACCCAAGTCACTAAGATGTTTTTTTGACTGAAGCTCAACTGAAAAATCATTTTTTTTTCTATAACCCAACCCCAAAACTGTAGGGTCACTTCAGCTAACCAAAGCCATATGAAACTGATGTGTTTGTTGGACGGTAAGTTCTTAGTTCAGTTTAACTAGGTTAAAGATATGGAGACATGAAAGTTATACAAATGCTTATGCTACTAGAATATTCTCAAGTAGTGGAATCATAAACTATCTTCTCATTTAGAAATGTTTGGATCTATGTCAGCGACCAATGACTGTGGTCCAGTTGCTAGGAAACTGGAACTTTTTGTCCTTTTGTCTGTGTGTGTGTGTGTGTTTAGGTACAAAACAGCGGAGTGTCATCCAGGTCAGCTAAGGACAGCCTGGGGAATCACACCTGAGGGAGTAATTAAACCATGTCAAAACAAATGACGGAAACTTGAGATGTGTTCTGATAATATCCCATCCCAGAGGTATTCCAAATACACATCCTTGCTGCTCTTCTCTGGGTGAGAGTCTATAGCGTCTTCATTAGGTGTTCAGAAACACACAACAATGTACTTCCTTGTGATGTTGCCTACAAATCATGAAAGACCATCATGGAGGACTACAAAAGGAAAGCAAGAGGAATCACTTACTTTACAAGCATACAAAAACAGGGCGCTTGTTTTAGGGCACATGAACCGGATGATTACAAAATACCAGATGTTTTTCTTGTCATGCAGTCCAGTCATGACCAACAAAGTCAGTGGATTGCTCAAGCCACTGAGCCATATGTGTTAGGAATGTGTCGTGCTAAGAAAACCGAAAATTAAATTGTATCAAATGCTTCCCTCAGCTGGAAAGCATTGCTGACCTTCCAGTCTAGCACACAGTCCAGTAGTAGCCGGCCACATGCTTGTATTCCAGGGTAGTGTTAAGTCGATGTGTTAAGTGTACTACAACCATACTGTCAGGTGAAAAGAAGTGGAAGTCTACAGTACACATGGGTATGAAGCAAAAACACAGCCCTTCTCTGTGGTTGTGTGGTTGCAATGCAATAACTTTGTATTCCATTTGGCAGACGGTTTTCTCCAAGGTGAAGTACAGTGGGAATTTGAACCTGCGACCTCTTGATCAGCAATCAAGTGCTTGAACCACTGAGCTCTACTTCCTGATGTCATCTCGATGGTGATGACTTTCCAATCCTCGGTATACCTTTAGCTCTGCTTCTGGGCTGCGTATGTGCAACACACTGAGTGGTGTTGTTCCAGCCTTTGACACGGGATAGGGAGTCAGGTGGCTGAGCGGTTAGGGAATCGGGCTAGTAATCTGAAGGTTGCCAGTTCGATTCCCGGCCGTACAAAATGACGTTGTGTCCTTGGGCAAGGCACTTCACCCTACTTGCCTCAGGGGAATGTCCCTGTACTTACTGTAAGTCGCTCTGGATAAGAGCGTCTGCTAAATGACTAAATGTAATGTAAAATGGGATAGAAAAGGCCACTCACAGCCCAAATGTTCAGCACTCCACACACTCACCCATCAGAAGCTGGCATAGCCCACTCTACCAAGTGAGTCACCATACGAGCACAAAAACAGCTCGATAGGAGAGAGCCTTGAGTGTGACCAACCGAACATGAAAGCCAGCAGACTACAAGAGAGGCTTGTGAGAGATGTTTTTACTAGCATGAATAGCATAGGAGATAACATTCGAGTGACTTCCTCATATATTTGCAGGGGGCTACGGGTGTGCTGTCATCTGTGAATCCTTATTGGACAGACGCAGCTGGAGTGAGGACTTGTCCAATCACAGCTCAATCAAAATCTGTACGTCTAGGCCTACTGTATGTTCCTCACACAACATGCAGCCTTTACGCTGGTCAAATACATTAGCACCCAGCTCCTACCAAACTCAGTCTACAGAAGGCACAGCAACCATCTCCAATGACCACCGACACATTTCCACTGACAAAACAGACAACAAGGCCTATGTTTATTAGCCTACATGGTAACACATTTCCTGGATGATTGTCTTGTCCCTCCCTACCCCTTCACTTAAGAGGTTCCCTGGAAATATTTCAGTGGAGCTAAAAGATTCAATCAAATGATGCCAGCCCAATAGTAGCAGGAAGAGGAAAGGGTGGGAGCTACTACACTCTGATTTTAATCTCTCCCTCATTCAAGTAGAGACCCACAGCTTACTTGACTCTGTACACAGGAAGAGGGACACACACAAACACACACACTTTGATCATGTGGCTGGCCAGCACCTGTTTTCATGATCAGTTAACATGAAAAGACAGCTTGCAAAGAACCTGCCATTCCCAAAAGACTATTGGTCAGATGTAAGACACCTCTGTCCTGGAGCAGACTGGATGAATGTTGCAGGCAGACAAGCAAAGAACATGTCTCAACTTGAACACCCAGCTTCCCCATTTCTTTCATCTCATGTTGGGTTAAGGTTTGTTTCTGTAGGCCAATAAAAGCAGTGGTTGTATAGGTAAATATGGGTGGTTATCTGTACAGAGTGACTATAGTATGTCGTATGCTAAAGACTGATTTATAGCCATTTGTGGTGATGATTTCTGAATAGGTAATCACATACTACACGACCCGATAGCCTGTCTCCAACTACTCAATCCATTCTACATTCCACTACATTATGTGGGGGAGGTGCCTCATTATTTTGACCAGGAATTTGTAGTATATACAGCATTTTGTGCAAAGAATTGATGGGAGGGGAAGGTCTATACATGCTTTTCTGAACCATTGCTTTCATTTATGCTAGCTTTTGCAAGATGCTGGTTGTCTCTGACAACACCAGGATGTGGTTGATGATGCATCACAAACGATAAAAAGCGTTTAGTTCGATTTCTAGGTTATCGCTAGGCTACACAATGCCAATCATGTTATACTTATTATGACATTTTGTTCACCTGGAGTTGTTGAAGCTCATCTCGTCACTTCTTAGTATTGGACACTAGCAAGATGGATTTGGCAAGAGGCAATGCGACGATCGTGTCCCCCCTAATATGCCAAGTATAATGCTAATCATCGACCAGCACTTCAACAGAGCAGTCTCCAGGGAGTGTAAGTGGTTCAAGCTCCTATGTCACCGCCACCGTAACGCGAGAGATCAATAATGTTCCCTTCTTGATTACCTTTGTAACGCAAGAATATCCGATTGACGAAATATTACCAGGCTTCCGCGTCATTCTAAACAGATGTGCACGGACCAAACATCTGTCTGTCTCTGCAATCTATAAACCGTTAGCTTTTCTTAGCCACTCAGTGACTGCAACATTGGCGTGAATGCCGCGGCAGTCAACTAGCTGGCTAGCGTTTATGATTGTTCAAGATGTCAAGCTCGAGACTTCGATTCATGCGATTAAACACAAAACCGATCCCCATGAAAAGATTTCAGCGATAAAACTCACTGACTCGTATTATGCTATCCATAAACAAATACTTTTAACTCGCAATTTCGTCGTGCTACAGTAGCGCGCTAGCTGGCTCACTTGAACATCTTCGCCCAGATTGGGGGCAATGCAACAGTACTGTTAAAAAAGTTGTGTTCAACAGAAATGTCCGTCTAACTACAATGCACGCAACAGCTTCTAATACAGAAACTAGCCAACAAACGCATAACAACAGACACGCAAACGTATATTTATATGGTTTGACTACCTTATGCTGTAGTAACTCATGTTTATCCACGGTTGCTATGGATCCCCCAGCTGGTGGCCTGCAGGACAACTTTCGTTCACGCGCTTGAAAAAAGAATTGTTCCTGTGCCTTGGTTACCTCACTCGTTTACAACGGACTATGCCATTGGACATCGAGTTACTTAGGGGAAGGGTGATTGGTTAACATTGTCGGGCTGCGGTACACTTATCTAAAATTATTTTATAACATTGTAGACAAATAAATGCGTATCAACACGATTTACAATGATTCATAACACACACACATGTATTTACTTTTATTGCAAACCAATCTGTTTCCTTTGGTCAGTGGACTACCTCCACAAAAAGTTTAGAAAAAATAAAGAAAATAGAATAGTAAAATAGTATTTTTTTTAAGCACGGTAGGTCTATAGGTGGTATATGCAGAAAGCAGCACTCCCCTTCTAATTAACCATGTATTTAATGACAGTTCATTCATCATGCATCATTATTACTAGCCCATCAACCATAACACAACAACACTGACAAGTTGAAAATGTTTAATGCTTCCACTTTAGATACTAATTAGAGTTTCTGAGGTGGAAAGTTTACCTCGCTCCTTCAGCAGCTTCATTAGTCCTTGCCTCCTCCTCCATGTCACCTTCACTCCATATTCCCTCTCTGGGGTGTCTCCCACCAAAGTCTCAAGGGTCTGTCTGTGCAGAGGAGTTGCTGGCTGGGATGGGTGTATTAGGAGATCCAGAAAGGCGGTGGAGGGACCACTGTGGCCTCCTTGGTGTAATTCTGGAGTCTCTATATCAGGTGGAGTGAAAACATTGCTCATACTGGGGGTGTATCTGTTTTCTGATCCAGGAGTCATAGAAGAACATGAGGGGTTGTTTTGTTGCTTAGCAGTAATGTGATCAGCTGGATTTATTTGGTCCTCTAAGCCTCTACAGGAGGTAGATGCAATTCCATGTGTCATGTATCTAGACAAACTTGACCCCTTAGTGGTCCTTTTCCTAAGAAAGGGTCGACATTTAGGTGTCTCAGTGTCCGGAAGTGACTTTTGGACTTGTCGTGAGGTCTGTTGAACCACTCTGCCCCCAACGACAGTCTCTGTGTTTTTTTTCTTATTTCCAGGTGCATGCTTTTGTTGGTGATCCTGGGATGTAGTCTTATTTTCGAAGGACAAGGAAGGGAACTTGCAAACGCTAGATTTCCTAGACAATTGACTACTCCTGTCCAGCATACTTGTTGCTGGTTTGGCCTTCCTCCCTCGCCTTGGTGGGACTGCAGAAATCTGCACTTGATCAAACTGTGGGCTCACCTGAAAAATTATGAAAATAAGCAGACAAGATACTGAGAGACAAGAAAGAGCATTACTGGAGTCTGGAACTGTAAAGACTTTATGTATAATGTTAGTTGATTTCCAGTTTTTTTAACATGACTTCCATCATAGACAAAATTACCCAAGAAGTAAGTGCCGTGTTGCTCTGTCGTTCCTCCTCTGACGCAAACGATTTGGGATTGAGTGCTGCCTGGACTTGAGGTACATCATAGTATCTGGCTCCATCAAGTGGTGGCTCCAAAAATAACAGGGGCGACTTCAACAATGACTTTTTTCGTGATTTACGGGGTCGGGGCATTGGATGTCATTGCTTTCGACCTGTAGAGATCCAGACAAAATTGTTAAACGAGAATTGTACACATCGATTAACACACATCTTGATGCATACTAGCTTGTTGTCGGTGCTTAAGCAGTGTCCATCATGATCACACAGACTAGTGTCCACGGCCAGGGACAAAAACAAGTGGAATTTGATCAATCTGTTTGCTGGCAAGCAAGAGATTAGAGAAAGTGTATTGGCTTGCTAGCTTGCATTTGTTCAAATAACCGACATACCTTGATATAAAGACAGCGTACTTGAATAAATAAATGAACATAACAGTGTGACAGGCAGGCTACTTGTTAATAGTCCTTTAGGTTTACGAAATTATGTTTTCCGAGTTATAGTGATCTCCGAGAGATTAGCTCCAAATTGAGTATGCCCATTGCCCAACCCGGCTAAAAGTAATTGTTTTGTGAGTTGTAATGTCTCTCTTAGGCGGGATTCTTCATTTTAAGCGAGTCTATTGGCTCAAAGGGAAAACCTCCACCCATTCAGGCTGATGTGGTTTATAAAACGGGTGGACCTTCATGGGTCATGGAAAACCACGTGACCGGAATTACTCGTACTGCGCCAAAATTCAAAATCACCTTCATAAAGAGAGACGATATGCTTTTCACTTTCTCAACTAGCGATAACACTTACATCTCATATTATTATCAGATTGTATCAAAATTTCATGACGTGCATGGAGCAGATATCCAACAAACAAAAAGTACTAGCTAGGTTGGTCAACAGTTTCATCATCTTAATATGAAGGTTTGACTCGTACGTTCATTTTCATGATAGTCAGTTAACAAATGTAGCACTAGCTATCTAGCAAGGCTGCTAGCCATGTTAGAAGTCCGGCTAACCAAGCTAACAACAAGCAACATACTGCAGTCAATCAGAGATAACGTTGCTTTATTGGCTATTTTAGAATGTTTTTTTGTGTCTTCGAGAACTAGCTGACCAACGGCAACGTGTTCTAGAAGACAATGCATCAGAACCAAGCTGACTTTTGAAAGGCGGATATTTCCAGCTACTGTAGCTCATCCACTTTAAAAGTAGCTAGCCTAGCTACAAAATAGCCAACGTTAGCTTTTGTTGCCAACGTCGATAGCTAGCTATATAGTTATCATCTCTGTAAACTGGTACACCGCCAATTCAGCTATGTAGCTAGCCAACTAACCCATTTTTTTACTCCGTCTTTGCTATCTAGTTACGATACGTTTACCACCTAACTGCCATTTCTGTAGCTCAAAGGGCCAGTGTCTGTGATTCGAGCAGAATGAGAGAGAGCCCAAGAAGACCCTTGATCCTAAAAAGGAGGAAGCTGCCTTTCCAGCAAAATAATCCTTTGCCCTCACATGATGGACCTGATGGACTTAAACACAAGGAACCGTCCCAGCCTTCAGGTGGTCAGTGCTTTCCTGATGGCATCCGCATCATGGACCATCCTACGATGTCTGACACCCAAGTTGTCGTCATTCCCAAAACTGCGGACCTTCAGGGTGTCATCAGAGCACTCACTGCTAAAGGGAAGGAGTGTGGCTCTCATGGACCAAATAAGTTCATTCTACTGAGTGGCAGTCTAGATGATGGGCCAGAGTCGTTCTGTCAAGCTAACTTGGATGGTGGGTTGTGCACTACCAGGACTAGTTTGGGTCTTCTCGACACACGGACAGAGGAAGAAGCAGCCATTGACTCCCTTCTGGATACTAAGCCTTTGACTACAATTAAACCATGTATGTAAAAAAAGGTTTTTGATCTTTATTCAATTCGATTCCTCCATGTCCTATGCAAATACAGGTATTGGAATTAGCTCAGTGTCAAATCGCCAATTTGTGCTTGATATTTATCTTTTCCTATATTTCAGTAAACAAGGACCTTGATTGCAGTCCACTTGATGACAGCCTGACTAACATCCAATGGCTGGGCAGAATGAGTACAGATGGTCTTGGCCCTGATTCAGCCAAGAAGCCGGCTGATAAGGAGAACCAGGATGCCTGTGCTCAAATTGTCCAGGTGTGTTGCTGTTCGTCACTGTAGTGTCTGTCACTGGGAACATGTCAACAGCCTGTACTCAAATATGCTTCCCAGATGTTTTTGTTGTTTGCCACACACATTCCAGGGTGTACTGCCAACATTGTCCTGTTTGTCTTGACAGCCCGTCATGTATGGCACTTAAGTGTAATATTCTACTACAAACATCCTTGAAACCATTTAACTTGCTGCAGTTGTTTAGCTCTACAGAGAAGCAAATGAACAAAATAGCAGGCGGCTATTAAACATATACATTTACCTAGATTCTGTCAAGTGTATATTTAAGGAGGTTGTTGAGGTGTTTTTTTTGTTTTGTTCTACAGCAGCCACAGAGCAGACAAGTAGAGACAGAGAGTGTTGTCGTGAAGGATCCCCTTTCAGAAAGACCTCCCTACTCCTACATGGCCATGATCCAGTTTGCCATCAACAGTAAAAGGAATAGAAGGATGACCCTGAAAGAGATCTACACCTGGATCGAAGACCACTTCCCCTTCTTTAGATTTGTGGCCAAGCCAGGCTGGAAGGTAAATTCAAATGATTTCACTATAAATTATATATATATATATATATATATATAGTTTAGTTTGTTGAGGAAATCAGATCTAGATGCAATATTAGAAAACAAAGCAGTTTGTTGGCATGAGATTGTCATCCTTTTAAATCCTCTTTTACTTTTGTACCAGAATTCCATTCGCCACAACCTCTCCCTCCATGACATGTTCATCCGTGAAACAACACAAGATGGCAAGGTGTCCTACTGGACCATCCGACCAGAGGCCAACCGATGTCTGACTCTGGACCAGGTCTACAAAGTAGGCATGGGGGCAGGAGATGTTAACACATGGCATAGCACAACACAAATCACAACTCTACAAAGTCTCTCTGAGCAAGTGTATCTGTACTTGAGTCGTGTTTGACTGTGAATCCAGACTTTTTTTTTCTTTCGTAGCTATAACGTTAACTGCTTGTTATTAACTGTTCCGCTTCCATCTTTCTCTCATCCCCATTCTGCCACCCAGCCTGATGGTGACTCTGCCGCCTCCCTCTCCTCTCAGGCCATGCAGGTCTTTGACCAACAAGTAAGATGGTTTTACCTTTTAGTTTCCTTCTGGAACAGCCTTGCAGAGCCAGGGAGGACAGGACAGTCAGACGGGAGACCCCCCCCAACCCAATCTAGTCTTTTCTATCTGATGTAGCAGTTTTGTTTCAGGAGCAGATGATGTGAGATGCAGACAGAAAAAGAGGCAGGCAGACACTTCCCCAAGCTTGACCATCTATTGAGTCAGTATGCGACAGTATATAGCCAGCAGTAACATGCACTGTTACTCAGGCTAGCTTATGCTTGGCTATCCCATGCTGCCTGTGAAGAGAAAGGGGCCTTTGAGAACAAATTAAGGACGGGAAGTTCATGATTCTTCCTTTTTGTCTTGGCAGCAGCAGAAGAGATTGGGTCCTGAAATCAAGAAAACAGCCGGTGCCTCTGGTGAGTGGAATGGGGATTTGTGCATAATGGGAAGGAGGGGGGCAAAACAGCTGGAAGATTGCAACATTTCTGGAATGTAGAAAAGGACATAACCTTTTCTCTTCCTGCGCTCAACTCGCTCAGAGAGGAGGATGAAACCCCTTCTCCCTCGGACTGACTCCTACCTGGTCCCCATCCAGCTGCCCATCACCCCCTCCCTCTACCTGTCCTCCAGTACCCAGCTCTCCATGCCGGCCCCCCCACAGAAATGCAGGTCCTTGGGGGGAAAGAGGGTCCGTATTGCTCCCAAGGTAAGAGAGAAAGCGTGTTTGTGTTTCCGAACAGTACGTGTGTGTGTGTCTACACCGTATAACCCTATACATGTTTGATATGTTTGACAGGTTACACACAGCGAGACTCCCACAATCATGTTTTGCTCCACTCTTGAGGAGGTGAAGGAGGAGCAGGTGTGTGTACCCCTGAATAAAGAGACCCCCAGGAGCATCCAGCCAGCCGCTGCCAGACGAGAAACCAGTAGCTCACGGCGCAAGCAACGCCTGGTCCTCCCCTCCATCGAGGAGCCTGTTCTGTTCTTCCCAAACAGCACCTTCTTTGACTCGGGCTTGGCCTCCGACGCCTCGGCCTCTACCTTCCAGGACACCCGCGATGCCGAGCAGGACCAACGGCCCGACCCGGACAGCCCCTTCAGGCAGTACTCCTTCAAGACCCCCATCAAAAGCAGCCACCCAGCCTCCTCCACCCCCAGCAAGCCCCCTGTGCTGCCAGAGCCCTGGAAGGTGACCCCTCTGGGGAAGGAGAGCCGTGGCGTGCTGGACTTCAGCCCCATCCGCACACCCGGGGGGCCGAGCCTCACCCCGCAGCACCACGACTTCACGCCCTTCAGTTTCAGCAGCACACCCTTCAAGGAGCTTCCCCTCTTCAACTCCCCCCGCGAGCTGCTGACGTCAGCCCGCTCCTCCTCGATGGCGGGGGGTCCCTCCTACTCCCCCCAGCGGCTCCAGGGCTGCTCCAGAGAGCTCCAGGTGGGGGGAACACCCCTGGCTAACCACTCCCTGACAGAGGGTCTGGTCCTGGACACGATGAACGATAGCCTGAGCAAGATCTTGGTGGACATCAGCTTTTCTGGCCTGGAGGATGATGACCTGGGGATGGGGAACATCAGCTGGTCCCAGCTCATCCCTGAACTCAAGGAGCCTCCTCTCTGATCATTTTCACAGCTGTCCCGTTGGGTGATGAAAGCAGGCTGCATAGTCCCAAGTCCTTATTCAAGCTGCTCACATATCGTCTTCCCACTTTCCCATTGTCTTTGGTTGCCTTTGACACTAACTGCCAGCTTTTCCTCTCTGTGTCCTTCTTTTAAACCCAAGCTACATGTATGTTAAATATATTTCACTGCAGCCTAGTTGTGATGGAACATGTAGAAAATAGAGATGTGTATATATAATATGTATGTTTGGTTTGCACATTTGTAAAGTTTTTAGCTCTTGAAAATGTCAATGGATTAAATGGATTATCCAGTCACCCAGTAAGAGCTTACAATACCATGCTAGAATGGGGTTCCTGAATTCCTCTGCTTATGAATAGTATCCATTTAAATGAATCACTTGAAAGTGTCTTTAGGTTTAGATCTGCAGACGGTAGGGAAGTAACAAAGAATTGGAAAGCAATAAGTAACCAACACCAACTTTGTCCAAATAAGTATCTTCCTAGTGTTATTGATTCACACAATTTTCTAATTTGTCAGTATGTCAACAACTTCAGTGCACTTTTGTAGACATTAGACATTATTGGTATGACAAGACCGTTTGTATTTATGCCTAATCAGTGGCCATGTTTTGTAACAAATGATCTAAGCATATTAGAGTGGCCTGCTAGAGGTGGTTGAACTGTCTTTTCATGTGTAGTGGTACATAGGAAGGAGTAAATTAGATTTTTTGACATTGAAAGTGTTTGATGAGGTGCAGTATACTTGTATGGGAAATTATAACTAAAATGCTTAAGGAGCTCAAGGGTGATCAATAGCTTTACAGCTTCTGTACTTTCTGGTGGTTCTGTAAAGGTGTTCAGGCATGTCTGATTTTGGGTGTAAAATAACACGCCACAAGACTTTTGTAAACTTAGCAATAAACACAGTTTTTGACAGTTGTGTCAGATAATGTCAACTGGAGCAAATGTTAATGCTCAACTTGCGTTTCTCGTCTTGGACCTTTTTAAAGCTAGTTTCTTTGTTTTTGGGTGATTGTTCTGAAAGTTTGAAAAGTGCTGCTCTTGGGAATATTGTTCAGAAGGTTTTCTGTTTTCAAAACTTCCCTTTTTAATCACTGTAGTTATCAGAACATGACAAATTACAGAAAAAGTACAAATGTCAACTTTGGTCAACTTCAATCCTTTTTACATTCTGTCTGTCATTAAATTGTATTCTATTACGAGTTCACCATTTGGAAAGGTCTAGAAAAGGTTCATACCATATCAGATCATATTGTAGCAAAGCAAACCTGTTGTATTACCTTTTTATGTCAATGCAATTTGAATGATCTGATATAAATTACAAGAAGATGGTTTGTCTCTGCTTATTGTTTTGACAAGATTTGAGGAGGTGCAACTTAAAGAACTTTCACTAGATGGTATTACATAAATCCGATGAATCCGTTTCTTTGCATGCATTGAAAGACACATTTACTCCATTTCGAAACATGAGCCAGTTACTGTACTTGGGGGGGGGGGGAAAGTTGCTGTATTTGTTTATTGTTCCTTTTATCGTAGTTGAACAGCGAGTTTGTTATGGGTCCTAGTACTTGAATATGACTTGAATATGGGATAGGAGCAGCAGGCCGTGTGTGTGAAGGGAGGTGGGGTCAGGATGTTCAGTAGGTCTTCACCTCCTGCTGAGCCACCTCTAGTAGGATCTGGAGCTGTTTGCTGCAGTAGTCTACACAGAATAGACAAGCACAAGCCTTGTTACCACACAAAGCTCTCACCTCAGTGTTGGATAAAATGAAGTTCAATTCAAATAAAGAAGTGGTCTCACAGCGGTAAGCTCAGATAGTTCAATAGTTTTTCAGAGTAAAAATCATAAAGTGGTATTTTAGGGATAAAGTACTGTAAACATGACTGGTGATGGAGAAGTGCTTGGTGACTCACTGTAGGTGCGCCTCAGTCTTGGGGGTAGACGTGAGCTGTGGATGGTCAGGTAGTAGACAGGGACCCCTGACAAGGTGAGGGCACAGCTGCACCCTGTGTTCCAGGGGTCTGAGTACAGGGACAGCCCCACGATGAAGAAGCACACCACAGTGAAGGTCACTGCAATGACCAGGGGCACCTAGAGGAAACATGCAGAGGAATAGGAAAACGCTTCAATATGTGTTCATCTGAACATGCAATCGCTTTAGCGTCTGTTAGAGAAGAGTCTGGATAATATTTCTACAATTACGGTATATACAATTATGAATTTAGGAGGACATTTCAACCTCAAAGGACTGACGTCAAGGAAAGCGGACATTAGCTGTCGCCATAGCAACCTTAAAGGGTCTTGGGTGGTGTGGGAAGCGGTAGCGATGGATGAGCATTCCCATGGTTGCCAAGGCGATGAAGAACCAACGGGAGAAGGAGGCAAAGTTGATGAGCTGGAAGATCTCTCCTCTGGCCACCATCACGATAACCAAGGGGTACTGTGTCGAAAGAGGATGGGGACAACACAACAATCTCAGTCCTGTCACCTAGGGTCACAAAAGCCAATGAGACTAATTGCACTGGGTCGATTAGTGACATCAACAGTCGGAAAGTACCGTACCAGCAGCAACACGGCAGGTAGTGGTGTCTGTCTACGGATGTGGATCATAGAGAACAGTACAGGCCAGTGGCCTTCTCTGGCCCCAACAAACAGCATCCTGGGGTTTAGGCAGACAATGGGCAGTCAGGGAGACAGACAACCAGAAATGTCATCTGTTTCATTTAGGCACCGGATGTTGTAGCTGTAATTACAGTATTGGAAGTATGCTCCCTTACCTGGGTGCTCCAAAGAAGCCACCATTGAGCGCTCCTAGGCAGGACACAGCCACAAGCACAGGCACCACAGAGGCCATGCCCTGGAGAGCACGGTTGGCAAATGTCTACGGGGAGAAGAACACAGATACGGTTGTTAAGGTCGCAAGCCCTGACTGGTCACCAACCATGATTAGTGACTAACCATGACTGGTCACCGACCGTAACTGGTCATAGACCATGACCGCTCACAGACCATGACTGGTGACACACTACGATCGCTCAAAGACCGTGACTGGGCTTGTTGTGGTTGACGTGTGTTCCGGCTACTGCACTGACCACCGCCACTGCTTCAGACACCAGCAGCTCATCTGCAGTCATCGTGGTGTAGTAGGCCACGTTCACCAGCACGTAGCACACCGTCACTGTCACCATGGAGCAGATGATGGCCAACGGGATGTTTCTGAGGTGACAGCGAGCAAACAATGACCATCGGATTCTCGTGATAAAGCATGGTGAAGTGATCATTTATTTGATACATACTTATTCGGGTTAATGACCTCTTCTGTGACAAAATTCAAATAGAACCTGCGGAGGTAGACAGAAACAGAAAGCAAGCTTAAACTAACTGTGCAGTTCGTAATAGACAGCAATGTCCCGAGATGTACAGGTGTTTTGCATACCAGCCACCATAGGCATAGAGCCCTGAATAGAAAGCCAATGGAAGCTTATCCAGGGTTATCGTGTCAACCTCAAAGCCATTCTGGAAGTTTTCAGTCTGACCTGGAGCGAGGAGGAGAAGAGAAATATAATCTGATAACCATCGCTATCAAGAACTATTTATTTGCTACCGGCCTTTGCTACCGGTTTTAAGTTTGAACTTCAAGACTACATGAATGTACCTCTCCCTAATGCTATGATTCCAGGGACGATGATGAGGACCAGGGCAAACATCTTGACCAAGGTCAATGTGACCTGTGTTCGAGTGGCCAAGGTCACGCTCCAGCAGTTTACTGCCACCACAAACGCTACAGGGACACAGGGAAGCCCGATAAATCCCTCAAGGAAAGTCCAAAACACCAGCAGAACAAGAAAAGCCACTTACTGACTCCGAGGATGCTGACCAGCTGGATCAGCGCTGTCGGAGCGGCACAGGGGGCGAAGAAGGGCTCCACCACGTAGCGCCCGAACGCCAGAGACACGTAGGACGCCACCGCGGGCCTGGCACGCCGGCACACACACAGGTGATCAGGGTACCAGACAGTGAGACGCAATGCCAAGAGACCTGTGGAGCACTAACAATGCCTTTAAGAAAGCCGTCTAAAAGTTCACATCAGGAAGCTCTGTTGCTTCTGACTGACCTGATGAACAGGAACTCTGCCCAGAGTCGAAGGAAGGCGGGTAAGGGCCCCAAGGTCTCCAGGAGGTAGGTGTAGTGGCCCCCCGACTTGGTGAAAGTAGTCCCCAGCTCAGCATAGCACAGGGCACCTCAGACAAAGAATGTTTCTATATGTTGCATTTAAATGGCTAAATTGAACACACACTGTATGCTTATGGATCCCATATGACATGTGCTGTTCTTGGGATTGTGATTCCCCTTATAAGCCAACGTGTTGTTTGTAGAGTTTCATGCCTGCTCCCAGTAAAACATCAACTCTCTTTCCCCAGCCTGGCATGTGAATGATTCTACCATGCAGGGAAACAGTGAAAACGGACCAACTGAGGTGTTGTTCATAACTGACCAATGAGGTGTTGTTCTTAACTGACCAATGAGGTGTTGTTCTTACCGAATGTGGAGAGGACCCCACACAGTCCCCAGACCAGGAGGGACAACCCCACACTGCCACTGTTCATCAGGACTCCTTTGGGTGCGATGAAGATGCCACTGCCGACCACTGTACCAATGATGAAGGACACGGCAGGAAGCAGGCCGATCGTTCTCCTCAGGTGCACCACCTCCTCCGCTTTCTTCTCCTTCACGTTCGCCTCATCCCCCTTTCCTGTCACCGCGGATCCATCCATCTCTCAGACGGTGTGTGGATGGAAAAACACCTCTCTCTCAGATCGTAGACTGACACCAGGAAGATCCAGGCACTGGATGACGTGACCTGTAGAAATACGTTTCACAGCGGGAAAGGTTGGAATTCCACTGACGACTTCTCAGCTTCAAACATCTAGTTCCAAGAAGTATCCACCTTCCTTCCTACATATAGTACGCATTCCCTTATGTTCCTAAGCTTTGAAAGTCCTTCAACCAATTCTGTTGACTCCTCATGTAAAAGTCTGACCAGCTACATAGAGTGGTGAGAGAGAAAGAGAGTGTCTGGATCATTGTACCCCTTCCCCTTCAGAGGGCCCTCTGCTCTGAGCTAACTGGCTTGTTCTGATCTCCCCATTGGCTCTAACAAAACGCCACAGTAACCACGGCAACTTAACTATCCTGCACAAGCAGAAAACAAAGCCAACAGTCTTCCGAGCTTCGAAAACACAACTAATTAAGGCAGTTTAGGGTCACAGCTTTGCTGTGCTGTATTGTACTGTGTGTATACTGTATTGTGCTAAATGTGTGTGCAGTGTGTCTGTATCTGTTGTGTGTGTGTGGTGTGTGTCTGCACAGCTTGATACAAAGAATGTAGCATGAGTTGAGGGTTGCTGTGTCTTGTTGAGGCAGCTGTAATGATGACAGATGGCCTTCAAGAAAATTTCGAAATGTGCTGTCCTAAAAATTTTTTTTATCTAAGTTATCTATAAAACATCAGTTTAACACACACCAAAGGCTGATTCATTTATTAGACTAAAGGCCAACTGTAAGATAGGGATGAAATAAGTTGATAAATGTGACATGGGTGGACTGAACAGTAACTAGTGCCAGTACTGAACTATTTCTCTCTGTCCTCACACAGTCTTGTTGACTGACCAGGGGTCTTGAAGTATAACCTTTGTGGGAACTTTTCCCAGCCACAGCAAAAAAGAAAACTCAGTGTTTTATCACAAGTGAAAGAGTTGGCGGGAAACTGTTAGAATGTGTATGTACTTGCCATCTCTCTTTGTGCATGGCAAACTGTGTCTGTCCATTTCAGTCACCATCTAGTTAACATTCCTTCACACAGCAGGCAACACGACGGCTTTGAACAGAGGCTTTGTATTTTCATTTGACATGTTTGGTCATTCTTGAGGGTCCTTCATGTCTACAACACCCCAAGGTTGTAGAATTAAGTTGTAGAGGTGATGAGATTTCTGGTGACAATTCCATGGAAAATAAGCAAATTCCTCAATCCAGAGCATAAGAACACATTCACACACAATACTTGAAAAAAATATATTTGGCTTATCAGCTAGACCTGGGCACAATAGGTAACATTTTTTGATACCTGCGCACACAAGGTCACATATTTTGATAGCTTGCAATCATCTGAATGAAAAATGTTACACTTGGCCGACTTTTACCCTCCCAGTTACATTAAGATAGTTAAATAAACCTTTAAAACATTCATGCCCAGTGTACAACCTCCTTGAGAGATGATTTAGAATCTTCAATAATTCCAGTATTCTAGATTCTCAATTGGGTTTGTCTGTCTTCAGTCCCACCACAAAGCAGTGGTGAAAACTGGCCTGTTGTTACAGTGGTGGCCAGCTGATGGCGCTACAGTATAAATCACCAGTTTAGTTCTTCTCCAGTAGATGGCAAGCTTTTCTGTAATCAGCTAAACTTTGCACATACTCGTGTCTGGGGACTGCTTTGTATATGATGCAATGCAGGAAAAAGTAAGGATCAAGTAAAGTTGTTGTGGGTAAAATCAAACAGATTTCCTACATCCTGGAAGTTCCATGTGAAGCAGTGGAATTGGGAATCCCAGTGCAATTCTTACATACAATAAAATCGATTCAGTGCCATTTTAGTTACTCTCCCCCCCCCCCTCTCAGAGATGTGAACTGTACCCCCGCTGTTTTACACAACCTCCTTGGAACCCTGCACAGTCAAGTGGAGGCCATCCCTTCCCCCTTACCACTCGCTCTCTCCCCAGGCATCCCCTCATCCCTGGGGAGGATCTGTCTCTGCTCAGCCTCTTCCTAACTACCCATGGAGGTTCTGTGGACAAGAATAACAACTCTAGTGAACAGAAGCGGCAGGGCCCCGGGAAAGGGTTACGTCATCTCTTTCTCCCTCCCTCCCTCCCTCCCTCCCTCCCTCCCTCCCTCCCTCCCTCCCTCCCTCCCTCCCTCCCTCTCTCTCTCTCTCTCTCTCTCTCTCTCTCTCTCTCTCTCTCTCTCTCTCTCTCTCTCTCTCTCTCTCTCTCTCTCTCTCTCTCCTCTCTCGCTCTCACTTCATCTCTCCCTCTCTCTCTGCTTCTCTCTACCCATCACTCTCTTTGTCACCCCTCCCTCTCTGTCTCTCTCTGACTATCTCTCTTTCCTTTTCTTTTCCATAAAAGGATGAGCGTGGACCAAAGCCCTCGAGCGTGGAGACAGAAGCAGGGTTTCCCTCTCTCCTCAAAGTAAACATTTCGAAGTGAGACAACCAACACAGTGTGGCTGGACCCCTCCACCCTCCACGGTAGCTGTCAGAATCTACGCTTGTCAGAAGGATAAAAAAGAGAAAGAAGAAAAGGATACATAAATCATCATACTGTCCTTGTCCGTAGCACCCAGCTGAGGTCCTCGTGCCCATGGTAGTGTCAGTGTTTTGTCTCCACCAATTAGGGCCCTATTACAGCAGATAAGGGCCTGTGTGGTAGGTAATTAAGTCCCCGGACATCTTGCTCTGATGTGAGGATTTTAACAAGCAATACAGACACACACACAAACACACACACACACACACTCACACACACACTGGTTTCTCTGCTGTAACACTTCTCGTTCCCTCTCACAATCCACACAAATGCACAAAGTCACATACACACACACACACACACAAAAGCAGGTGGTGCTGTGCAGTTTTGGGATGTAAAGATGGGTTGCCTTTTCAGGGTGAGTGTCAACAGTGAGGCCCAGTAAAACGCTGTGTTTGTGCCAAATGTAAAAGGCCACACAGATGAGAAAAATATACTGAATTGGACAGTACATGTCAGCGTTCTCCCTTCTAGTTGAAGTAATATGCAGTCCTACTGTATGTCGGAGGTAGTTTATCTTGTGCTCAGTTGTGTTCAGGTGTTAAATACTGTGAAGGGTTTTCAGAGAAATTTAGTAAACAAACAACAAATGTTCCTGCAAACAGGCGCAGCTCCTGTTCCAAAACAATGCTCGTTTGTCCTGTCTCCAGTCTAGTTAATCATGTCATGAACAATGTGTACAAAGAAGAGAACCTGGCAAATATTTTAATGTACTCAAACAAGCAGATTATTGCATAAAACAATACTTGAATCCTTGTGAGAGCAGCTAAACCACTAGATTTGTCAAGTGAATGTCAAATTCCTGACCCTGGAAAGCTAGGACAATTTGTCTCTGCTTCCACCACTACACAAACAAGCAGATGCCTTAATCAATGAAAATCTGAATGGGACTGGCTTAGAAATGACACTGCAAAGCTCAACCCTGGGGAAATTGAGTTTGAGCCCACATAGATTTTATGTACATTGTAAGTACTAAACACAATAATTCATGTTTTTCAATATTTATCTGATAGCATGCGCCTCCTTTGTTTGTTTTAAATAAATTGTTTGTGGCTGTCATGGGACGTCAAGGGAGTGGTGTTGTTTGTGTGTTATTGATGCAGTGATTAATTGCAGATTTTTTTCAGATTGCAGCAGTCATATAGTTTGTTCATGTATACATCCATCTAGATCTTTGTGAACAGATGAAGCTTGGCTTGATTCATTGGGCATTCATTCAACGTACAGAATCACACCACACTTTTAGTGGGGTTGTTAATTATGTGTTGTCGCTATGTAGTGTACATGAATGAGTTTCAGAAAAACAGATCCACTCGATTATTATTTTATATTATCAAGAATGATCAAGAATGTGTAGCCTTTAGCTCGGGATAAATAACATTCTTATTTTTAATGATAGTGTCATGTTTCTCAGTGGCTCTTTAGAATATGTAACTTCATTACGACCACCAGTCAGTCGCCTCTATTTTACCTCAACACATTATGTGGCTTGTGGAACCTAATTCACATTCAAGAGTTATTAATTACAGGAAGCAAACAATTGTAATGACAGATTCTAGCTCGAGGAACCAGTGGATCCCTTGGTTACCATTGCGATTGCTATTTATTTGCAATAACTGTCAATTTCAACCCATCAAATTAGATAGAGTAATCACCATTGACATAATGAGCCATTCAGTAGCAACACATAATTTATGTCAACATTTGTGATCGTCTTTTCATTCCATTTGAATGTGAACTGCGATGAGACTCGATTTACAGTCAATGTGTTGTAATACATTATAATATAATTAACCTCAAGAGAGTGTAAATATGTATGCATGTTCCTGACATGTTTACAAAGTGTGAATCACACGTTCTATTTCTTAGCAGAATGTCTAAGAATTTCTATGTAAGTTTACCCAGAGAGGTAAATGTTTCAGAAGTTGGCTGATTGTTATGATTTTTTTCCCTAATTTCTTCCAGGTGCTCTGAACAAAGCTAAGATGAAGGCAGAATTGTATGAATTGCCATGTTTCCCTTGAGGAGTGTCCTGTTCCTGTATCTTCATAGTCTCTGGTTAGTTACACGTGGACAGTTATATCAGAACAAGACAGAGAAGTCTGGGTGCCTGGTGTGATCTCCCTGTCCCCCGGAGCAACCACCATACACACACACACACACACACACACACATACACACACACACACACACACACACACACACACCACACACACACAGACACACACACAAAATCCTCCTCCTACACACACACACACACACACACACACACACACACACACACACACACACACACACACACATACACACACACACACACACACACACACACACACACACACCACACACACACAGACACACACACAAAATCCTCCTCCTACACACACACACACACACACACACACACACACACCACACACACACACACACACACACCACACACACACAGACACACACACAAAATCCTCCTCCTACACACACACACACACACACACACACACACCACACACACACACAGACACACACACACACACACACACACACACAGACACACACACACACACACACACACACACCACACACACAGACACACACACAAAATCCTCCTCCTACACACACACACACACACACATACATACACACAGACCTCTCTTTTTGCCCGTAAGCTTAAATGATCATCCCAAGTTCTGTTCTGTGGGGCGTGGGAAGGGACAGGTGCCAAACCACCAGCTGGGTGCCTGTGCTGGCAGGGTTTCAATGAGGGAGGAGGCATGAGGAGGGCAGACGGAGGGAGGGGAGGGCAGAGGGGGCACGCCTGGAGGCCTTCCCTGCTCTCCGTCACCCGACGGGGGCCACTGGCTGCCAACATGGCGCGATGGCTAACTGGGCACATCTAACACAGGCAGAGAGAGGATGCCTGATGCATGACACTTACAATTTGACATTGTTTGTTTCCTAATCGCACGCATGCAATGCTTGAAGTCTGTCTCCATGTTGTATAAACACTCATAAAGTAGTGGGCCTACAGGAAATGTGGGACTGCACTGTGGATGAAAGACATCATACAGGATGGGGCATACCATCACCTGGAATAACAACTACAAGTGTACATTTTTACAATGGCAGTGCACTGTATGTTTGCTAAACTTTGTTTTGTCTGTTTATGATACAGCCCAGTCAGCCCCACATACACAGTGTGTACCCAGGATGACATATGTACATTGTCATTTCTGTCCTTCCCTTTTGAAGGAGTATTGTTTAAGTGTTGTTACTAAGCAGATGGATGTCGGACAGTATTCTAACTCCTTTCATTTCGACGGGGGCATACCTATCTCATCGCTATGACTCCTCTCAGAGTCACCCAACCGGGCCGCCTTCCAGCCTGGAGGAAGTGAATCACATGGCAGCCGTCTGCGTTTGTTGTGTGCCGAAGACTTGTATTGTCACAGGTAAATCACAGACCAAAACAAGTCCTGAGAGAGGCACTGTGGGGAGAGGAGAGTTCATTAAGGCCCAGCTGAATGGACGGCTGAAGGACATGGAAGTTATTTCAACCTGGGTAAAAGCCCCAAAAAACTCTAGAGAGAGTTGTGCTCTGCAGTCCAGAATCCCAATGAGATTGATGCCCCTTTCCTCTCTCTAACACCTTAGACTGGATTCAACCCCCAAAAGAGCATCCTTTGAAATGTTATAAGCAGCAACTAATCTCATTTCCCCCTGTCTCTTGTTCATCTGCATGCCAGAGAAAGCTCCTTCTAAAACAACTCCGCGGATACACTTTGGAGCACACTACAGCATTGTCCTTCCTGAGTACTCTGACTGGAGATGATGCCAGGAAGAAAGGATGGAGAGGTGGACGGTAAATTGAGGAGAGTTTCTGAGACTTGCTGAGAATCCTAATCATTTCACCCCTTCCTGTGTATTTGAGTGTTCCCCAAGGGTAAACACTTAGGGGCCTTCCACATTTTAATGTGCATAGAAAACACAAGAACGTGTGTTTTGAATTTTTTCCCCAAAGAGGCACACAGGCGATTTGAACCTGTAACTTTGATCTGCAGCCAACTGCTCCATCACTGAGCTATACTTGTCCCCAAAATATATGCCCCTGGTGTTAAGGGCTACAACTAAAGAAACAAGCAAGCTGGATCTATGAAGTAGTTAATTTGATAGATTGGGGCAGGAGGAAGTGAGAGAGATTGATTTGGAGATACAGAGCTGATAGAGACTTGATGGCTGATTGATTGTGTTGTTTTATTACCTCAAAGGAGTGTTTAGATCTTCTCGGTGGACTCGTGTGTTAGGTCACAGAATTTGTGTTGTTGAGATCAAGAAAGTTCTTCCAATCAGTGTGTTGTGCCGTTACAAACAATCGAAAAAACGAAATCAAGACTCCATCCGAGCTATAGACGTGACAAACACACCTTCCACTCACAGCGTTGCTTTACGTATTGTATAATTCTGCTCCTTGTGGCGTTTCACTTCATCCATTTTAAACTATGTTTTCCTGAAACAATTAAATACTAAGCTCCAACCACTTACTGTCCATTTATCCACCCTGCCACAGAGCTGTGCCAGAGTGCTTCTCATCTCTGTTAAACTCTGGGCCTGTTGGCTGTTTAGGCTGAGCACCAGTTGCTAGGAGACGCCGCCTCCCTGCCCAGTGGATCTTTAGGCAGACTGATGTAAAGGACAAGCTAGTGTGTGTTCACGTGTGTGTGGGTCTGGGTGTTTTTGTGTGTGTGTGTATGTGTGTGCGTGTGCCTGCATGTGTGTGTGACCAATATAGCATCGAATGAGCTAGCAAAAGCGTGCCATTTTAGAATGCTTCATTCTGAATTTTCCAGATCTCAGAGCTGGACATGGAATGACCATAGTGTGTCAAGGGAAAAGATAAGATATTGTAGTGGATGAATAGGAATATATGTATGTACCAATGTAATATTTAAATTAATGTCAACGCTGACCATTTAAAAAGTACAATACTTGTGTGTACAGTGTGTGTGTGTTTGTGTGTTCATGTGTCTTTGTGTATGTGTGTGTGCGCATGTGTTTGGGAAGATGTTCAATCAGAGAGAAGGTGGTTGGAGTGAAGTTGCTGACTGTTGTGTTCCCTGCCTCATGCATTGTCTCCCACGCTTCTCACTTGTCCCCATGATTTAGCTTCAGGTTCCATCTTGGTGCTAAGTGTGTGTGTGTGCACACTCGTGTGTGTGTGTGTATGCACGCTCGTGTGTGTGTGCACGCTCGTGTATGTGTGTGTGACAGACAGACAGACAGACAGACAGAGAAACTACCCCTTGAAAAAATGAAAAATATATGACAATATACTTGCAAATTACCAGTGGGAGGTGTTCACCTGTAGAGGTTGTGTTTATCTGTTTCAGATCATCATTTGTTGAACAAATGGTTTTTCAGTACCGTTTCACTAATCCCAACCATGAAGTGGTTGATATGTAAGTTACATAGCAAATGGTTCATCGCTGCAAAACTTTTTTTTACCCTCAAATTGTTTTCTTTGTGAAATCTAAACTTCTCCTTTGTGAAAGGACACACGGATCGGTTTGTTTGGTGGTGCCTCATTTTCATACCAGCCTACATTCAGTCCATGCACATTCATTCTGTAACACATTCAATTATTTGTTGTCTCAGTTGTTGTTCCAACTTCTGACCATACCAGCTCATCCCCATTGTCGCCTCATATCCTGCCCTACTACCGTGATCGTATCAGAGCAACGCAGTAACAGGTATGCTGGGGAGGTGTTTGAGGTTTTTGGGGCCCCTTGTGTCAGAGGGTCGCTAGTTTATTCAGTTAGCCTGACATTTTAGATCACACTTACTCTCTCAGTGAAACAACATCACCACGTTCCATTCAAAGCATGTCCGCTTTACCTAAAAGTATTTTGTCCAGAAGGCGTTTATATGGTAAAGGTAATGTTTGAATCAATATGTGAATTTGTGAATTCATATCTAAGAAATGAATATTTGTACACCATAATTTAAATATCTCACTTACAAATTCATATTTAATGTTCTGCAGCAGCACTGTATGATTATTCAGAGGTCTGATTGCATTTGAAGTGTGTTTTAAAACTGTGCTTGTCTTGAAGTAAAACCAGGGCAAGAAAGTCGACTATTTCCATTGTGCCTTGCTGGAAGAGAGTGGGCACATGTGTGGGAGTTTGAGTGGGAGAGTGGACGTCAGTAAATGTGTGTGTGTGTGTGTGTATAAAAGCTTCTTTGAATCCTTCTACTTTTAAACAGGCAAATTAAAGGAAGTTCTCGGTCAAATCTTTTCGGTGATTTTCCAGTACCGGTGGTCCAACGGTTTTTAACACGTTTAAAGGTCCTCTCACACGTTAAAAGATTGATGCCATTGATTAAGGAACGAATCCCCTGAGACACAGATCATTCCTAACTCTGGTTTTATGATGAGTTTTCCCATCCCCTTCCTCTCTGCCTTCCCTTCAGACCAAACGGATTAAACTCCACTTACTCACTCTGACCCCATGTGCTGTCTCGGTTTGGAAGATCCTCGGAACATTAACATTTCAAGTGAAGCTTACAGAATGTAGTGCCAGCACCCCTTTTTCCACATAAGAAACTGATTCATTTCAAATTTGCAAAGTAGAAACAAATTGCAGAGCAGAGGTCACGAAAAGCTAACTCTACAGTCTAGGATGAGAATGTAGAGCCAGACCAGTTGCATTCTGTCTGTACTACAGAGCCCACTCCAAACAACACAATGAGGTAATGATGTTACTCAGCCTAAGAACAACTTGTTATATAACGTGTTTTGTACCATATTTAGCTCAGATTTTACCCTGTATCAACCCCTCTCTAAAGCAGCCTGCAGTTGAACACAGCAACACAATATTAACCCTGTGTCTCATGGTGTGCAACCCCACAGTGACAAGCTGTCATGCAGTCCCTGGGGCCCCTCTGGCCCCCGATCAATATGCCATGAGTTAGGCTCCATCTTTATCTGCTCTGTCGTGGGTTTGATGGACGCTTCCTTACACTTCCTGTTCATCACTGACATGTGGAGGAGAGGTAAATCTGGGATGGTGGATATGGAAGCAAGAACAGGAGGGTGCATAATCAATTCTGCCATGTAGGGGAAGGGACTGTCGTAATAACATGACATTACTGCCTGAAAGACATGACAAAGTATATTCCTAACATGGGTACTAAGTTCTGACATGAAGGTACTGAGTTCCTACAGTAAGGTTAAGATCACCTCATTACCTGTTTGGCTCTTTCCTTGGTGTTAAGTGAGATTGCTGCAACTACAGCCCACAGGATGAAGGAAACTGAGATCTCAGTTGGCTGAGATCCGAATTATTGTTTCCCATTGGAGTTTCCAGTCAGTCAGTTAGTCCATTTTAAATTCAATGCCTTTCTTTACTGGCTCTCCTCCACGTTTCCTTGAAAGACCAGATTAGGTTTAAGCCTCTAATCATTGCTCTGAATGCACATAGACAGTTATCCTATCCAGAGCCTTGTGCACAGAATGCCAAAACACAGAGATAACTTGGTTTCACACAAATCCTGTTTGGTATGTGAAAGACCTTTCATTGTGTTAGATATTTCATGCATCTCTTACTTCTTGCATTTTTTTACTTCAGGAACATTCACGAAACACAGTATTTATATACAACCAGCTTGAACTCCTGTGGTGGCAAGTCAATATAGTACTGTACAGGTTGACCTTAAATTCGAACAACCAGTCCTTTAAAAAATTATAATCTAAGATAGCTCTCAGGAGCACTCTTCTAGTTTCATCCTTGATGCACTTAACATAGAGGTCATCAGTGAAATTAACAAAAAGTCTCTAAAAGGATACAATTATCAAAGTAACAAATGGATAAAAAATGACACGACTCATCATGGTGCAGCCTATGAGACTATGGATTGTTAATCAGCACAGAGGTGTAGCTGACAGAGTTTTCATTGGATAACCTGCTTTCATTCACCTCAGGGCTTTCCACTGAAGGAATTCCAGCCAGGAAGTAGCCATGAATGATTCATGGAGCAGTAAAGCATAGAGGGAAAATGGAAATCTGGACTCTAATCTTCTCTCTAAACAACACCTTTGGAAAACAAGCAGCACGTGAGCTAGATTTTAGACAAGCTTTCACCCATATTGTACAGCCTGACAATGCTTATGAAGTTCTCACACACAAACACTTTGGCTTGGACAAGCTTCTGTAGAAATACATGGGAAAGTAGTGTCGAATCTGATTATGGTGCTCACTGCTTTGAATAGCATTGAGGGTTTGATTTAGCAACTTGTCTATGGAGCACTCTTTCTTATCTACTTAACATGGTCCTTCTGGAAGTATTCCACATCCTGAGAGCAATTGGTATCAACAAGCCCTGTGGACATATTGCTAACATACCTACAGGGCTGAAATTCACCCTAAGGTTATTAACATTGAGGCTAACCACCACAGCCCTTAGAACCTGCCTACAGTTGTTTTGCCAGTAGTGGAAAATGAGCCAATCTTTCCTTTCTTAGAAAAGGTGAGAGCATGCGCAAGGCTGAATTTTGTGCTCAGTAATCTAGCTTGCTGCTTTCCATGTAACAAATCATAAGAGGAGAAGATTCTCGATTTTCAGAGATTTTCTTCCATTGTCTGTGGCACTGTAGTGTTGATCAATACAAAGTGTGATTAAGAAATTCTGCTTATACTCGTTTTATCCATAACTGTTTTCGAATCTAAGTGATCAGTCACACGTGAGTTGGAGAACAGCAGAGAAGCATGCCAGTGGTGTAAACCCACGTGAAGGAGGGGGAAGCTGGGGTCACAGCAGGTCGATAGAGCAGGGCCTGCCATGATTAACTCAGGATTGATCAGCGTCTGACAATGCATCATGGTCCCTTTCATCAGTGTCCCCTGACACTAGCCCATCAACCTGGAAGACCCCTGACTCCCCCAGCTCTAGAAGCATGGAGGCATCAAAAAGTAAGCTAGTCAGTATTGTTCTGTGGATTTCATCATTAAAGCTGCAATTAGGGATTGTAAATCGTCACTGTAGCCCTTGGTGATTTATTTTCCAGATTGAGGGTAGGAAGATAATGTGAATTTGATGAATGGGGAAGCAGATCATTTGTTACACGGCCTTCATTGAAATGTAAATGTGTTATTCTACAACGATCCCTCTCTGGCAGGGAGTCCCATTCCGGTACCGGCCAGTCCGTTTTTTACACTATAGGTTCCTGGCGTTTTCTTGGCTGTGGAGCAAACTTGGCATCCACCACAGAGAAAGTGTTAATTAGATAATGGTAATTGCCCTTCAGGGGAAGTTCAAAAGCTGGTTCGTTTGCCACTGTTTCAGCCATGGTTGCATTCAGAGAGCTCCACAGTGCACACATCAGCCTCCAGTGAGAGATCTCTTCTGCTAATCCTCTAGGAACCTGAAGGGCTGTTCTCTAAATGTCCCCCTGGCCTCATTGATTCCTATTAGCAGTTTTCTAGTGTCCTGACCCCCCTTACCCACCTCCCCAACACTTGTAATCACACAGGTATGAAGAACCAGGGGGAGGGGGGAGGGAGGACGGTGTGTGTGTGCAGTGTGTGTGAGAGAGGTGTAGTGTGTGTGATAGGGGTGTACTCTGTTTGAGGGGGGGATGGAAATGTTTCCTACGGCAAAGAGAGCAAACGAAAATGCATGTCTCCATGTCTGTATGTGTGTGTGTGTATCTGTTTGTGAATGCGTGTTCATTGGGAGGTTAGATGGCCAGATTAAAATGTTGCAGGGTACAAATGGATGTATTGTTTGTATTTTAGGAAGCAAGATGAGAAAAGGAGGTACTCTCTACTTGTGCTCTAAATGGAGTTTCAACAGACACACACACACGGGACTCCTGTTTGTATGTAGTAGCTGCTGGTACAGTGCTCTGCAGGTTCATTTGATTCTCATGGCTTGCCTGTCAGTAGACTGTAATAACACTGCTAATGCTGCTTGCTACCAGCCCATCAGCTCGTGGACACCAGCTCGAGCACCAACACTCAGCAGTCTAACTTCTCACTGCAGCAGATGTCATCCTCTCCCTAGTTGTATTTTTCAAAGACTGATCATGTCTGTTATGAGTCTGGGATTTGTGATGTGGGCGATATTGATCTCAATTCATTGAAACTACAGTCATAGATGAGCAAAAGAAAATCTTAAAAGAACACTGATAATTCAAGACGAATTCTAAAACCCACAAACCACCATATGGGTTGAGGATGGATGTGGATAGTAAATACCTGGCAACCTAGTGGTGCAGTTCTCTCATTCTGTCAAATCCTGAACCCTCTTTTGGTGGAGCAAGGCAGTGTCTGAGGGAAGCAGGGTGTGGGGCTGGGTAGAGAGAGATAGAGTAGTCTGGGACTCCCAGGTGGTAATCTGGACCCGGAGTACAGGATCTGTCAATTTCTTGGCACGACATACCTCTGAAACTCTGGCCGCAGTTGGGAAGAGAAGACCCAAATCATCCACACACACTAATACACACACCCACACCCAGGAGCAGGACAACACTTGCAGCTGCATGATGGAATGCTGAGGCAGAAAACACAAGTGAGGAGGAGAATGATTTGGGGATTATTTTTCGGTTTGCTTGGAAATGAAAAGGGATTCTTCTTTTTCCAAACCCAGCTCTCGCTGAACTCTGTCTTGTACTCACTATTCTGATCCTCTTACTGTGCTGTTCTCCAACATGATTAGAACGTTTTTGTATCAAAGCATGGCAAACTACATCTGTGGGTCTTGAGGCACTGAAATCAGTTTTTCATGGCTGTCAGCGCTTGTGTGTGGTTATCAGGTCAACACCAGCACCCTCTACAGCCCAGTCAACAGACTCATGGTGTGTTAAGATTTACCATGTATCAATAGCCCATGACTGTCTTCAACCTTACATTAATTGATACTATATATTACTGCATTAGGAATCCCCTCCTGGGATGCTTGAAGTGTCCTATATGTGTGACATGGAGAAAGGCCCATAGCAACACATCAGAATTACTGTATCTTGTGGTTTGTTTCAGACCTCCGACATTCATCAATATTAAACATCAATGGAGGTGTGTTGCGAAGGAGATTTTGTGCGTTTGTTTGCATCTTTGTAGACGCACTGAGTCACATGCATTATCAGAGCTTCTCTCTCTAATTTCATGCCTGAGGCCCCCTGATAATGAGTCTCTCCATGAATGCTAAACTTCCCCAATCTTTAGAAGACCTAATAAGCCCCATACCACATGTGATATTTATACTTCCACATGCAGACATTTCTAAATTTAGACTGTTGCTGCAGAGGGAGGGAGTTTCCTCTGAAAAGGATTTGGGAACTGCTCTGACAATGCAGAATGCTCCTAAATGTGTATACTCAATCTCACCTTCTTGTTGGCATGCAGGTTTACTGGTTTGTTTCTTTGTCTTTTCCTCGTTTTATTATCAATTCATGTACCTAGCCATCCATTCATTCAGTCATTCATTCATCCATTCATCCATCTATTCATAAATCCATTCATCCATTCGTCCATTCGTCGATTCATCCATTCATCCATTCATCCATCTATTCATAAATCTGTTCATTCTTTTCAACTGTTGTTTGTTTGCTTCCCGTTTCTTGGCAGTGATTAGGAATGCTGGTATACTTTACCGATGACCTGAACAACCTTGGCTCAGAGTGGTTCTCTCCAGACAGACTAATACTCCCCTCACTGCCAGCCTGTGCATCCTCCCTTCGCTGCCCAGCCTGCAGCACAGGAAAGCCTTTTATCTAAGCTCCACTCCTCATTTTCTTTCTAGCACTTCTTCGACTTCCCCTTCTCTCCCACTCAGACAGTCTGGACCATCCACTCTCCTCAGCCCATGCTGCTGGTGTACAGAGATAGTTTACTCTGCTGAGCTGAACTTACCCTAACCCAAGACTCCCAGCCCCAGCTCTAGTCCCAGCCCCAGTCCCCAGTCCCAGCTCCAAGTGCAAAGCCCTAGTTCTCAGTTTCCAGTCCCCAGTCGTAGCCCCTTGTCTCAGTCCCCTGCCCCACCTCCATCTCCATACCCAGCCAAGCACTGGTATGATCCGTTGGTTCCTTCCCTCCAAGGACCCCTGGTGTATCCTGCTGCGTCTGGCTCCTGAATAATTGATCTCTTTTGCCTAGCCAGCATCCAAGCATGGTCTGAGGCTCACTCGCCAATACTTTGGACCAGAGAATCCTGGAGGAGCAGATAGAGAGGGTGGTGAGGGTGTTGTTCGTTGAAGGACAGGCAGGAGAATGCTAGAGAGTTTTATGATGTATCCTTGGCTCAAAAAGTCCTTTCAGATGGCAGAGAAGTAATTGCCAGCTAACTGTAATCTCATGTGTAGCAGTGACAGGCCTTGCCTGGGTAACATATGGATGTGTGTTTAATGAAGCCATCATATTTTGATGGAGAGTCGTAGGAGTAATTTAGTTTGGCAGCATAATGCACTCAGCAATGATGATGAGGGTTTTCTTCAAGAGGTCATGTGGTCCCTTTCAATATAAACAAAATGTCATATTGTACTCTATGTAACACATACTGTTACATGGAGCACTGCACAAACACACTCACACCCCCACCCCTCCCACACATGCACACACACACTCCCCCCCACCCCTCACACCCCTCCCACACACACAAACACACACACACATTCCCACCCCTCCCACACACACACACAAACACACTCACACCCCCACCCCTCCCACACACACACACACTCACACCCCCGCCCGTCCCACACATACACACACACACACAACCCTACACCACAAACGCCCATATTTCTTCTCTGTACATCTCACCAACATGTGACTGGAGCCTATATATCTTGCATAGATTAGCACCAACTCTTCCATAGCTATATATTCACGATAAAGGGATGGGAGGATGTATGGAACATCGTCCCATTGTAGAGCAGGGGAAGTGCAGGTGAGACCCCCGACCCTTTGACACTGGTGCCATATAGCCTTTACAGGGAGCCATCCATCCATATGTCATCTGCAGAGAGTGATAAGAGACCTTGAGAAGGCAGCTTACATCTATTAGGCATACATGTCGTGCTCGGGAACGACACAAGAGTCATTGCATATTGGAGACATCGCTGGCACGGTCTCCTGACCCTGGTCTCAGAGGCTGGACACGTCTGGGAGAGACCCGGGGAACGAGGGAATGGAGTCACGCACACTCCCAGGGGGTTTTAGTATTTCAAAGACTTCAAAGTATACAGACGGGCCGACGGAAAGAGGGACAGGCAGACGTGTAGGCCGATAGACGGACGCCCAGACGTCCAGACGGACAGACGGGCAGATGGACACACAGAGTAACCTGCGTCTAGACTCTCCGGGGCCCTGTGACTGTCCTTGGCAACACCCCTCTCTCTCCTTCATCCCCGTCTGTGCGCGCTGCTGAGATTGTAATTGGAAATCTCCCAGCCGACCAGGGGGAGAGAGGGACACGTGTGGCGGGGCTAGGCCCGCGGGAGGGGCTCAGCTCCATTGGCTCCCCGGTTGTGGAGGAGGCAGCCGGGGGCGTGTGGCCCCGCTGGGAGCCCCAGGAGGGCCTCGTGGAGTGTCCCTCAGACTAGAGTGGTCCAGAGAGGGACACTGCAGGACCATGTCGAGTGCGCACAAATGGGCCATTTTGTCAGTCGTCCCTGAAAAGCTTGACAGCCCAGTGTTGGATGTGTTGTCGTGGGGGAAATTGTTCATCCTTTTGTCACCTGACCACACCCCCAACCCACCTCCCCCGAACAACAAAGAGGCAGAAATGCGACAAGGAAAGGAATGGGACAGTAGTCTTTGGAGAGTGTGTGTCATGTCCCTGGGTTGGACCTGCCCTTTTCGTTCTGTCTGTTCTTTGGCTGACGGTCCCTTTATTTTCAATTACAGGCTCCTGCATTCCTGTCCACACGCTCTGTGTTAACGACGCACATCTGCGGATCATTTACTCATCACCATCTGTATATCAACCCCGGTCTACCATCCAAGCTTCGCCAGTTCAACGTCGTCATTATCGTCCACGTCAGTCGGCCGTCTGAATTACCTTAGTCAGTCTTGCATCATATTCTGTTAAATAACCAGTTTATTTTCTGCCTTTTTCCAGACCCGGTTCATACCCCTGCTTGGTCCAGTCTTGTCTCGTCGTTCCAACATTCCCCCCGGATTCTCCGCTACCGCAGCCCTGCCTTTTGTTTTCTCCGACTTTATTTTTTCAAGTAAAATAAATCTTTAATTTACCTCCTGGGTCTGAGTCCTGCATTTGGGTCTACCCGCCAGCCAGCATCCGTGACAGTGTGGCCACTAAAATGGCCACACAACCAGACATTCAGACGTATAACTGTGCACATGCACACACTCAGAGGTACAGAGCCTCATCTGGCTTATATCTATGTAAGGGGTACATCATTAAAACCCAATCGATAGGAATCAGTCCACCTTCAGTATTCCCGAGGTCACACCGACGGGTAGCATATTTACACAGACTATGAGATGTGAAACATGCTATGTGAAGTGTCTTGACTCATACAGGATCTGCTAACCTGGTGTACTACAGCACTTACGCAGCCTGCTGTGCTGTATGTGTGACCTGTGAGTCATTCAGCAGTAATCAACACTAACTTTCAGCTTGTGAAGTTTGCCTTGCCACCATCTGTGCTAGAGCACTCTTGGTTCCTCTTTTCCCCTCAGCTCAGAGACAACCCAAACCAAAGGGGCCAAGCTTTTATCAAGGGGTCATGTTACTTCCTGACAAAAAGATTAAGGGAAACTAAACAGTTGATCTGGTCCTTGCACATTGCTTCATCCCTGACACATACAACATAATTCCCTTAAGAACAACCAGCGATCATTTGGAAAACACCTGTCTGGCGATGTTAACCAGTGATAGATCATGTGTCTGGATGCTGCTTGCATCTCATCCTCAGTGGCTGGTGGTTGGAGATGATTCCACAGCAGCCTATAGCTCACCTTCACACTCGACACATCCCCTCCCAGGGTTCATTACCTCTGTGAGGAGAGGCGGAACATATCGTGTGATTATGCATGCGGCTCGTGCCCTCCCAGTGTAAATGTTAGTTATGGGGAGTGGGGAGGCAAGGGGAGAGACAGAAAGAAAGAGAGACCTAGGGAGAGACACAGACAGATAAGAGAGTATACCCAGTGTGTGTGTGTGCGTGTGTGTGTCTGTGTTTATGTATGTGTGTGTGTGTGTGTGCGTGTGTCCATCGCTGTCTCGATGAAATGCATTGGCAGCCAGTCAGCTGACACCTGCCCCCCCCACGAGAGCAACACACGCCCGCAGCATCCGTGGGCCTCCTCATGCGTGTGCGGTGGGGCCCGGGGTACGTGTGAGGCATGAGAAAGCCTGGGGCCGCTCTCTGGATGCTGCATGCTCCTTCTATATGCTGCTTAGGATTCATTAGCAGCTGCCCGTCAGCCAGGTCCGTGTACACCGCTGCATGGTTGCCTGGCAACTGAGACCCGACGCGACCAATCGGAGCGCATGCAACAGGCCTTTCCCTCTGCCTCTCTCTCCTTGACACATGAAAGGCCGAGTGAGATCTCTAATTCAATTGATTTTGTGCTCCAGCGCCATCGACTTCAAGGGCGGCGCTCGTACGTGAAGACAGCCGTGGAGGGAGCCACGGCGGCGCATTTGAGGAACAAAGTTACGATAAACGGGCAGCATTTGGAGGAATGTATAACACGTCGCGGGCCCATCACGAGTCTTCATTCACCCCCGGAGATTTGTCTGTAACAGATTTGTTTGTCCCAAACAAATCTGTTTGGGACAAACAGATTCAAAGCGCTAGAAGGGGACGGGAGGAAGGGGGGGGGGGAAGGGATGAGAGGGCGAGTCCCTCTCCTCCTCCTCTGGGGCGGGGTGGATGTGTGAGGGACGTGCGTGCCGAGCCGCTTCCTCTGTCACGACGGGCCAGGCTGGAGGAGGAGCCGGAGCGCGCGTCACACTCGCCCGACCAGCACGCCTTTAATCCTCAATATCTGTTTTCGTTTGTGACTCATCACCATAAATAAACTCTGGAGGCCATTTGCAAGAAGAAGAAGAAAATAAAAAAAGACAATAGATCTGCACCTGAAGATGAGACAATAGAAGGCTCCATTAAGGAGACACCCTCTGTGTTCAATGAATCATCTCGAAACATGGCCGCCGCCCAAATCGCCAGGGTAGAGAAGTGAGGCTAATGCATCAATGTACTCTCTCCTCCCTCTGCTCCCCCCCCCCTGCCTCCCTCTCTCAATATACAACTCGCCCTACCTCTGCGATTCCATTATCCTGTCCCTATCTAATATGCAGCCTCTATCTGCCTCTCTCTCTCTCTCTCCTCCCTCCTTTATGTATTCCCATTTACCTGTTTCTAGCTCTCTCCTCTCTCCCTCTTTCCCCTGCTTCCCCTCACAAAATGAGGTGCTGCTCACTGGAAATTGGTATGGACACCTGATCTTGTAGAGGATTCAGATGATATCCTCCACTTCCATGTTCATTCAAAGACCAGATAGGTCCAAATAACCTGCACTATCAGCAATGTCACCAACAGTCAAGTGTAGAACTGGCTTTTGATTCAGTCAATGGATTGTGGTTGCACAACCACAGCAATATGATCATACTGGAGATAAAGGGTGCAAAATATTCAACATTCGGGGACAGGTTTTAATATTCTGGACTTATCCTGAAACAAACATCTTTTCCTGCCATGGGTTATAAACATGGTTCACTGACAGTGAGTGAAAGAAAGCAAGAAAATTAGTGCAGGGCCCAAACACTATGTATGTTTTGGCTGATGTCCATCTAGGACGCACCAGAGTCTTTGAATACACGTGCATACATGATTAGTCAAATACCGTTTTTTAAACAAACACTACATTGACTAGTGCGTGTGGCATTGTAGCAGAGATATAGTATGCAGTCAATCATCACATAGCACACTTGCTTTGGTGGTCCGCTCACATTATCCCCTCTGTGCCTCTGAAAAAGGAAGCAGAGACGTGGCCAGACTGGAGTCTTCTGGCAAAGGGAAAGATGGAAAAATGTAAATAGTCCTTATTAAAAACATTTTTTTCCTGCAATTGATTCTTTGTTTCAGATTTTTTTAAGCAGGGACCCAATGTGACTACAGTTTTATCACAAAAACGAATAATGGAAACTAAAGGAAAGGGAATGAAGCTTTGCTGGAACAGCGCCTGGTACTGCATAGTATGGATACATTTCCTTTCAGAAAAAACACTTCACTGTATGACCTAATCTTCAGGTTCTGGAACATAGTGGCTATTGCTGATCTACAGTCTTACACACACAGACACAGTATGCACACACATACACACATATACACACTCCCTCCTCCCAACTCAATTTGATTTCCAATAGCAGCAAGGCACACTCGATTAATATTTAACCGCAACAGTGCCTACACTTGTCTTTCGCTCAATGTGATGCATGATAGGGCGACACCCTGGCCTGGACACCAGTGCAGACCTACAATGTATTAGATGGCTGAGGTGAATGACGATTTTGATGGTGTAGTAACTGTCTCACCAGAGAACACCTTCTATTATCTCCAGTAAATTACAGATGCAGTAGATATTCGACATGGCCTTGATCCAAGAGGACTCTGAATGTGTCCTGCGGTAGATACAACATGAAAACCATGGTAGTCAAAATCCATCGAATTGTTAGTGGTGTATTCACAGATGACCTTTCTATCTGAAATATATTACATATCCTCTGGAAGATAAGATGATGGAGCTCCACTACATTATTGTCCTTTGTCCATTCCTCTTCTCGACAATAAAACATGTCTGCACTGTGTGTTTATACCTCTGAGGGGATTCCATTAAACAAACCCCATACCCCACCCTGGGTCCATGCAGACCCATTTCCTATTCTTTTCTTCCCTCCTGTGAGCCATACGTGTCCAGAGAAGTGACATTTTCCAGCAGGTCTTTGTTACAAGGCGAGGCTCTCTCTGCATGAAGGTCAAGTGTTTGGAGAGACAGAAAGAGAGGGAGAGGAAGGGGTAGAGAGGAGAGAAGAACAGAAAGAGAAAGAGAGAAAGGGCGGCAGAGGACGAGGAAGAGAAAGAGAAAGAGTGGGGAGAGCAACAGACATCGCACATAATGGGAGGATGAGAAAGAATGAGAGAGACAGACAAGGACAGTTCTTGTAAATGTGTATTTTCCATGGGCAGGATCTGCTACAACTCCTTTGTGACACAGGTGCTCGTCCAATTAACTGCTCTGTGACAGAAAACAACAGTGGTTCATTTGGACTGCCAGGTGTCTGTCTGCACTGGTTTCTTGCGCTCCATCTCCATGGAGGTGTAGGGCCTGCCTGTCACATTGTGCCCTTCTATCCATTACAGAACCACATGGAGCCGGTGAGCAACTCTCTCTCTCTCTCTCTCTCTCTCACTCTCTTTCCCCCTTTCTCTCTTTCTCTGTCTATCTCTCTGTTTCGCTCATTTTCCTTCTACAGTTTACATTGTAAATACATACTTGTATGAACACATTTACAGTACAAAGACATACATGGTTTTACATGCAAACACACACACACACACACTCAAGCTTAGAGCATTTTGATAATCATAATCTGAGAGAGATCATATTAATATTCCAGAGGTTAGAATAATTTATGGCAGTGCTGAAAGTCGTTGCTCCCTGAATGAGTGCGAAGGGCATTTTATATATGGTTACTCTCTGATGTCTGTGCATTGGAAGGGGATCTAGCCTGCCTGCTGGGTTTTTTTCAAACAATGAAACTAGAGATGGATACAGTTCCAATTGTCTGATAGTTTAAACCTGACCACAAGAGAACACTGGACTACACCAATATCTGTCACCATATTTCTCCTGTGTGTTACAGTTTTTCTCGATTGGTTACACACATTTTCTGAATGCATACCTCATACTCTCAGAACTCTACACACAAATAAAAAAAACACACACACAATCGGCAAAACCCCTCACTTCTCCTGCAAAATTAAACTTTACATTCAAAACAATGTTATTTAATCTCAAAATGATATTTTGTTTTCAAATGACAAACACAAACCATCATATGAATAGACATTTATAAGAACCATTTGAACACTGATGTGCTCAATGTAAAACACTATGATGAATGGAAAACTCTTCTTCTTCATTCATCATAGTGAGTTAGGCCTTTTTTTGTTCAGTGTTACACTTACTACAGACAGTACATACATAAGTGTGTTGTAAAATATTTGAGAATATTGTTTTTATACTCAGAACACAGAAATACACGGTAACAAATATATTTTACGTATTTTTCCCAGAAAACAATGTACACAGTGGACATCCCAACCAACACAAAGTTGCACATACAGTGGTCTACATACAAAACAACAGAATAATTTACCGTATAGTGTTTACAGTTACATTATTATTATTTTTCTTTGTATTTGCCGTAATGTTATGGCGTTATTTTCTAGGACCATGTTCATAATTTCAGTTTCCTGTTCAGGAGACAGAAGACGTTCCCGACCACCTTGTGTTGGTAATCTTTCAGTTCTGACAAACAAATAGTAAAATACTGTAAATACTGTGTAGGAATACAAAGTAGGAATGCATTTTCCAAATAATTGAAACATACTTTATTTTTACAGTCCTACAGAACAGTCCACAGGCAATACTGTACTACTGTATTCATTGAGTACTGTATTGATATGCAGTAGGCCTACTGCAATTTTGTAGTGAGAGTAGATTTCTTACCTATTCTCATTTCGGAAAGTCCGGATGATGGATGCTACAGTGTACCTCCCTCATTGTTAGACCATGGTTGACTACATGGTCAACCAAAGCGGCTCGGATCTCCTCAGAGATTATGGTCCTTGGCCTTCCTCATCCTCGTCCTCCTCCTCTTACTCTCACTCCTCTGCCTCTGTTTCCAATGTTGGCATCCATTGCTCAAAAACAGAAGAGGTCACCTGTTGCCCTTTTATGCTAAAGCTCTGATTGCTAATTGTAAAACTGTGTGACATGTGTTTGTCCATGCGATGAGTCAGTGTGCGTATTTGAATGGCAGTGTGTTCCTTGTGAAAACAAAAGATTTTCTTCATGAAAATTGTGCCAAATGCAGAGAATTGTGTGTAGTGTTTTGAAAAAAGTGTGTTTTAGAACTGCAATTTGAGTGTAAAGCAGGAATTTTGCTTGTAGTTTAGCAGAATTGGTTCATGGGGTTGGTGCATGAGTTACATGTTGTGGTCATTGTGTCTCAAGTATCAGTATTTGTGTGTAAACAATTGAGAAAAACTGTAACAGTCTGTTCAGACTGGTTTGTTGCGTGTGGGATGATATTCATGAAGGCATACTAGGACAATGTAAGGGGATGACATATGTCCTACAGTAGTGGATCTTACTGAGGCCACACACTCAGAACCAACTGTTAGACTAAACCTGTGTCTTTTAATGAAAGGATTTAAAATGTCATTTTACAAATCCTATACACCCACCTATCATATTACCGTAATAGGCTGACAACAACAATGCTAACACCTCACTTTTCACTTGCTTCCAAAGACCCACACCTTGTATAATGCTCACCTTCATGAGCTGAAAGGCAGTACGAAAAGGCTCCCTGGCACTACGAGCGCTCGTTCCTCATTCAAGCAGTGCCTCCCTCTCTTTCTCTTCTCAAACCGTGCAGCATCTCAGGGTTTGGAAGGGCAGTAAACCGCTTCATTGAGCCTTTATGTGGTGGATGTTTTCAGTGCTATCGGGCAGAAAATTAGCATTAAGGTGTGACAACACCGCTCTCCTGTAGGGGGGCGGGACCCACCGATAAAACCATTTATCGGACTTCAGACGCTTGTAATCCCCTATTCAGTCCTGTCTCAGACTGGGATAGCTTCCACAGCAGTGCTACTCTGCTGCTATCACTGAATCAAATATGTGTGTGTGTGTGGGGGGGGGGGGGGGGGAAGTTTATGCAGTGAGGTCATGGGCCCTAGTCTTTACCTCAGCCATGACTGGAAGATGGAGGTTCAAAACTGTAATAAAGATAGCAGACCTCTGGCAGCTCCAGCTTTGCACTGCCTGCTGCTGATATATGCAGCTTTGTGTTCTATTAACCTGGATCGCAGGGCTAAATCATTTGAGGATTTGTCAGGCTGTGCTATAACATCAGGATGAGACGTAGGATACGGGTATGCCGAACTGGAAGCCTGAAAACATGCTTTTACAGAAGAGGTAAATGTCAAGTTTGAGAAAATACATTTTCTTTAATCTATAATATGTGCTGTATATTTATATATACATGCTGTGTATATATCTGTAGTAGTAGGAAAGGAGAGGAGGAAGCCCTGTGAGGCCTCTTCTTCCTGGTTTCTTAATTAACTTCCTCTTCAGTTGTGTTGTCATCATATATGCATGTTTGCATTCAAGCAATAGACAAGAATATTAATGGTGGCACGATATATCCTCCATCTTCTTAGGTAAACATTTACCCAACATCAGCACTACTGATGAGCTGAGACCGAGCCCATGTGAGTGTGCATTTCCGAATTGCTGTTCATCAGTCAGATTCTCCAACGAGGCAGAATCCTTGAGTTTGTAATGCAAGATTAGCATTTACAAACTCATCGCACAAACTGAGCAGAACCCTCTCACTTCATATGCATATTATTTGCATAACCAAAGGAGAACCTGACAAGATGTATGACGTGTTTTCCTTCTTTCTACTTCTGAACAGGAGGAATTTATTTGAATGGTCTCAACGTGTTTTCTTGATTGATTTGTCATTTCTTGTCATTGCTTGGATTATTTTGTCAACGTATTGTCAAATATTTGCCATAATTGGCATGGTTTCACCTGGGAGTCGGATTTTTATGAATGCAGACATCAAAGGAAAGTCGAAACACGTTTGGATCAGAGTAAACCACTGCTTTAAGATAGACATATAGCTCGGCACATTTTCAAAAAGCCTAACAGTACACCTCACAGCAAAGATGACAGAGCAAGGAACGACTCATTCTGTCGCTGTACGTTAACTTGCAGGTTTGAGGAAGGATATTACAGAATCTCTCAAGCTCAGAGCATGTTTTGCTCCTCGGTGTATCTACCTACCTCTGGGGAAATTTGTGTCGAATGATCTGCTCATGCCATGCTACATTTAGAGACAACAGTCACATGCAGAACAAACGCAGAAGATTAGACATTCACGTTTAGATTTGCACATATGTGGTGTCAGAACAGGTACTCTAACTGGGATAAGATGTCTGTGCGATGTACAAAACACAGTTGCACAAGACATGGTCAGGCCTCAGTGTTCAACCATGGATAACCTCTCCATATGTCTGTTCGTCTCCCTAACCCTGTGTGCCTGTGTGAGTACACCCTCTGCCTCAGCAAACAAGCATATGCTAAACCCAGCACTCTCCACTCTCAAGAACACACATTCCAAATATTCTCCTTAATGTCAGTGTCCAACCTCTGATCTCAGCCTCTCATTGTACTTATTAGACTGGTGATTCCCAAGATCAACCCAGATTTGACATTCACTGTCAGCTTTCTCCTGACGATTTACCTTCTTGTGAGTCCCAGCTGCTTTGATAGATCCACAAATGAAATAAATGAATGGATAGATGAACTCCTCACTTCTAAAAGAAAAGAGCCATATAAAGAGCTTGAATCTGTTAAGACCTTCTAATTGTCGTGTCTGAAGTTCCTCCTTTGGACGTCAGAAGACATGAATGAACCCTCGCTAAGGTTACTTACGCCCCTTGTGAAGGTCACAGTCTGCACCACCCGGTTCAGGAGGTTTCTCGTGTTCATGGGGCAGTCATTCTGCTAGCTTAATGTGGCACAGTGGCTCTCTGGAGGTGCTAAGTTAGAGAGCTGCAGGCCGACAGCAATCCTTCAGTGTTTGACTCTGTGGTCTACTGATCAGTTCACAGCTCACCGCTGTAGCTCTGTTTGGATTTTTTAAGCAAATCAGATATTAGACTAGGTACATTTTGAATATAGAGAACATACAAGAAATACTACCTCGTTGTGTCTGATTTATCAAAGCAATGGCTTTAGAGAGTTACTCCACCACAGTGTCACACTGTGTTCAGCACCATGGACAGCGACACTTTGCAACGTGCCTGCTCCTCGTTCTTTCCCAGGCAAAGTACAGTGTGTCCTCCCTCATCCCCTAACCTTAAATATGATGACGCCTGGCCAAACCTGGATACAATGGTAAAGAAGGTCTTTCTCCACAAGCTGTGGATATAACTTACCGAGAAAGCACTGCCGTTTCATCCGCACCACAGCACGAGCATTCTATTGTGAGTGCTAAGTAAGCCATGCCGTGTGGGCTTTAACAGTGGATCTGAAGCCCTGAAGGCATCGTTTGTTCACCTATGGCTCTTTAATGACCTTGTGCTGTTGGTAATTGAATGCACATAAAACGCCAAGTCACTGGACTGCGCTAAAACATTTATACCAAGGAACTGGAAGAATGCTTGTCTTACAAAGAGAAGTAACACATGGGTCAATGACTCCCCCCAAACAAAGAATTCATGTTACTTCAATATTTAATAGGCTTAAACACTGTTTGACACTACCTAGGGTATTAATAGGGTTTGGTTCATTTCTGGGGCTTTGAATCCATTGCAAAATGTTCCTTGCTTCCAGTTTAAATCAATTTCAACTCATTTACAAGTACACAATTTAGTATGGTAATTTCATATAGGCCTTATTCATAATTTCCTAAACACACTGGCCTGTAGTCTATGTTTGGAAATCTTGTTTAGGAGTGTAGGCTATATCACTTTGGTTATGTAATGCTCTCACCTAAGCTTCTGACCATTGTCCTAATGAAAATAAAATACTAGAAACAACATGCAGAATAGCACCTTAAAGATCAACACACCTTTAGAGATGTGTTGCCTCTGTTTCTCCAGAACGATAACAATTTTAAAGTTAAGCTTGCTCTAAATTGTTTGTCATGTTTTGTACTGGTACTTTACTAATACATGATGTTACTCTGCATATCCAAGTGCTCAACATCTGGCACAGCGACCTGTGGAGAAGGTCCAGAGGTGCCATAAGATTTTGATTGAATGTCCAATAAATGGCGCACAGAGCATACCATCTGGGGCTAATGTATCGCTTTTAAAGAGCGACAGTCGTATGGTTGACGACAACGCAAATGTCTGGGGGAATGTAAGCATTATTGGTAGTGCAATCTTGATTACTTTGCAATTTATTTCAAGACGGGCATAAACCATTTGTGTGTGAGATGAAGGTGAGCATGATCAGTAGGCTAAATAGTTTTTTTCTCACCTTAAATTTTCCCCACCACTGTTTATGCACCCCAAAACAATGATAAATAAATATTCCTTTCATGGCATCATTACAAAAAAAGGCAATGTTGATAAAGGATAAATGCATACCCATGCTTTGGTGTGTGAGAACAGCAGTTCCATACTTTCTTGCTTACTTTATTGGATCCGTGTTCATCAGGCAGTCTATCGTAGCCCAATAAATCTTTTGTTATGTTCTACAACAGCTCATAGGCTAAAATCACAATATCAATATCCTATCTGTAATCGTGACAACTGTACTCTGTAAGCTGCTGAGCAAATAATTGAACAGCTGCAACTTTAAGATGCTGCACACCTCCCCTCCGTCAGTTCAGACAATGGTCTTTACCAGCTCCGCTTCTCACGGTACAATTTGTAACATGCTATATTTTACCAATGGGTAGAGCTGGAGAACCAAATGTTACAATTAATCATGGCAATTTCAATTTTTTGAAAATGCCTGCGGGAGAAAGTGTGCCTTTTGTCGGAGCCTTTCAGTCGCTGCTCGTTTCCAGTGAAGCTTTTTCCTAGGATTGTCTGCTAATGGTCCCAGCTTTGTAGCTCGCCGAGACTGCAGTTGTCATTGATCTATTTAAAGAGCCTACAGTCAGGAGCCCATAGGAATTAAACGTAAGTATGATATTTGTTGGCAAATATAATATGGTTCTGTAACATTTTATCCGTTGCCTGTCGACTTTCAAACATCCTGACCCGTGATGGGCAGCGCGCTCAAGGTGATTCAGAGATAGCCTACAGTGCCCTACTCACATCCTCAACTTCTTACCGACGTGGGTGATGCTGGAGTCTGGAAACGGGCGTGAATGAATGCACATGACGGCAATACATTTTCGTGAGAACTGTCCTGTTTTACCGGTGAAGATGTTAAGAAAATACTGTCACTGTCAAGAGTGCAGCAATAGAGAGAGAGAGTTAAAGGGGGCGGGATAGTGAGGCATGCATGATGTAATGCACTGGAGACAATGGCTAATGATTCTCCCAATTATTATTATTAAGGAGCGCGGAAAAGATGTTACTGTGCAAAAATGCTATTTCAAAGAATAACGGTCTGACATGTCACGAGTCTGTGCAGGAGGACTGTGAATGAAAATATGTCAAGACATGATCAGCTGCCCCTCCTATCCTCTAGCAAGACCACCATTCATGTGAACATGGGCCATTCAGTCTCTCTCCCCCTCTATCTCTCTTATCTCTATCTTTTTCACTCACTATCTGATTCTGTCTCTCTCTCTCTCCCCCACATACACAGACACACACACACACACACACACACACCTATCACTCATACATACATACACTACACGCATGCACTTTTGGTTAGATAGATGCAGGGATGAATAAACCAGTTGTCCTTGAATTAGTAGTTAAAGAGCAGCATCTGATCATCTTAATTCATATAGATGTCATCTCAAAATGTCATTTGTCTTGTCTTTAATCTATGGAATAGATCTCTTGACAAACCTGTAGCTATTGTGAGCTTCAATATTTCAATATTGCAAGTGAAACATTAAGGCAGTAGCCTTATACATGCACATTAATAGAGCAGACAAATTCACTAGGCATTTCACAATTAGGAGTGTCAGTGAATTGACGTCCTTATTACCTGACGCTCCATGTTAAAATATAGGTAAAATACCTGGCTTTGCATCAGAAGTGATGTCACACTGACCCAGGCTGGTCACCTGCAAATCAAATCAAATGTTGCCTTTAATGCCCTTTCTCTTCATCTCTATTGGTGTTCTTATTCAGTCGCCATCGATTGATGGTTTGCATGACCTTGCTTCGGGGCTAGGAGAGGAAATGTTATGGGGAATGGTGCTTTGACACAAAGACACACACACGCTCCCATCCAAGCGTATGCCTCTCACATCCAGAAGCGTGGATGCACACACACACACACACCCAACATAATGGCAGTGTGTAGGGTGAAAGTCGACACTGCTCCCCTTGTGTCATCCCCACCCCTCTCAAGCTAGTCCATTCAGTAAGAGTGAGAGTGGGACGGGTGGGAGCTGCCAGCCCTTTACTCAATGAGGCACGGTGCACTCTAAGATCTCATGTTCTAATTTGTAACCACCAATCGTAATATAACCCTCGGTATTGCCTGAGACATTGTTGTGATTGGCAGCTGGTTATGGATTGAAATATCCTGTTGTCTTGATAATGCAGGTTGGGAGAACCTTGTGATCAAATCCTTGTCATATTTCTGAAATTATGGTGATTCGCATGTGGAAAGCCAAATATAAAATGAAATGGAGCTTAATGTGATTTTTTTTTTCACTATTTCATATTGTCAGTCTTTGCTTATCCTTTTGAGTTCTGTTTCAGTGATTGAATTGGACAGCGTTGAAATGTTGTCTTCTTGGCAGGCTATCCACTGTTGTCTGAAACACATTTTCTGTAGGCCGCTCCATATGAATGGGAATTCTCCACTCTCGCAGCAGCATGTGGTTTCGTCTCTCTCATTCACAAAAGTGCTGTGTCATTCTCTTCACCTGTCTATGGCTGGTCACTTGCCAAATCGAGAGAGAGTGTGGTGTAATAGTTTTTCCAATGTTCTTCAGATCATCATTCTGCTTCTTGTAGGGAGTCAGATGGCTGAGCAGTGAGGGAATCGGGCTAGTAATCCGAAGGTTGCCAGTTCGATTCCCGGTCATGCCAACTGACGTTGTGTCCTTGGGCAAGGCACTTCACCCTACTTGCCTCGGGGGAATGTCCCTGTACTTACTGTAAGTCGCTCTGGATAAGAGCGTCTGCTAAATGACTAAATGTAAATGTCTACAATGCCAAGTAATGCCAAGACCTCATATACATCATTTAGAAGTGGGTTTATCCCAAGTCAGCACTCTCCAGTCAACAATCCCATGGATAATCAGTGTAGTATACACTCTGCTGATGTGCAGGCAGTTAATATAACAATGATGTTCTGTGTCTGTTATTCACAGAGTAGAAAAAAACTGATCTCACTGTCATTTGTTGGAAGTAGACTATTGGGCCATTTAGCTACAGGGTATTTCTGACAAATATTTTTTCAGAATGTCTCTATATTTGAACATATAAGTTTGGTGGGTCATTAACTTTATACTTTATATCTTGGAAGCAACATGGATGGTATTGCAGTAAATCCTAAATATAGAAACAACATGAAAAAAAACATTTGCTAATTTGAGTTTGAAATAATTTATATTGATGTCTTAACAGAAGTCGTTTCACACCTGTATGGATACCACAGTATTGATGCATACTGTGTTTTTCCCCACATGCTTGTTTTATCTCTTTCAATGATACCTTGATGTACATGAGTTGAGATTAATGCTGAATCACCACACTTGGCTTTATTCCCCTGGAACCTGCTGGAGTGAAGCACTCCTTATCTACTTTCTGAAATGTTGCTGTTAATGAGATTAACAGATGACATTCAGGAAATTAGCTTCCGATTGCTTGTGGGGGCAGTTGCAATCGTGGAGCAACTCACACTTCCGAACTCTGGAGACTTGTAACTTCTTGTAACTGATTTGATTTGTGGTCCAAATGTAGACCTGGTGTAGGGATGTGGTCATTATGGATCCATTGAAACCTCTTAAATCGTTTCTAATTATTTCTTAGACTGCATGACACCACTACTGTCTAATTCTGTTGTCAGGGCATAGTTCAACTCTGTCCATTCCAAATGGATCAACGATACAGAAGATTACCTGCAGTCTTGTCTATGGTTATTTAGGCAGTTAATCATAACCAGTAGAGTTCCACAGTTTGTTGTACAGGTGTGGGTGGAGGCCCGAGTCATGTGGCATGTCTGTCAGTCGTCGCTAGGGGGTTCAACATGACAGGCAGGGTGAGAGGCATGCAGAAGGTGTCTGCTCATGATAGGGCTTTCCAGGCAGGCTGGGGTTTGTGTGTGTGTGTGTGTGTATGGGCGGAGGTTACAGTGAGGTTGTGGTAGGTAGGTGGTAGGATTGCACTGATTGGAAAGACAGCGTAGTCTCCTATTCCCCGTGAATAATTCATTGATTGGCATATGGCATGAAGAGGGAGGCCCCGTGATCCTGCCAGCTCACGTTCCCCCCCGCATCCGTGTTCCACCATGCCTTTTAGAGAACATTCCATTGTTCCTATGGTTTTGGTATCATTTCATCTTTGTTTCTCAGCCTGCCTCTTATATGTGCACATTGGAATCGGGAACTGAGCGCTCAGAGGTGATAGCGCTGTTCATCTTTTCTTTTGATGAACAGCCACGGTCAGTTGTGTTTAACAATAAATATTTTCAGCATCATGTCATTGCGAAGGGTTAGTGTTTATCCTGAAATACGTTTTTAAGGCTTTCAATCCATCAATATCAAGGCTTTGGTCGGAATAGAGATCCCTTGCAGATAAAAGTAGACCCGAAGACAGATGTTCTTGTGTCTTTCTTCAAACATGGTGTGGCAGAGTGAGGTTCTGTATGGTTCTGTATGGTCTGTATGGTTCTTCAGATGCTGGTTCGAATGTGTTTGAGCTTAGCCACAGTAAGGACTGGGGTACAGAAACTAGTAGTAGTAGTCAACTAAAAATACTGCCTCAGACAGTAAACAGTGTTCAGTGTGTTTGAGGGGGAGGGGGGTTAGAAGAAGGAGAAGAGGGGGGTTAGAAGAAGGAGAAGATTCCACTGCCAGGGTGCTAAAGCTTGCACTTTAAAGACTGAAGGAGGCTTCTTATTCAATACTGACTGAGAAACTGTGTGGAATTTCGTTGAGAGATATGAGATTTTTATCTGAGTGTGGATATGCAGTGTGAGGCTTATTTTGTTTGTGGTTTGGTGAATTGTCTTAATGATTTATCTGGGATAGGCATAGCCCCGTGGTATTTGACTGCAAATCAAGAGGTTTGCGGGTTCAAATTCCTCTCTGTACGTTGCTTTGGATAAAAATGTCTACTAAATCAACACATTACGATTATTTATCATCCTAGGAAAATACTTACACTGTACGCTGTTCAAGTAGGGCGGGATAAGCTGTATTTGGTTTGGAAGGTTATCTCTTGTCAAGTGTGCTTTAGCCACCTGAGTATCGTTGAACTGACGTTCCTGTTTGGCTCAAGGACTAAGCAAACTGACTCTTCACTTCTAATGCTAGACCAACCTGGCTGCTGCTCTCCCCCTGCCTGGGCTATGCTGGGGACCACTACGTCTGGGTCTCTCAGGTTTAAATGGCAGCGCATGGTGGCTGAATGGGGAGCTGGTGGGATCCTGGCTGTGTGCCTGGCCCAGCACCGACAGACACGGGCCTCCTTCCAGAGACGACACTGCCAGACAGACCAGCCATTATGTCCCTTTGGAGTAGGGATGATATCACTATCTGTCTGTCTGTCTGTTCATCTGGCGGTCTACGCATTCGTCTCACAGGATGGCATTCACACATAAGTTTGTTGTGTTTCAACTAATTCGCTATACACCAAAGCCCAGGCCTGTGAACTTGTGAAGATGCAGTGATAATGAATGTCTCGACATAAATAAGAGATGTTTCAACTGTTTCAAGTTTGGGATGGGAACATGGATGGTTCCTCACTCTACTTATTTTAGAAATTCACAATAGTATAGATAGGCTACATGACGTAATCAGATCCGGGCTGGCCCATTAAACAGCACAAGCGTGAAAACTGGGGCAGAACGCCCAGCCTCCAAAGACGTCGACACAGCCTTGAAATGCTGGAGTGACGAGAGGCCCAGCTCCAAGTGTGCCAGGCCTATTCACACACACACACACACACACACACACACGTTATTGCCAGTTGAATCTCACCGCTCATAGCGAGGTCACTGAGGCCGGGGCCTCGAGCCATCTCTCTGGCCTCCACACAGTGGAGATGCCCTTCCCTCTCACGTCATCCACTGTCAGTGCTCGGGTGTGACAGAACAAGACACCAGTCAGCGTGTCGTAAACAGGGCCCGTGCTTCTCCCAGACCTGAGGCTCAGAGAAAGCAGAGGAAAACCAGCAGTCTTTGTCCCTTGGAGGATCAACGAAATCTTAGAGACAGTAATACTAGAGACAAAGCAATGTTAGGAGTCCACTGAAACATCCCCACCGATATATATGATATATAGGGGTGATGAGAAAAGGTTTGTCCCTCCCCTCTAATGTTCAAACCCGAGCCTACGCTCTCGCAGTCTCCCTGAAAGCCCCTCTGACCACCTCCCCCCCCCCCCCCCCCCCCCCCGTCTACCTTCCCCCCTCCTCTCGCCCCCCGGCCGCAGGGTTCGCGATGATGTGCGAGGTGATGCCGACCATCAGCGAGGACACGGCGCTGAGCCAGCGCGGCTCCCAGAGCGGCGCCTCGGACCCGGACTCCCACTTCGAGCAACTGATGGTCAACATGCTGGACGAGCGCGACCGCCTCCTGGACACCCTGCGGGAGACCCAGGAGAGCCTGGGCCTGGCCCAGCAGCACCTGCAGGACGTCAGCTACGACCGCGACTCGCTCCAGAGGCAGCTCAGCTCCGCCCTGCCGCAGGTAAGACACACCTCCCCCCCACCCCCCTCAGAGAGAAGCTACATGCTACAGCTAGGTACTACAAGACGCTACACGGTATACTGTGCCTACTGCCCCGGTTATATATAGGACGGTTCCAGCTCTCTGTGGTATGCACTGACAGCGTGGCCCTCTGAAGCTACGCAATGTTTATGTGTGTGTGCATTCACCCATGTTGCTCCCATGACTCCCATGAGGAGAGAGAGAGAGGGAGAGGGAGAGGGAGAGGGAGAGGGAGAGGGAGAGGGCGCATAACCGTAGCCTTGAGGCAGCCGTGGAAGGGAGTGAAACAGCAGACATTCTGGTGTGCAGACTTCCTTTCACAGCGTTTGGGTTGGGGAGATTGGGTAATAGTTCCTAAGAACAGATTAGCTCTCTCGCTGACTAAATGTGTGTCAGTGATTAGTCACAAGTTCTACTCTTTTTTTCCCCCAGGACCCCAGTGCTCAAGCTAGTAGAAAAGGGCACTTTGTTCACAAGCGGCGCTTTCCAATACCCCAGTAATCTGCACGGTTTTATAGACTGCCAAAAACACACTGAACTGTATTAGCTCTGGTCGGATCACACATCCCAGTGCTTGAGAAGGGGCTTTGGGTTTGAGCATCACATTTCTCCTTTTATAAAGTGTATAATACAGATAAAAAGTTGTTTTATGTTTAATGTGTACACACCCTTTCGAAAGGTTTTCTCCGTAACTCTTTTTTATCTGTGCTAGGCGGAGTCTGTTTCAAAATCTGTTTCTTCCGTTATTTGCTCATGAAAGTAAGTAGGTTTGAGACACTACAGTATGGTCTCATGCTCTCATTTAGCCTCAGGGGTCTCTGTCTGTAGAGTTATGTTATGACATGGACATATAGAAGAACACAGCCGAGAGGCAGAAACACAGGGCTAAACTATCATCTTTAGAAACATTCTCCGTTTGTGGATTTAGCTCCCGTTTGGATCAGCCTGTTTGCTCATTTGAATTCAATTCAGTTGTCAGGTTGTCAAACGGATTTATTAAACAGTATACTGAGAGTAGCCGTTAGAATGCACTGGCCTATTTTGGGACATGGCTACCGTACTTGAATCTGCTAGACAACTGGATTGTGAGATAATGCTTCTATCTTGCCAACGTGCGGTAGAAATGAGAGCCTCTCACGTCAATTAGTTTCCGGTATGTTTCAACAGCAAACCATCGGAAAAATGAAATACCGAAGCTGTTATCAGACGTTTTTGCATGAGGTGGTTAAAGTAGGCCTACAGTGCGTACAATGATGTATTGGTTGTCATAGGCTAATGACAGCGTGCCGACATACAGTGCTGCGTTTTTTTTCTCTGCAAGGTTTGAATTAGATGTCACAAGGCAATCTGGATCCTCCTTGCAATGTTCGTCTCCCACGCACAAACCATACCATTAATTAATGTGCCGGGGTTGTATTAGCCTGTATGATAGCAACATCACGCTAATGGTTTATGAAGCAGTTTGTGTGATTGCGGAGAGGTGCTTAATCGCCGGGAAAGGCGTTTCCTGTCTCACTGTTTAATGTGTTGCTGATAAGGCTGTACGTACTGTCTGCTTCTTGGAAACATAAATAATGAATGTTTTTTTCTGCGAAGGGTTACAACTCTAGCCCTGTTTTTGCTGAAATTATGTCATTGGCGTTTGACAGGGACAGTGCTTGTTTGGAGTGGAATATGTTAACACTTGTTGCAAGTGTCAGTTTTCAGAACTTTAAGGCAATTGTGAATTAGGAGAGCTGCTCAAAATAATCATGCTGTGTAGATCTTAAAAAGGCCCAAAGATAGCCAGCGGGTCTTTGTATGATGTGTGTACACTACTGTGTGTTTGTGTGTGTGCAGAGGAGATAATCAGAAGTAGAAGTGGCCTTGTGGGGCTCTCTCATGTCTGTCCTTCTCTCCATAAAGAGAGAGAGAGCTGGAGCAGAATTAGGCTCAGGGCTCCACTGCAAACATCTCCATCACTGTCTTCTGCTCTACCTGCCATGCCTTACCCTCCATCCCTCTCTTCGTCTCTCTCTTCGTCTCTCTCTCTCTCTCTCTCTCTTCGTCTCTCTTCGTCTCTCTTCGTCTCTCTTCGTCTCTCTCTCTCTCTCTCTCTCTCTCTCTCTCTTTCTCTTCGTCTCTCTCTCTCTCTCTCTCTTCGTCTCTCTCTCTCTCTCTCTCTCTCTCTTCGTCTCTCTCTCTCTCTCTCTCTCTCTCTCTCTCTCTCTCTCTCTCTCTCTCTCTCTCTCTCTCTCTCTCTCTCTCTCTCTCTCTCTCTCTCTCTCTCTCTCTCTCTCTCTCACTCAGGGTCCCAGCTCTGATTCTCGCCATGACACGTCTTGGGGATCAAAGTGACATGAACACCGTCCCCATTACCACTTCCAGGTCACACGATGACCCCTGTTGTGCATAAGAATGCACAGCACCCCCCCCCCCCTCTCCCTGCTCTTTCTTTCTTTCTCTCTCTCTCTCTCTCTCTCTCTCTCTCTCTCTCTCTCTCTCTCTCTCTCTCTCTCTCTCTCTCTCTCTCTCTCTCTCTCAAAGGGGAGGGTGGAGTGGCAGTGGGCCACTCCACCCGTTAGCTGCCTCTGTGTCTGCAGCAGCTTGCCCGTTTGGCTTGGCTTGGCATCTCCGCATGAGAAGCAAGCTGCCAAGAAGTCACTGACTTGAACAGCATTTTTAAGCGCCTTCGTGGGCACCGTGCGGGCAGGCACACAAACACGGCCACATACACTCATCTGAAACCCAGTCACCATGTGGGCCCTTGGACATAGCTGCAGTGCCCGTGCCACGCAACAATAATTCCAGTTGGCATGGCGGCGGTGGATCCTGGAGCTAGCTTAGTTGCATTTCTGTCTGTGTCATTTCCATTCCAAATAACAGCTACTGGTTGCCCGCAGATAGACATTGTGCTTCTGTGTCCTCCTGCCTTGCAGTGTGTCTGACGGGACTGCCACACCTACTGAAGCCCTGGTTGCCTGGTAGCAGTTGTTCGGTCTGTAGCTTCAGCTTGAGATCCTGATATTGGCCTTTTAATCTCAGTCTCCCTGTTTATCACTACTTCCTCTCCTTCTGTGAGGGAGGCTGACAGGCCATAGAAACAGGGTGTGAGAGGAATTCAAATCTGGGGAAGGAGCGGAGGGAGAGGAAGATAGATATACTGGATATATGAGATGCAGTAGGCAATAATATCTTACAGTATGTACGTTCTGAGGGTCTAGATTAAGACGGACAACCGTTGACCTGCAGAACCACGCTCATGCGGGACCCCTCTGTTGTGCCCAACATTGATTAGTCTGCAATTATTGTTCTTCACACCTCTACCTGGTATGCTGTGTTTGTGGTCCCGATGTGTCGGTCTGTGCTGCCTGAGCCGTTTCCCAAGCAGGGCTTGTCGGCTTGGTGAGCTGAACCTATTGAACCTCCGTCAAAGCTCCTGTGATTTAAGGGATGCTTCATGCTCCTCATCCCTGACGCCAGTCCCCCCAGTGCTTTCTCTGCCCCTGCCAGACAGTAATCAGATAGCCCACTATTGATCACTCACACACCGCTGTTGTTATGAAGGCTAAGATAGCTCTAGATTATTGTATTGGCCCAGTCAATTGATCCTCTACCCTGTGTTCATTCATGTCTGTCTGACCGTCTTCTCTTGAAAAACGTGTTGTGCAAAACCGTTTTTTTAATTACAGGTTATGGATGTCGGTCCTTTGAAATGACCCAAGGACGATTTTTGTTACAGACCGTGTGCGGCATTTGAGGATCAGTGATGGTGAGCAGACAGGAACGGCTGGCACACATCTGCCATAGGCTTGTAGAACGCTCATTAACAACGGGGTTTTTATCCTGCCACATCAAGTCCATTCATTTCTCCTACTTTCAAACCCCTCAACCCCTGCTGGGTAGACTGTAAGTCATGAATGGCACAGTCTATGGTCACGAGCCAGACAGCATTTTCCCCCACCTCCCATCTAGAGGATCCTATCTCTGACACCAAACCAGCATGTGTATTCCTGGATTGAACCATTCCACATGCCTTTGCGGGGGTCGGTAGTGGATGGGACAAAATATGGGAGAGAGAAGATAGAGAGGGTAAAGCCAGCTGACAAGGGCAGAACGAGGAAAGGAGGATGAGTAAGCGGGAGCAGAAGAGAGTGCTTTTCCCTTCTCTAAACCCCCCCGCCTTCGCCTCCTCCCTCTGGTTGTCCCCTCCCTGCATGCACGTCACATGGACTGCTGGCCCCTCTGGGCTCTGAGAGGCAGGCAGTCAGCTGGTCTCCTCTTCCAGAGAAGCACATGATTGGCCATGATGATTACTGTTATTGTTTGTGCCCCAGTTCCCTGCCCCCTCCGGCTGCAGTCCTGCTTCCGAAGCGGAGTCTCAACAGAGGCCAGCGGAAGGTCTTCTCCAGAGCTGCCGTAATGACGGCCCTGTCTCCCAGTCAACCGTCCTCTCAGAGGACGCCTGGATAGCAATAGATCTAAACAACATCTTTGACCCCCCCCCCCCCCCCCCCCTCCCAACTGAAACCTTTTAGAAGGCAGGGGCAGGGTATGTCGGAAGGTCTGCACACCTCACTGTGGCTGTTTCACCTCTTGGGCTCTTGAGCGGGGTTTAAAAAAAAGCTGACATTGTTTGGAGAGTCGAACACGCTTCCTTTTGGCTGCTCCTGCTCAGTCACCTTGGAGGATAGAGAGGTGTCACTGCACATAGGCATTAATGCACTCTTACCCTTGGAGTGCTCTTCTCCCATTGGCGTTGATATCGTCTCGTGGCACTGTACACCATCACGGTTACGTCCACGATTTTCCGGTCCCGCAAGCCCCAGCATCCCCCCTTCTTTCGCTTTCTAGTTTTCTTTCTCATGCTCAATTTACCCCCGAAGTCTTGTTTTTCATCCCTTTCCCCCCATCTCCCTTTAATCTTCCCCAGTTAGAGGAAGCGGTGGTGGGCGTTTGGCAGACGCCTTTGCCCATTGAGCGCCTGTAATGGCTTTGTCAGAGTTTCTTGATCAATACCCTTGAAAGGTTAGTGTCTGATTAAGCAGACAGATCGCTCCCACTAAGATAAATCATTGATGCAGGCTCTGGATATGTACTGGTCAGGTTCTGTATATACACTGGTTGAGAGTGCTGGATTCAAGTCAAGTGATAAAACATGGAAATTACTCTCACCCGCACCTCCACCCAGGGTCAGAAACACTTAATGACACACACATACACGCACTGTACAATAATTCCACGCACACTCACACCACTGGGAATAAGAGCCCGTTTCTCTCCACAGCCACTCCAGTGAATGAAGTGTAATGAAGCTATCATGACCAATACTTCATGCTGCCAGTTCGTGATCAATGACGTTATTGTGTTGATACTGAACAATGCATGAACTAAACACGACATATGGTCTGATCACACTTCCGTGAATGCATGGGAAATATGAGTTAATTGATTAATTTAAATTGAATGATCCAGAAAATGAATGCTTGCCAGCTTCACACTAAGACATCAAATGACCAGTGACCAAGTGGTCATTATGACCTTGATTTGTCTGCCAGATGCAAGACTGTTTAGTAGAAATCTGTGAATTGGAGATTTGAGAGATGGTGTTTCTGAAGAGACAGCTGGTACCCATTAATGGATACCTTTAAGCTTCTGAATGCTCCACTTGGGCCCGAAATAGACCATGATGTCATAGGCACTCCGGATAAGATGCTCTGTTCAAGGACTGTTCAGAGCTTTGCACTGCAATAGTGTGCTATCTTCAATAAAGCTGTAGCTAGGCATCTAAGCCAACCTCATGCATTTTAATAAAACTGGTTCTCTGCTATAATACACAGTCGGAATGAAGACTATCATGCAGTGGCACAGATATCTTCTTGGACATGCTTCCTCCTGCAAGCACTGAACACCATTGTGTACCCTACATTGTCAAAGCGTGCTGCATGTGCGCACAGTAAGCCAGTGGGTGTGGGAGGATGAAGGCCCGTATGGGCAGATGTCCCTCACTTTCCCCCCCGGCGGGCTCACAGGCCACATATGCAGTCACTTCGATGAGCTTTAACCCCACAGCAGAGCTTTATATAGACGCAGGATATGTCCTGGATATGTCGTTATACCCTTCACTCCACCCCCCCCCCCCTTCACCACCTACACATCACACATCACAGGAAAGAGTTACATGGCGGGGCATGTAGAACATTCTAGTTTGCTGCATGTTCTTCTCTCCACTCTCTAATGTGACTACGATTGATTTACAATTTCTCCTCATTTATCGGTGACGGTGGCACATTTATCTTGATATTTCAAGGTCTTCGAGGACTCTTCTTCCCAGAATGATGTTCTGCTCCTTATGTTACATGCTTCTCTCGCTCCCATTAGGGGTTCCTCCGTGCTGCCCTGTCATGTGACTCAGGTGTTGGACTGTAGCACATCCTTAAAGCGCACACCAGCCCCCGACAGTGCACATCAAAGCACCCCTCCTCGTAATGTTTCTCCTGATGGCATGTGCCAAATCAGAAGTGCTGGTCGGATGGAATGGGCGCCTCTGAAGCTGTTTATAGGATATAATTAGCAATGGAGGTTTTTGGACACTGCAAAATATTTAATCCTGGCCATTCAACGACAACTCTTCTGACCAACATACCGGTAATAGGAGATTAGAACACATTTGACATTCTTCCTGTCACATTTTCCTCATATTTGACAAGTATTCATTCAGCAGGTGCTTTTATCCAAAGCCACTTATGATGGTGGTGTGGGGGGTGGACCTTTCGCTCTGCAATCAAATGCTCCATCACTGAGCTACACCCATCCTACTTAATTCATCTGCAATGGATAATTCGTTGTAGTCATCTGTGATGTTGGGCTGTACACTGTCAGTTAGTGTCAAGGGTTTGCCTGGTTCCTCTCTGCATTGTGTGCCCCCCCCTCGCCTCGCGGTAATTACAGCCCCGGTCTGCCTTTAAAGCCAAGGCCAGCCCACCCACCGATGCTACAGCTGCTTGTTTTGTAGCCAGAGTTGAGTGCAGTCATCTGGTGCCAACCTCCCTCTGCCACCTCCAGATGCTGCCCAGGATGTCTTTGCGCAGGTATTCCAGAGGGAAGATCAGATGGCGCTGTGACCCCAGATCCAGGGCTTAGCAGGGGGAGGGGGGGGGGGTTCCTACCCCAGCCAAGGGCTCTGGAGACCGCCTGAAGTACCCCTGTCTGTCTGCGTTTCTGTGGACTAGAGATCCCGAGGTGGCCACGCCACATACTACATTGTTTATGTGGCGTGGATGCCGGATGTTGTGTTGCTCATCGAATGTATGTATTTGTTTTTCCTGAAGGAGCCACTGATTTTCAGAGAGCTAAAATATTTTCTGTGAGATTTCAGATGGTCAGACAGATGTGCCTCTAATCACTGCCAATTTACTTCTGGTTAGTTCTAAGCAATTATTTTCACATGGGTGACTTCTTATGGATGTTTGACTAGAATTGTCGAACACAGCTTGTTCCCTGAGCCTCCACTGACTGGTACGTCACACTAGATTATCATTTTATTGGGATATGGGATAATGAAATTGTAATCAAAATCATGAATCGAAACTGGAATTGTTAGATGATGATTGCACTACAATGCCACTGTAGTGTGTGTTTGTGTGTGATCTAGCAGTATGATTGCATATGTCACTTGCTTTTTATAGAAATATCTGCCAAAAGTGCCTAGGATGTACAGGGTTGAGTAGGTTTACTTACTCTACACAAACGTAACTAAATTTTCTGAATGTAGCTGTGAATGTGCGTTAACTAATGTTAGAGACCACATTGTTATTGAAGTGCATCAAAAGGTTGTCTACAAATGTTGATGGAGGATGTTTTAGTATTCCTATTATTTATATGTGGGAGAGTATTTGACTGCACATCAAGGTTGCCAGATTTGAATCTCCCTTTGTACACCACTTTGGATAAAAGCATCTGCTAAATGAATACACTGTTGAGCACATCAGTAAAAATACGTTGCCATAACAAAGGTCCATTTTATTGACTGGTCTGTTCTGTGTTGGGTTGCCAGCACACAGCTCGTCTGAGATGTGAGAATCATGGGTGTTTTATCTAGCTGTCTGCAAATGATTGATGTTCTGCAGGTAGAGTGATATTGAATCTTTCAAGTCCAACTATGTATGTATGCTGTACATGTTGCTGTATACGTGCTGCTGAATGTTTCTGTGGACTGAGCTACACGGACACACACACATACACACACACACACACACACACACACACACACACACACACACGACAAAGACACTGACACACAGACGCATGCACAGACAAGCACGCACAGACAAGCACAGAAGGTTGTGGAATTATAATAACCTTGCTTTGGTTTCAATTTTGTTCCTGTGTATTAATGTAGCTTATCATCCTTCTTCATTGGACAATGTTGAGCCTCTCTACTTTGTTTCTTGTGATATGAGCCAGAAGACATGCCAATATTACAGATCCCCTGTTGGGGGGATTAAAAACCTTGTATGGTAAACATCATTATTTTATGGTAATAGTCCCTGGTATAGCTCTGTATTGTATCATATACATTTGCTGCTGGATTTAAGATGCGAAGAAAGCTTGCTTTGAATGCTGTGTGACATTAATTACTGTAGATTTGACGCATGCACACAGAAGTACCGTATGCTATTTGATATAAAACCCCTTATTCTGAAACATTGGTTATTTTTTCCGCATATTTATATGGGGGATGAAATCATTGGCAATGATGGGTCTCTGGGGATAACGTCACTGGCTGTTTTGAGGGAGAATGTGATTTCCCTAGAACCCTCAGTGTGACTGAAATATTTGCTATCACAAACCCTGGGTTCATCCTCCTCCTCTCGGACTCTGCTGCTCCCCAGACTGGTGTTATGTAGCGCATCAACACCAGCCTGCTACGCTACACAGGTAAACTGTAGTAAACGAGCAAGAACGCACTTGGAGGAAGGCATCAGAAGGCACAGCGTGAAAGAAAGGTTACCAATGATGACCCCTTGGTGTGGAAAAGATGCTTGTGCGCTGCGTGCCGTTCGGATTTGATCCGAGCCTCCAGGTACCTATGATGGATGCTGCTCACTTCTCCTGACAGGTCGACTTTCACCCTCCCAGCCCCGAGATGTACAGGGCTCTATTGATTCCCTTCATAGGACAGCTGTGATGTATTCACAATTCAAAGGTCGTTAGAGAGCAGAAGGAATCTGGGTTGGAGAAAGTGTGTGTGTCGGGGGGGGGGGGGGGGGGATGCGTGTGTGTGTGTTTGCAGTGTTTATTATAGCACATGAAATACACACATTAAGCCCTGTTAAAGACAATGTATGTATGTATGTAATGAGTTTTGTAACTGAAGTAGCTGATGTGTGTCCTGAAGGGAGCCCCTCATCCTCTGGGCTCATTATAAACCAGCCAACCAGACAATGTCACCGCATTGACCAAGACACTGTACCCCCACTCAGGCCCTGTTCAAATCTGACCTTAAAAGTCCTTAAGAACTACTGATCCTCCACACAAAAGGTCATACAAACACAGCATGGGGCCTGCTCTGCTCTGCTGATTGCCTCAGGTTTAATGTGACTAGCGTGTAGCAGTCAACAATGACTAAGTCTGCTAGTTCTGTTCCTGTCTTGACACTGATCATGATGTGTTGTTATGACACATCATTCCTACACTGGGATACTTGTCTATAATTGGCCATCAATTTGACAGTGTTAATTTATGATTTCCTGTGGTTTGTGGAGCAGAGATATAATCAACTGTCAAAGAGGAGGATCTGTTGATGAGAAGCTTAGGCAGAAAGACAGAGTACACATTTAAAAAAGAGGGCGGGGTGATAAGAAAGAGAGGGAGGAGAAAGAAAACATGTGGAAAGAAGGATGGAGAGAAAGACAAAGGAAAACATTGAGAGAGAGAGAGAGAAAGAGTGAGTGTGTCAATGGAAAAGAATGAGGGGGAAGGAAGGATGGAAAGAGTGATGTGGCAGGTGACTCTGAGGTCAGTCTTTATGGCCACTACAGCAGGCTGGTGGTCATGCCGGCTGTCATTCATTCTATCATGTAATGGTGGTGCGCTCCCTTTCCCTCAGTCTATACATTCTAACTCAGAGACTCAAGACTCTGAGATTTTACGACAGACTCTGAACCTCTTTCTGCAACCACGCCCCCCCATCCCCACTTTGTTGCCTGGTTGTCCCTCCATCCTGTGCTGTCAGACTGGACCACATCTCAGTGCAGGGAATGGATCCCTGGTCATTCAGTGAGTTGACACTCTCAATAATTCAGCTGCCATTTATTCTGGGCGGATGGATCCCAGTGCCACCTTCCTGTGCTAATGGAATCACTGAATGTGTCTACAAAGGAAGGCGGAAACATATTTACTTGCACACACACAGAGACAGACACACATACCAGAAAGCCCTGACATGCACTGTCGAATGCACGGTCAGACAGACACCCAGGCAAATCCACAGCGGGCCAAACGTCATGATATAATGCTCACTTTTAAGCAGGAATCCGTCTCCCTCGGAGAGCAAACCCACGCTCTCTCGTTTGGAGGGTAAAGTGTCCTGAAGAAAACTGGAGCAGATGAGTACAAAATTACACCCCAACCCCTCAACCCTCCAGTGAAGGAGGAGCAGAGGGAGGAGGACGAAGAGGAGGAGGAGGAAGAGGAGAAGGAGGAGGAGAACAGGCAAGGGGCTGGGAGGCATCCTTTCAGGGTGCAATAAGACAACACGACACACAGCTACATGACTGACAGTCCCAGTTCTGCCGAAATAGGTCGCAGCCAGCCAGCAAACTCCCCCTCTGGTGTCGAACAGACTGATAGATGGAGGGAGTGAGGGAAGACAGGCAGACTAAGACAGTGATAGCGAAAGAGAGATAGATCGAAGGACAAAAAGAGCTGGTGGAAGTAAGAGAAAAGAGGATAGAAGGGGAGAGTTTTACCTTCCAGACTTCAGCCCTGGTCCAGAGTCTGGCGAGAGGAGGTGTCAGTTTCTGTTTGGGAGGAAAAACTTTCCACATTGTATGTTACTTTGATGCTATTTCCAGTTATACCTGACATCATTGGTGTGTCACATCCTGCGGAAGCTTCAAAAAAGTCCCCCCTGACAACCACAGTCAAGATATTTGGTTCCTTTTGATCAAAGGCTGAAAAAAGAATCCGCAGAAGAGGGGCTAATGTAGTTTGAATAGAGCTCATTGCTCAGCCTTGTCACAAGTCACATTGGTGCCGGTTTGATAAACAGCCAGCCAGTTTGACATAACCAGGCAGCAGTGGATACCCACTATTTAACCTCAATAGACATGCTTGCCCTACACTAATGGGAGTGTCACTGAATGCAGTCTCATTGTGTAGCTGATTGATACAGCTCCTTTTGATGGGCAATTGACTGTGCACTTAGTGTACACACAGACAAACACGCACACTAAGAGGTGTTATTGGAGTGGAGTCTTTCAGCCAGCGCTGGCATGTTCCCAGAGTCAGCTCCATACCATGTGCTTCGCTACCTCATACAGTCGGAGAGGGGAAAAGATGAAGGAAGGAGGGAAACGGGAGGGAGAGAGATGGAGAGGGAGAGAGATGGAGAAGGAGGGAGAGAGATGGAGAGAGAGGAGAGAGAGAGATGGAGAAGTAGAGAGAGAGGAGAGCGAGAGGGAGAGAGATGGAGAAGGAGAGAGAGGAGAGAGAGGGAGAGAGAGAGATGGAGAAGGAGAGAGAGAGGAGAGCGAGAGGGAGAGAGATGGAGAAGGAGAGAGAGGAGAGGGAGAGAGATGGAGAAGGAGAGAGAGAGAGAGAGGGGTAGAGAGGGAGATAAAAGGAGAAAAAGAGAAGAGAGGGAGAGAGACATAAGAAAGGGAAAGGAAAAACAGAGTGAAAGAGGGAGAGTTTAGTGGGGCATTAGGATGCCTCCTCGAGGCCTGATCCTCTGGCATATGTTCACACGTTGTGTCAGTAATGCTGACTGTCAGGCGGCGCTCCTGCAGCACTCCCAGGAACGGGAGAGGAAGAGCAGAGGAAGGAGAGGAAGAGCTGATGGCCACGCAGGATCACGCAGGACAGCCGAGGAAGGAGAGAGGCCCCGCGTCTCAGATTCACCTCGAACCTGAACGCCCACCGCCGATGCTGAACGCCCACCGCCACCTGCACCGTCTGCAGCGTGATGAGTTACATCTCCAGCACTCTCCCCTGTTTTAAGTTTCTGATGTCACAGTGACTTAGCCTGTGACTCACTCGCTGTCGATTTGCCACGCCTCCCTCTACGCTCGTCATCATCTGCGAGGTTGCGTGAGCGAGGTTGCGTGAGCGGTGTTCCGAGGCGCTGTGCTGCGTCACATACTGTTTTGCACTGTTTCCAGTGTTTCTCACAAGTTGAAACGTGAGAGCTTGTGAACGGTTTGGGCTGGGAGGTGAGGCATAACACCTCGGTTTCAATTTTATTTCGGGACCTTTGATGTCAGTCACTTTTACGTCAGGCGCTTCGAGGGCCCCCTCTCCAAGTCCTCCTCTGTAGGCTGTAGGGCCCCGCCTTCGAAAGGGCCTTTTGCAGTAAATGTCTCTGACCTCCTGTATTTACAGCTGGCTGTATACAGGGTGCTGTGTAATAGTGTGTCAGTGAATAGCTGGGATTTACAATCTCTTTTCTCCCTTCCCCTTGTCTGAGTGTGTTCCAACATAGTGTGTGTGTGTGTGTGTGTGTAGGTGTCTATGCGTGTGTGTGTGTGTGTATATAGACCTGTGTGTGTGTGTGTTTCCTGCTGTGTGACTACCACATTGGCCCAGAGGGGACAGTCGTCTCCATGGTGATCACAGATGCTCCTCTGTGGTGTGTCTCCTGGCGGAGGGGTTTGATGTCGTCCATCTCGCCACACAGGGTTTGTCCTGGCGCTGAAACACCAGCTCCAGCCCACTCACACCTGCAAGGTGTGATTTCTACAGGACGGCACAGACAGAGGAGAGAGAGACAGCAGAGCGACAGAGAGAGAGAGACAGTAGAGCGACAGAGAGAGAGAGACAGTAGAGCGACAGAGAGAGAGAGAGACAGTAGAGCGGCAGAGAGAGAGAGAGAGAGAGAGAGACAGGAGAGCGACAGAGAGAGAGAGACAGGAGAGCGACAGAGAGAGAGATTGAGAGAGACAGTAGAGCGACAGAGAGAGAGAGACAGTAGAGCGACAGAGAGAGAGAGACAGTAGAGTGACAGAGAGAGAGACAGTAGAGCGACAGAGAGAGAGAGAGACAGTAGAGCGACAGAGAGAGAGAGAGAGAGGTGGAGAAGGGCACAGATGGTTTGTAGGTAATTGAGGGTAAACAACAGAGGGAGAGAAACAGAGAAAGGGAAAGAGAGAGAGGGAGAGAGAGAAGGATAGAGAGAGAGCGATAGAGAGGGAGAGGGAGAGAGACGGTGTCCTTGACCTTCTAAGACTGCTTGGAGTGTGTGGCTGCAAAGTGGATATGTCGACTCGCCAGGGGAAAGCATCCCCATGTCACAGACAGACACCCACGCACACACACACACACGCCCCAGACAGGCCCCAGACACGCTCGCAGGATCCACTGTGTCTCCCACACAGCCTTGAGTCAAAACTCAGTAATCATTCCACAATCAGTGTTATTATTCCGCACTAACCTTCAATCACTGTCTTATATTCTGTACCTCTCTACGTATAAAGGCCTGTTTGATTGACACATTGTGGAGTCTAGCACCTACCGCTCTGTAGGTCCTGGTCTCGAAAGGAGAAGTAGTCAGGGAAACGGGGACTCACTGCCTGGGGGCTAATGAGTTCACGCTCTCCACAGTGTTACAATATCTGTGTGCCGCTAGGTCGCTTCCCTGGCAGGGCTGACATTGTGGAGGTAGTCCTGCGAAGGCCGTGCGTAGCTGAGGGTACCTGTGGCCCACGGCGAGTCACACACGTCTGGGTGATGACGTCACTGTGGAGGTGTGTGTAAACGGGAGGTTTGCTCGTCACACCTGCCGACGATGCAGGAGTAGAGGAGGAACGACACGCAAGGAAAGGGATGAGGGAGGACGTCAGAAATCGGAAGAGATTCAGGGAGAGCTCTGCCTCAATCCTTAAATATATCTCCCTTCCAGAGGAAAACAGTGTTTGGAGAACAGTGGGCTCCTATGAAGCTGGATTCTGGGTCAGAACCTGCCATCACTAGCAGTGCACAGCCCCCTTCATGTCAGGCACACAGGCAGGAGATGATTTAGACAGACACATTGCACAACGGTGACCCGCAAAATTACATAAGCGACATGAACTAGCCCCGCCCCGCCTTCCTTCTCCACCCTCCCTCCTATTTTGTCTCTTTCTTTACTTACTCTCTTACTCCCCGATGCCGTCAAATGCTCTGTCTTCACCTCTCTTTCTGTACACGAGCTCTTCCTCACTCGTGCTGTCAAATGCTTTCACAGTCTACTTTCTCTCCCCGGCACGCACTCTGTTCCTTTGGGCCCGATCATCTTTTTCGCTCCCTCTTTCTTCTAACTGTCCCTGGACACATGCCTGTTTCTCACACTTGCAGATGGAGCGACGCATTCTTTGTTCTGTTTCTGTCTGGCTCGTACACACAGACGCACACCTGGACTGTGTCTCTCTCTCTCTGTCTCTCTCTCTCTGTCTCTCTCTCTCTCTCTCATGCTCACGCTCTCACTCACACACACACACACTCTCTTTACTTTGTGTGTGCATCTGTCACGCAAGCACACACACAGGTTCACAGTGTCTATCTGTCTCACTGCACACACACACACACACACACACACACACACACTGTATTCCATTACTTGTCCCCCTGGGGTGACCTCCCTCTGTTTGATTAGGGAACAGCAGTGGGGGGCTACTGCTGACTGACCTGGTCTCAGGGTGGCCATGCGCACACACACACAGACACACACACAGACACACAGACACACACACAGTCTCTCCCTGTGATTGGATGAGCATATCACTCTGGTCCAGGCACCACAGTCTCCTAGGAGCAGGCTGCCAAGCAGTGATGTCATGTTATTACATAGCGGCCAGCACATCGCTCTCCCTCTCTTTCTTCTTTCCTTCTCTCCTCTCTATCTCTCTCTCTCCCTCTCTTTTTTGTACCTCTCTCTGTCTGTCTGTCTTTCTCCCTCTCTCCTTCTCTCTATCTCTCTCCTTTTCTTTCTGTTTCTTTCTTCGTCAAGGACATAGATCACAATAGTGACTTTGCCTCACTAGGACACTGGCCTGTCAGATGGCCTTTTTGATTCCTCTGTGTGTGTGTGTGTGTGTGTGTGTGTGTGTGTGTGTGTGTGTGTGTGTGTGTGTGTGTGTGTGTGTGTGTGTGTGTGTGTGTGTGTGTGTGTGTGTGTGTGTGTGTGTGTGTGTGTGTGTGTGTGTGTGTGGAGGGAGACATCAGTAGAAATCACCTTTTTTATTGTCTGTGTTCTGCTTGTGTGTGTGTGTGTGTGTGTGTGTGTGTGTGTGTGTGTGTGTGTGTGTGTGTGTGTGTGTGTGTGTGTGTGTGTGTGAAAGACGGTGTGTGCGTGCGTGTTTGTTCACGTGTGTTGGTGTGCTTTCCATTCCAAGCATACATAACCATTTAGCCACACATGCGTTCTGCTCGTGATATTTACATTTAGTCATTTTATAATAATCCCATCCATTACCAGTCATTGCCCTCAAGCCCTTGGGGTTCTTAGACAGTCCCTTATGCATGTTGCTCATACTAAAGAGTGTGCTACTGAGTAAGCATTGAGGTTGTGAACGTGGTCCTTGGATGCTATGCTCATCCTGCATGAATACTCTAGCCAGGGAAGCAGATGACTATGCAAGCTCATGTTGAATTTGATCTGGTAGATACTATAGATGGAATACAGATATACCTAGAATGAAAGCCACTTCTAGCCACTTGTAGGACTTTTGGCCATCTTGACATTTTAAATACAATTTATGTTAGGCTATGATTGAAAGAATGGAAGATACCTATAATGTGTATCCTGGGAATCCAGAGCAATCTGCCAGCTCATGGTTTATTTGCTTTGGCAGATGGGTCTGGCCACCCTCCCATTAAAACAGATTTCCTTCCGAAATGAAAGTGCGGGCCAATCACAACCGTTTATCTGATAAGGGGCAGGTTCAATACAATCACTTTACAGAAAAGCTCTGTAGAGGCATTTTCATAAACAACCAAGATGACATTGCATTGTTCTGATTGGCTGTCTCTTTCCAGTCCTATCCAGGTGTGTCCAGAGGCATTCTGGTCTGCGTCCGTTCATACCGTCCCTTGGTAAACGAAAATTAACTGAGAGGTTCCAGACTAATACACATTTGACAATTGTTCTGGGGATGCCAGGCTCTGAATACTCACAACTCTGGATGCAAACAGTAGCCATAGAGTAGCTTTACATCATTCATATGAAGTCCACAGCCCAAATACCCGCAGGCACAACCCAGTGTTTCTCATGTGGGCTATGATATTAATATTTAAATGTCAAATGGTGCAGCAGTGTGTATGTGAGTGTGTGTGTGTGTGTGTATGTGAGCTTTAGAGAGTGAGTGTATAAGTGTGTATGCGTGTGTGTACGTGTGTGTTAAGAATGCAAGTGTGTGTGTGTGAATAAGTGTGTGTGTGTGTGTCGTCGGTGAAAGGATGACATTTCCGTGGTGCAGGCAGGGAGGCTGAGGAGGGCTGGTTCAGGGCCTGGCTAACAGCAGCAGGCCAGCTGTCTCCCCCTGCACCAGCGTCCGCAGCTGATGAAGGCATGTAGCTGTCATCACTGCCTCAACAGCCCTAAGTGATGGGTATGAAAATGTGTGTGTGTGTGTGTGAGAGAGAGAGATAGAGAGAGAGAGAGGGAAGAGACGGTGAGAGAGAGAGGGGGAGAGAGAGAGAATATGTATTTGTGCGTGTGTACGTGTGTGTGTGTGTGCATGTGTTTGTGTGTGTTTGATGATTAAGATAACCTGTCTCTGTGTAGAAAGTCATATGACAGCACGGGTCCCACGTGTCTCGGCACACTGCTTGTCACTGGGAGCAGAGGAGAGAAGGGGACAGTGAACACAGACATACAAGGACAAACCAGCACACACACACGCGACACACAAGCCTGCAAACTCATGAGACACACAAACACCAGTCATACTCATTCTCACACACATACATACAGCGACATTTAGCATGTTATATATATATATACCTTGAACATGACTTCATCAGTAGACACAAGGCTGGTTGAAACCTGTCTTTTCCTGTTCCAGCTCAGCACTTTTCTCTCCCTCTTCTGGTTGTCTGTGGAACTGCACCAGGTTGTCTTCTCTATTCCCATCCCACCCTCCACAGTATGTCCCTGAGAGAGAGAGAGGGGAGAGGGAGAGGGAGGGGAGGGAGAGGGGGAGAGGGAGGGGGAGGGAGGGAGGGGGAGGGGGAGGGGGGAGGGGGAGAGGGCTTGCGTGACTAGCAGGAGCCTAAAACCAGATTGTGACTCTGGCGGTGAGGTCAATCAGCTCGCGATTCCTCACGCTGGATGATTCCGTCCCTCTCTCTGCCTTCATCCCTCCGTCCGTCCATCCCGTCATCCCTGCTACCCTGTTACTAGCCACCAGGCCACCCTCTAGAAACAGGACTGTTTATGACGGAGGGGATCCTTTGTCACGTGCGGTATGCCAAGTCTTTTGAACCCTCTGATAGTAAAATGAAGGGACAGTTGAGAATGCTGAGACTTTGACTTCCTTCTTCTCTCTCTCTCTTCTCTCTCTCTCTCTCTCTCTCTCTCTCTCTCTCTCTCTCTCTCTCTCTCTCTCTCTCTATCTCTCTCACTCTCTGTACACCTTTCTTCTCACTTTCTCTCCTTACTCTTTCTCCTTCACGCTCTCTTTCTCCCTTTCTCTTACTCTATCCACCTCTCTTTCTCTCTCTCTCTCTCTCTTCTCTCTCTCTCTCTGCTTCGTCTCTGGCTGACAGGCTGCACCAGAGGCATTCTGCAAAACGTCATCATCAGATCCATCCCATCTCTGTCATCCAAGAAAAAACGTACCACGAGAGATGCGACCAAGAAAAAAACGAGAGAGCAAGAGAGAGGGGGGAAAAGGGAGAAAATAGGAGGAGAGGAGGAAGGAGGCTGTGTTTTATTGTTGTTTAATGGTCTCGTGGGCATCTCACGTTTGTGTATGTATAGAGTTGCAAATACATGCCTGTGCTTGTGTGCATGTAAAGTGTGGTTGTGTACCATATTATACTGTATATATGTACTATAAGTGTCCATTTGCTCAGTAGCATACTGCAGCTCTGCTCTATGTAGCCCAGCCAAGAAAAACAAGCGTGTGGGTGGAAATGAGTAAGCCTGGTTATCCACCCTGTTCGGTCCATGCACGCACACACGCGCACTCTCTCTCTCTCTCTCTATTCTCTCTCTTCCCGTACCCAACATATGCAGATGTTTGTTTTAGTCTAGCCTTGCTAACTTGACCCCTGACTTTAAGTTTGTATAGTGAATCGAATGTGTGAGCACATTCACTAGAAGTTGTCGTGACATACTTTCCTTCTCGTCTTCTCCCTCCTGACTTCTATGAATGTATCGGACTGGCCGTTGTCATCACAACAAACAGGTAAATAGCTGCTTTCTCTTACCAACCATCTTCAGAGACTGCGGGGAGCTGTCACCTAGAATCTCTGCAAGTCCTCACAAAGCCCAGCTCTGTTCAGCACGTAAATAAAATAGATCATTATGATATAAACCTTGCTGCAGTCTCTCAGGAGCGCTGAATAAGCTTCCTCCAGTTGTCTGCCCCAATGGAGGTTTGATCATGCACCAGGAATAAAGACTGGGACTGGGACAAGGCTGACTATGGTTCAGTTGTGCTGAATGCCCACCTATCTCTTTCTCCCTCCACCTCTGTCTCTCTGTCTGTCTTATCTTTACCCCCCCCCCCCCCCCTCTGTCTCTCTTTCTCTCTCTCTCTCCCCTTCCCTCTGTGTGTCAGATATGTTACCCCTGTGCTGTCCTCTCTCTCTCTCTCTCTCTCTCTCTCATCTCTCTCTCTCTCTCTCTCTCTCTCTCTCTCTCTCTCTCTCTCTCATCTCTCTTCTCTCTCTCTCTCCTTCTCTCTCTCTCTCTTCTCTCTCTCTCTCTCTCTCTCTCTCTCCTCTCTCTCTCTCTCTCTCTCTCTCTCTGTCAGACATGTGACCCCCTGTGCTGTGGGTTGGAGGGTTTGGAAGTGCCGGTGTGCCTCGGCAGGGCCAGGCAGCAGTGAGGATGACAGGCAGCCAGCAGGAGCCCTGTGGAGAGGCTGCAGGCTGGAGCTCCTGGCTGCTGACTGACTGCAGCACCGCGCTGGCTCTCCTGAGCAGACAGGAGTAGTAGAGCACCGTACAGGGATGGTTTCAGGCTGAGAACAAAGCAGACAGGAGTGTAGAGTTTAGTGGAAAGGTTGTACTTCAAGGGGAAGGTCAACCTTTGCCTTTGGAAGGCTAGGTAGAATTTTTTGCTGACAAACTGTGTTACCTTAAAACACACACACACACTTTGTCCGTGTCTGTCCAGCTGATTGACAGATGTCTTTGTCTGCAGACTCTGGGCCAGCACATACTGTCATCTCTCTCAGAGATGCAGTTCTGTCAGGGCTGGATGGGTTCACACACACACACACACACACACGCGCGTGCACACACTGGTTATGTATGGCTAGTGGTGATGAGTTAAATGGTTTTAGACACAAACGCATAGTATTTGTGATGTGCATAGTATTTGTCCAATGTTCCTTGAACAATAAAGCTTGGTCATGCAAAATCAAAGCTTTGAGGGCACTGTCTCCTCCTTCCTGTCACTGCTTGCTCTTCGGTGGGGACGAGCCAGAGCATCTCTCTTTTTCAGGTCATCTGACCCTGACATCTAGTGGTGAGATGGAGAACTACACCAACATGGACATGAGAGGTGGTGGAATTATACGTCATTGTATGGCTCTACATTTACTCTTATAAAAAGCAGACAAACCAATGTACATACATTTTTATTTTGCCTGTTGCTATCTTTCATAAGGTCATCAAAAACCCTGCTTTTTGTTTAGGAATTAAAGGTCACAGTTCTTATTTGAGCTACCAATTCTTGTTCTCCTACTTTTTAGTACAGTCCAAATCCAATGACATAAAGCATAAAAACATATAGTAAACATGTTACACACTATATAATTTGTTCAAATTGTCTGCATTCCATACATTCTGTACATGTAATTGTTGTTA